>NC_069803.1:31832500-32139608 GCF_027406575.1 Nycticebus coucang | reverse complement strand
CTGCATGTCACAGTGGGCTGGGACACCAGATGGTGATGGTGGCATCTTATCACAGGAGGAGGTTTTAACATGATGTAGCCAATTCCTTTTTTTTTTTTTTTTTTGGAGACAGAGCCTCAAGCTGTCGCCCTGGGTAGACTACTGTGGTGTCACAGCTCACAGCAACCTCCAACTCCTGGGCTCAAGTGATTCTCTCACCTCGGCCTCCCAGGTAGCTGGGACCATAGGTGCCCGCCATAATGCCCGGTTATTTTTTTTTATTTATTTTTATTTTTTGGTTATAGTTGTCGTTGTTCGGCAGGCCCGGGCCGGATTCAAACCCGCCAGCTCTGGTGTTATGTGGCTGGCGCCTTAGCCACCTGAGCTACAGGCGCCACCAGATGTAGCCAATTCTTAGTAACATGGTTCCTATTTGAATGAAATGAATGCTAATTCCATCCCAGTCTATGTCCTAGTAAAATCAGAAATTCATAGCAATGGATTGCTCCACATGTTCTTTTCTGTAAGTGAGGAGAGTTTAGCTTAGAATCTGTATCTTTTTCATGTCAAAGATTCACAAAAGTCAGTATTCTTTACCCTCTGCCTTCTATAATTAACTTTGCACATTAAATGACAGATGTTCCATCTGTATTATTTAATCCTATGTTTCATTCTAATATATTAAGTAAAGACTTGCGTGGAATTAAGAAAAATATTGCTCAATTCACTTTGAACTTCTCTGATTCTTTCTACCTGTGTAGAGCCCGTATAGATCAGGCAGTTATCACTGGTAAACCACGAGCTAGAAATAGACATTGGCTCATTTTCACAGAATTGTTTTCCATGACAATAAACAATTAAAAAGTTCACGAAGGCAGCCAAAAATGTGCTGTGTACACATTCCTCTGATGGTTTATAAAGTTCTTGTCAGCTCTGTGATACAATAGCCCACACAAGCATGAATCAATCTTATGGCCAAAGTCTCTGGCAATACACCAAACTTTTAGAGCTCAGGCCATCACTTTCTGCTCTAGTTGGTCTTTCTACTTTCACTTGTTTAATCTTCAAAGCAATTCTACAGAGTAAATTTTATTATCCTCCCCATTTGATAGATCAGGACGTTGGGACCCCAAGGAATCAAGAAATGTGTTCAAGGACATAGGAGCCAAAGACAAAGCTAAGAAACAAACCCAGTAGCCTGGCTCCAGAGATTGAGCTCTTAGTGACCATGATACAGGGGGTGCCGAAAAATGCACACCCATTTTCAGAAAGGAAAAGACTGTACTAAAGTTGCAATAATATATAGCGAGAGGCGGCGCCTGTGGCTCAGTGAGTAGGGTGGTGGGTTCAAACCTGGCCCCGGCCAAACTGCAACAGAAAAATAGCCGGGCGTTGTGGCGGGCGCCTGTGGTCCCAGCTACTCGGGAGGCTGAGGCAGGAGAATCGCGTAAGCCCAAGAGTTGGAGGTTGTGTGAGCCGTGTGAGGCCACCGCACTCTACCGGAGGGCAGTACAGTGAGACTCTGTCCCTACAAAAACAAAACAAAACAAAAACAAAACAAAACAAAAAATATATATATAGCGAGAAGAAAAGAGGAATACAAGTCACCTTGAGAACCTCTTCTAATTGCAGAAGCCAAGTCAAACATGACTTGAGTCTTACAAATTTAATGAAGTTTTTTCCTTTCTTAACATGTGTATGCATTTTTTGGTACTCTCTGTATCTAGGGGAAAAAACATCCAGCGTCTGTGGGAATACCTCCAGGAAAGGGGAAGTCACCAACCCACCCAGAGCTTGGCTCACCTTGCGTGACTGAAGAGTCACTTGATATTTAAAAATTAATCAAACACTTCCCACGGTCTCAATCAGTTCGCAGAGAGGAGATCTCACGTTATGCTCCTGTCTGCTTGTCACCTCTCGAATCATCAGACTAAAAGAAAAAGTGTGTGGCTACAATAGGAAATTATTCATTCTGCTTGGAAAGGTGAGGGAAGTTTCTGACGGGAGGTAAATAGGATACTTGTAATTCATTCTTGCAGCTTAATTGTAAATTTTCTGAATTTCCAACATTAAAGAAACAAGCAGAACTATAACTTTGCTTGCTGACCTAGCCTCATAAAATTCAAGAAGTAAACATAAAAATATGAATTCTATAAAAGGGCATCAGAATCATCTAATATGTGGAATCTTCTGGTAGAGCTACCTTTTAAGATTACAAATTAATAATGATGGTTAATATTTACTTCATTCTTCCATTTGCCTATTACTATTCTAAAAGTTTCATATATTATATCTTAATTCACTTAATCATAGCAATGAGCCTGTAAGATAGGCTCTATTGCTAGCTATGTTTTCCTATTAAAAAAATTGGTACGTAAGGCAGTTCAGTAATTGTCAAAGTCAGGTAGCTATGACAAAGGAAGGGGTTGAACCCAAGCAATCTAACTACAGAATATTTCAAATCATTGCACTATACAACCTGCGCTGTTAAAAATTCTTTCTCTCTTGGCTGGGCTCCCGTAGCTCAGTGAGTAGGGCACCGGCCACGTGCACTGAGTGGCAGGTTCAAGCCCAGCCTGGGCTGGCTAAACAACAATGACAACCACAACAAGAAATTAGCCGGGCATTGTGTCAGGCACCTGTAGTCCCAGCTACTTGGGAGGCTGAGGCAAGAGGATTGCTTAAGCCCAAGAGTTGGAGGGTGCTGTGAGCTATGACAGCACAGCACTCTTGCATGAAACTCTCCAGCACCCTCAACTCACACGTGCCTTTTTATTGTGGCACAGTCATAAAAGAATCTAAGTGCAGTGGCAAGAAGACCTTTTTTTGTCCCTATATTGCTATGTGGAGAAGTGGCCCAATCTTTTAAAAATGGGAGCTCAGAGGTGTGGTCCTGACCTTGGAAGGTGCCCTGGAGATTTTTAGGTGGTTGTGGCTTTGCCATAGGAACAACAGCCTGGAGAGCTGAACCTAGTGAGTGCCAAGGCTGGTACCTGGAAACACCGTGACCACATCAGAGAGAAGATGGGGAATTTTAAGGGCAGAAACTTGCTGGATAAGGGACCATGGCTGGCATCTACAGAGCTGAGTCCATTCGCGCACAGCTAGTAGTTTTAGTCAAAATGATAGATAAGAAAGCTGTAATGGTACAAAGAGCCCAGCATGAGGTCAAAACACACTACCAGTTGGAATATCCTTCTACAGTGGAGCTCTGTAACTATTCTGAAGAAAGCCCTCATGTGTACCTGGAATTACAGACGAGAAAGGAACAGGTTTCTAAAGAACATAGTGAAAGCCTTTCTAGAAAACGAATGTGCGCTCTCCACACACTGGATCATTGTGAGATTGTTCCGTCTTCACTGTCAAGATTAATGATGAATATTAACCACAGTGATTAATGGGACCCCAGGGACTCATGCTTCCCAACCCCTGTGCGTAATGCACACCACACCCCAAAGGCACACACATCTGAAGTTACCACATGGTCCATGCTAAGGAGGGTCATTGCATTTGTTTAAAGCTGAAAATCTGTAATTTCAGAAGGGGAAAATAAAAGCAGAAGTAGTCCCTTCTTTCTGGTAATTGTGGAAACATAATCTAGCAGAATTAGTGCTCCTAATATTGCATTACTTCCTACTTCTGTGAGTAAAACTTCCCAATGAAAGATGCGTTATCTTTCAAAAGAATGATTGTAAGTGGTTCTGCTTATGCATAATAAACGTCAATATTTAATAAGTATCTAGTTATTTATTATAAGGAATATGGTTGCATAGCTACGACTTTGGGACAAATCCCATTTCTAGTAATCTAAAGGATTGTCTTCCAAAATCAGCACAGCTTCTAAGATCTATTTTTCTGGAAAATGTTTAGTCTCCATATGGTAAACTAGTAGATCTGTGTGCTACAGTTCAGTGATGGTTCCCAGTGTCTCGAGCAGGTAGGATTCCCTTCTGACGGTTATGTGTCACCACAAAGTAAAATAACTAGGTACAGACAAAATGAAAAAACGTTCAATTTACATCAAAGAGAGATTATGGGTCTTTCTTCCACCCTTTTAATGTTTTCCAATCCAAGTTCTAGTTGTAAATGATTAAAATTTCATGTAGGTATATATGTTTGTTTGTTTGTTTATTTATTTATTTTTGCAGTTTTTGGCCGGGGCTGGGTTTGAACTCCCTGCCTCTGGCATATGGGGCCGGTGCCCTACTCCTATTATTTTTTATTTTTTTTATTATTTTATTTTCTGCAGTTTTTGGCTGGGGCTGGGTTTGAACCCACCACCTGCGGTATATGGGGCTGGCGCCCTACTCCTTTGAGCCACAGGTGCCGCCCTTTATATGTTTAATAAATAACTTTTTGTCGGCTTGAAAGAAAGAGACTATTTTATTTACTACAACTTCCTATTTCAGGAAGGCTTCCTAAAAAATAATCTCAATGTATATCAAAGCCTGTGTATTTTAATGAGAGAACAAAATGCTAGGAAACCTCAGTCCTCACAACTGAAGGGTCAGAGAGGATTATAAACAGACAAGCAGCATAACTTTGCTTTTAGGACATGCTTACAAACTTATTGCATTTTTTTTTTTTGTGTGTGTGTGTGTGTGTGTGTGTGTTCTTTAAGAGACTCAGTCTCCCTGTGCTGCCCCGGCTGGAGTACAATAGCAAGATCATAGCTTTTTTTGCAATTAAAGTGGCTTTTATTCTACCTAGAGTGCAGGTGGGGTGAGATTCCTGACTAGGAAGTCTCCATTTTTTTTAATGGCTGAATAGTATTCCACGGTGTACATACACCACAGCTGGTTAATCCATTTCTGGTTTGGTCGGCATTTAGGCTGTTTCCACATTTTGGCGATTATAAATTGAGCTGCAATAAACAGTCTAGTGCAAATGTCCTTATAACAAAAGGATTTTTTTTCCTTCTGGGTAGATGCCCAGTAATGGGATTGCAGGATCAAATGGGAGGTCTAGCTGGAGTTCTTTGAGGTTTCTCCATACTTCCTTCCAAAAAGGTTGTACTAGTTTGCAGTCCCACCAGCAGTGTAAGAGTGTCCCCTTCTCTCCACATCCACGCCAGCATCTGTAGTTTTGAGATTTTGTGATGTGGACCTAAATGCTTATTATTAACTGGACGAATCTAATTTGAAAAGGCGACATACTCTACGATTCCGACTACATGACATTCTGGAAAAGGCAAAGTTCTGTAGTCATGGGCTAGGGAAAGGGGGTAAGTAGGCAGAGCACAGATGATTTTTAAAGTCCCGAAACTATTCTGCATGACACTATAATAGTGAATAAATGTCATTACACATTTACCAAAGCCCATAGCAGGGACAACGCCAAGGGTAGACCCTAAAGTAAACTGTGGACTTGAGGTAATAATGACGTGTCCAAGGTCATCACTTATAACGAGTGAACGTCTGGTGGGGGTGTTGATCCCAGGCAGCTGTACACGTGCGGGGAAAGCAATAGAAACTCTCCAGGATTCCTGGTTTTCTTTTTTGTTGCTGTTGTTTGTTTTTTGCAGTTTTTGGCTGGGGCTGGGTTTGAACTCACCACCTCCTGTATATTGGGCTGGCACCCTACTCCTTGAGCCACAGGTGCCACTCTCGGGATTTCTGGGGTTTTTTTGTGAACCCGAAATTGCTCTAAAAAATAATCTATTGAAAATAAAATTGCTGGGCGGCACCTGTGGTTCAACGAGTAGGGTGCTGGCCCTATATACTGAGGGTGGCCGGTTCAAACCTGGCCCTGGCCAAACTGCAGCAAAAAAAAAAAAAAAAAGCTGGGTTTAGTGGCAGGCACCTGTAGTCCCAGCTACTTGGGAGGCTGAGGCAAGAGAATCGCCTAAGCCCAAGAGCTGGAGGTTGCTGTGAGCTATGACACCACAGCACTCAACCGAGGGTGACAAAGTAAGACTCTGTCTCAAAAATAAATAAATAAATAAAAATAAATAAAAGAAAATAAAATTGCTGTATGACCTTAGATAATTTCACTTGACCACTCTGGTCTTTTGTGCACCTCAAATCATCAGTGATAGAGTATTTTTAAAGGTGCCTTCCAACTGTATGATTCAATCATATATGTGATCTTCAGATTTTAGCCATAAAAAATATTGATTGGTAAGCAATTTTAAATAACCAAGAGCCAAAATATGTCAAAATATGAGTCAAAAGTATTAGGATAGACTAGTACTTAGATTTCTTCCAGGTCATAATGAAAATGATTTTGATACAATAACTATTTTTGTGTATTTATATGTCATAAAAGCTCACAAAGTACTGTTCCCTCAACATTACTTCCTTTCTACAACCCTGTCAGTCAAGTCAAAAGAGCTTTTTTTTTTTTTTAAAGTCTGTGTTGACTTTGAAAGCATAAGAGGAAAAATTAAAAAAAAATAAAGGTATAAGAGGCAGGGTAAATGAGGAAAGGGAAAAACAGAATTAATGTCTCTTAAAGAGTATCTTTTGGAGAATATATTTCTTAGACCCTTAATTCTTCAAGAATGCTGACAAAATTACCTCCCACCTGTTCATTCATTTTTTTTTTTTTTTGGTTTTTGGCCAGGGCTGGGTTTGAACTTGCCACCTCCGGCATATGGGACCGGCGCCCTACTCCTTGAGCCACAGGTGCCGCCCAGAATCCCTTTTTTTTTTTAGAGATTGAGTCTCACTTTATGGCCCTTGGTACCACCTGTTCATTCTTATTTGAGAACCACTATTTCAGATCATCACCTAACGCAAACCAAGGAACTAACTTTTAGGAATTCTCTCTCAACTCTTGCACAATTGTGTTTTTTGTTTTGTTTTGTTTGCTTTCTGAGGTAAGGTCTTGCTGTCACCCCAGCTAGAGTGCAGTGACATCATTATAGCTCACTGCAACCTCAGACTCCTGGGCTCAAGTGATTCCCTGCCTCAGGCTCCCAAGTAGCTGAGAGTACAGGCGTGTACCACCACACCCGGCAATTTGTTTCTGTTTTTAATAGAGACAGGGTGGTTGCTCTTGCTCAGGGTGGTCTAAAACTCCTGACCTCAACCAATCCACCAGTGGTGGCCTCCTAAAGTGTTAGGATTACAGGTGTGAACTGTTTTTTTTTTTTATTCTCTTCCAGGGCATGCCATTTTTGCCCTTACATAGAGATTGTGGCTGCGTGAGTGTACGTGTTATTTTGCTTTTAATTTGTCCGTTTGGTATGGATAAATCCATGGCTTTTTCATTTTTGCATTATAAAACTTAGCAATGTATTTAATAAAAGAAGAATAAATGAATACGATATTGATTCAGAATATCACCTCATCAATAGGGTTAAATCTGATCCTATAAGCATTAGAATCCCATTTGTTCAATTACCATTTAACAGATAAAAGGTGATAGTTGCTGAGTAGATACTAGTGACAGAAAGATTAAGGGCACCAACTCCACCCTCAAAGAACTTGCTGGTGGCCAATTAAACAAGTGGATTATTATAACCCAGTGGGGTAAAGGCTGCATGGACGTAAATGCAGGGTAGGCAGCAGCAGGGGAAGGGAGCTTCCCCTACACAAAACCGAGAAGGGGAGGGTGGTACGGAAAGTGCTGTGTGGCAAGAATAGGCCTTCCTAGATGAGGTCATATGTGGACGTGTTTTAAAGGGTGATTAATGCATATGTCCGTGAGCAACAGCATGTTAGAAGATTCCAGGAAGAGAAAGAAAGGGCTCGGTGTCTGTGGCTCAAACGGCTGAGGCACCAGCCACATACACCTGAGCTGGTGGGTTCGAATCCAGCCCTGGCCTGCCAAACAACAATGATGGCTGCAACCAAAAAAATAGCTGGGCGTTGTGGCGGGCGCCTGTGGTCCCAGCTACTTGAGAGGTGGAGGCAAGAGAATTGCTTAAGCCCCGGAGTTGGAGGTTGCTGTGAGCTGTGATGCCACGGCACTCTACCAAGGGTGACAGCTTGAGGCTTTGTCTCAAAAAAAAAACAATGTGCAATGTCTCTTTGCACTGACAACTTGCCAAAAAAATTAAAAAAGGAAAGAAAGAAAGGAAGGAAGAAAGAAAGGCAGAGCCCAACAGTATACACGTGGTCTGCTTGAGGGAGGTCACACAGACTGAAGTATAACAGAATAGGAAGGTGGGCGGCGCCTGTGGCTCAAGGAGTAGGGCGCTGGTCCCATATGCCGGAGGTGGTGGGTTCAAACCCAGCCCCGGCCAAAAAAAAAAAGAATAGGAAGGTGATTGGAGTGGGGAGAGACAGGCTGGGTAGGTTGGTGAAGCTAAACCGTGACATCTTCCAGGGCCCACAAGGAGGTAGTTTGGGTGTATTCTGAAAACAAAGGGAAAGATTATTTTTTAAGAGACAAGGTCTCGGGTACAACTGTCACTTGGGCTTTTCCTAATAAATGCAAACAATAGAACTTAATTGTACCCTCCTACTAAACTGAAATTAAAAAAATTACTTGAACGGTATTTGCAACTTTTCTTAAGTTTGTCTCAAAATAAATAGGAATAAATATGGGGGAAAAGAGAAAGAAAGAGTCTTAGGATCTTGCTCTGTCACCCTGGGTAGAGTGCATGGCATCCTAGCTCACAGCAACCTCAAACTCTTGGGTTCAAGCGATTGTCTTGCCTCAGCATCTCAAATAGCTGGGCTATAGGTGCCCACCATGATGACTGGCTAGTTTTTGTATTTTTAGTAGAGATGGGGTCTGGTTCTTGCCCAGGCTGGTCTCAAACTCCTGAGCTCAAGGGATCCAACCTCCTCAGCTTCTCAGAGTGCTGCGATCATAGGTGTGAACCAAAGGCTTGGCTAGAGATTTTAAGTGGAGAAATGACTTTATTATATCTAAATAGATGAATGATATTTGAATGAGTGGTTGCAAGCTTTTTTAAAATAATTAACTATTTAAATAATAAGTATGTAAATAACTTCAGGAGGAGTTGGAAAGAAAAAATGCAACGCCCATAATCCCAGTACTCTGGGAGTCCAAGGAGGGGGATTGCTTGAGCTCAGGAGTTTGAGACCAGCCTGAGCAAGAATGAGATCACATCTCTACTAAAATAGAAAAACTAGCCAGGCTTTATGGTGGGCGTTTGTAGTCCCAGCTACTTGGAAGGCTGAGGCAAGAGGATCTCTCTCTTTCTTTTTTTTTTCAGAGACAGAGTCTCACTTTATTGACCTTGGTAGAGTGCTGTGGCATCACAGCTCACAGCAACCTCCAACTCCTGGGCTTAGGTGATTCTCTTTCCTCAGCCTCCTGAGTAGCTGAGACTACAGGCGCCCTCCACAATGCCTGGCTATTTTTTTATTGCAGTTTGGGCCGGGCCTGGTTCGAACCTGCCACCCTCAGTATATGGGGCCGATGTCCTACCCACTGAGCCACAGGTGCCACCCAAGAGGATCTCTTGAACCCAGGAGTTTGAAGGCACAGCACTCTACCCAGGGTGACAGAGGGAGACTTTGTCTCAAAAGAAAAAAGAAATGCAGGGGTGAGGTGAGAAGCAAGGTGATAATGACTGCAGGGGGAAGAACTGGGAGGCTGGGTGAGCAATTCAAGCCTACACTGATGGGAGAACATTGCAGGGTTGGCTCTGAGGCAGAGAGGTCAGTCAGGTCATCACGATGGTGTAATTTTTCCAACTGTAAACGTCAAGTGACTTAAAATGCTAATGGTGGATTGCAAACAAAGAGGAACAAGAAGAAGAATTACAGCAGCAGGCCTGGCAAGACCGGGGCTCTGCTGCATGTGGCTCTGAGGGAGGACTGACCACCTGGCCTCTGGCAGGTCAGCTCTGGCAGCAGAAGTGATGGGGCCAGCTCCGTGGGCAGTCACCTGGGGCCTTGCCTGCAGGACACCACCCTTGGCCTAATGTTCTGTTGTCGGTCTTAAAATTATTAAATTTGCCAGCTCCATCCATGTAAACATAAAAGAGGTAAAATATTCTTTTTAGTAAAGTATCTCAGGAATGGAAAAAAGTATCCAATGTACTCAGCACTACTGTGAAACCAATTTATAATCACTCACACTTGCATATGAAAAATGAAACACAACTTTAGCCTAGGATGAAGGAGGGAAGGGGAGGGAGAGGTGAGGGGCGGGGGTGGGAGGGATAGAAGGGGATAGTAGGGGAACCACAGCTTTGGAGCACATTGCAAGTACAAGGTGGATCTATCATGTGTAGAACACAAATGTCCTAATGCTATAATCGGGTAAATGAGGTGAAAGCTATGCTGATTAGTATGATGTAAGCACTCCAAGTTGTACAAATAATCAACACATTGAAAATGGCACGAATGTATTTATGATCTATGTACAAAAGACTTAATAAAAAAAATTATTGGTAAATTTGAACAAAGAAACTTATGTTTATGTTTATCACTGGCCCTCAAATTATACTGCTATTTCTGAGAAACACCATTCACTATGCCAGGAAGTCCCAAAAGGCGAGTTTCCATTCTGGTCAGGACACAGTCAGTGATCAGCAGAGCTCAGACCTGCGACGCTTTCTGCTTACAGCCTTCGGCTAGTGATTGGGGATTTTTTTTTAAGCCTTAATGGATATCACCTAGTAAATGTTTGCCAGCTGAGTTAGGTCATGTGAAGCCTCTCTGGCTCTCAGACTGGAGGATATGTGGGTCTGAGAATCAGGAAAGATCTAAGCAGAGATAAACTGTCGGGAGGCGTCAGCCTGGATCACCTAGGAAGAGGGGGCAGAGTAAGAAGAGAGTCAGGTGAGCCCAGAACTATGGAGATGACCAACAATGAGCCAGAAAAACAGAGAGGAACAGCCAGAGAGGAGAAGCCAGGCTTCCTGTGGCCAGAGTGATGGCTCTAAGTCAGATTGTTGGTCCTGGTCCTGGCTCTGCCATGCACCAAAAGTGTACTGTGAGACTTTAACCAAGCTTCCCTGAGCTGCAACATCCTTGGCTGAATTACAGGACCTGGGATGATAACAGGACCTGACTTGCAGGGCTCTTGTGAGGGTCTGATGAACTTCTCCATGGCAGAAGTTTACTCTGCGACTCAGCACAGAACACAGTTTGGTGACTGTTAGCTATTACTCATCATTGGTCATTATCGTTAACTGCCATAAAATGAAGAGAAACAGATTTTGTGAAAGATGTCAAGAAGAGAAAAAGTTAAAAAAAAAAACAAAACCAAAAAAAAAAAGTAGGTTGAAATGCCAGAAGCCTGAGTACTTAATCAAGGAAAGGACTAAAAAGTCCCTGTTGACATTAGAAACAAGGACGTGATTAACGGGCTGGCCGGGAAGGGCCCCATTGAACCAGGGCTGTTCTGTCGATTGTTTTGACCGTTCAGATTTAGGACTTTATCAGCGTGGAAAGCGAAACTTGGCATATCTGATGTTACTCTCAGTAAACACGTGAATGTGGCCCTAAAGTTTTCGATTATAAACGTTTTCTTCTTTTTCTAATTTCCATTTCCAGAAGGCCCTACTACCCCATTTCAAAGAAATGGAACCCTCGGTATGTCCTGACACTACTGTAATTCACAGGAATGCTGAGTATGGACCCCAGGGCTCTGACACTCCCAGCCCTCCTGTTAGGAGAGGAAGTTTCCAAGCACAGTTACATCGTACCCAACTTCCTTTTAATAAATAAGATGCCAGACAGTGCTTCACGCGGGGTGTGGCCCTGTGCCCCCTTCTGCAGGGAGCATTTCTAGGAGTTAAGTGGAACAGCAGGGACAGGCACACAGGTCTATGTAACATTAAGACCGCAGTTCTAGAAATTCAGGGTCCATGACGAGGCTCCCAGACATCACTGATTCAATCAATACTTAGTGAGCACCAGACATTGGACTTGCTGCGAAAGGAAAATACAAAATTGGGTGCCGTATGTGTTCTGTTTCCAAGGGGCTTATCATCTGATAGGTGAGACAAGGTGAAAATCTCAGTAATGGTCAATTCCAGTAGAACTTGACAGGTTGGGGGAAAGAGGTACAGACTGATAGTAGAACTTCACAGAAAGAAAGAATAGTTCTGAAAAATGGTTCACGGTACTATGATCACAAAAGGCAGGTGCAGTTTATATTGGGAACGTTCCAATCCGCCCTTCTAGCTACTTGGATATGTATACACAATAAATTACGGTTAACTTCAGCTGCGGGGCTGTGCTGCAGAACAGTGGAACTTGTTTCTTCTAATTCAACAATCGTTTTTTGTTTTTAAGACTAGTCAAGTGCAGTAGTGAGATTAACTACAGTTTTGTACGCACTAACCAGCCGCTCCCACCACACCCCCAGCCTCCGATAGCACTCTACAAAGAAATCATAAGTATCTGAGGTGACGAGGACGCTTGCTTTGATCCTTACGTACTGCGTACAGGTACCAAGACATCACATGTACCTAATGAAGGTGTATAATTCTTGTGTGTTGTGCGTTAATTAAAAATTAATATAAAAACTTATAAATAGAGCAAATAAATAAAGATGTCACAGACATCTCTGAGTGCCAGACCAAGAAAAGTTGAACTTTATTTCACTGCCCACTTGAATGCTTGTTCTGGCAGGACCTGGGATATTTACAGACCCACAAGTAACAGGGGTCTGGACTTTGGGAACAAGAAAACAGGAGCCTGGGGATGAGAATTGATGGGGTAGGATCAGATGGAAACACATCTGAACACCGAAGAAGATAGATGGTTGTAATTACTCTGCAGATATCTGTGTGCCCAGGACTGAAACAAAAAAAGGAGGCAATGACTAAAACAAAAGATGGATAGTGAGACCAGCAGGAAAGGAGATCGAGTACAGCACATTAAAGATTCCCGGAGTGGTGGTCGGCCCCTGTGGCTCAGTGAGTAGGGCGCTGGCCCCATATACCAAGGGTGGCAGGTTCAAACCCGCCCCCGGCCAAACTGCAACAAAAAATAGCCAGGCGTTGTGGCGGGTGCCTGTAGTCCCACCTACTCAGGAGGCTGAGGCAAGAGAATCACCTAAGCCCAAGAGCTGGAGGTTGCTGTGAGCTGTGACGCCACAGCACTCTACCGAGGGTGACAAAGTGAGACTCTGTCTCTGCAAAACAAACAAACAAACAAAGAAAACAAAAAGATTCCCAGCGTGGGGAGAAAGCAGCATGAGGGATAGAATGTCCACTGTTGTATGTGAAGTGCTTCATTAATTCATCACATCACATCTCTGGGGTAAGCATTACTTATTTCCTATAGATGCAGAAACAGAGGCAGCCCAGAATTTTAAGTTACTTGCTCAAAGGGCCACATAGCTAATGGGTTATAGAACAGAGATTAATACTCTGGTGAGCCTGAACCAGTAACAGGAGGACAGGCCCCCTTGAGAGGCTGCAATCAGGATTCTAGGCCAGCTCTGAAGCCAACGTCCAGAGTGAAAGTCACCCTGGCCTTGGCAAGTCACCTCATCCCGATTAATGTCGGGTTACTCATGTTTAATGAGGGTTTTGAGCCACATCATTTTCCATGCCTCTTTCAGTTCTGACCTTTTATGATTCTATGGCTTTACTGCGTTTCAGTAAACGCTCCAGAGGGTGCAGAGGCGATGGGAGGAAGCAGGTATGACCATGTGTATAAAGGAGATTCCTTTTCATCTGCGAGTGAAGGCAGGAACGAGAGGATGGCAAACACACAAAGTCTGAGAAACTGCACGTGGGAAGTGTAAGATCCTGAACTGCAAAACCGGCTGGACAGTTTTCCTTACAATAAAAACTCTGTACAAATTAAATACAGAAGGAATGTATCCCAATATAATAAAGGTCATATATGACAAATCCACACTCACATCATACTGACCAGGGGAAGATGTTTACTACTTTCTTCTGAGAACTGGAACAGGGCAAGGATGTTGGCTCTTACCCACCTTCCCACGCAGTACTGGAAATCCTGGCCAGACTAATCAGAGAGGGGAAGGAGGTGGCTGAGCGTGGCTCTCAGGAGCCTCAGAATGGGCCATAAATCAGTTAGGCTGCTTTTGGGCACACAACCTTCAAAACTGAAACCTCTCCCTCTGTGGGAACAGTTCACTGAGTTATTACAGCTTGTAGCTTTTCTAAGTATCTTAGAGAAAGGGAAGATGGAGAGGTGTGCCTAGATAAATTAGCACCTGAATAAATTTATTTACAACCTTATGACCTAAGTTCAGGGTTCACTGGGCAAAAGTTGGGGCCTTCAGAATTTCCCCAGTGCAGACCTGTGAACGGTGGACATCGTACCGGGCTCTGTACAGACTGGAATTCTAACCGTGATGGCACCTTGAACAGACTAAAAGCAGCCTGATCTGGTAAACAGGGTAATGGCCTGAAAATTGAGAAACATTAGCTCAAGTCCTCTCTCTGCCAATGAATAGTAGCGGCACACTGGACAGGCTATTCCCATGCGTGTGACTCTGCTCACTGATCTGTAAACACCGGGGGTATCCTACTTCCTAAGTAAAGTCACCCCTTTTCATGGTGGGTTCTGAAAAGTTGTTTGATAAGAGTACAGAGTTGAATGTAATCATATGTCCAGGTGTTTTCAAGTCTGTCAGTATCTGTTATCTCATTTATTAAACTTAAAAATATATATTTTACTTTAATATGATCAAAGATTTCAAAAAATATTAAATATTATTTCTTAAATACAAACAATAGTCATTGTAGACTATTTTGTTCAAACGGCATACAAAACCCCTCAGAGCTTCCGGTAAGCCCTCCGAGTCCTCTTCCCAGCCTCCTCACCCACCATCGCTGACACAACTGCCAGAATGTAACTTCTAGTTTTAATAGTTCACTCCCTTGGGACATCTGTGGCCCAGCTGGGTCACCACGGACCAGATTCCTACCAGGATACATGATCAGGTATGTCTATCTAGTTCAATCTCCTGTTCCAAAGTGGAAGAAATTCCTCTGTGGGTTTAAAACCAATCTTCTCCTATTATAGGTGTGGGTGTGACAAGGAGAGTTTTTTTATGGGGGCTTGTGTGTGTGAGAATCAGTTTACTTTGCCAATCTGTCTTCATCAGCAGTCTTGAACTGTTTGCTCAGCCTTGTCTCAGAGAAAGCTCATGGCAGTCTGGAATTCAACCTCAGGGCAAAGTTCTCCCCTCTTGCTGACACACTGCACAGCCAACTGCGACCAGAAGATCCAGTTTTGAAGTTTCTGAACCTGGGTCTTGGATGCATTCGGCTGTCTATACTGTGGCGGCTTCAGTGCAGACACTTCAAACAAAATAATGGAGCCCCAAAGACAGAGCACGAAGACAGAGCTGCCGTTGTCCTTAGGAAGGTTCCACATCTCAGAAGAGTACGGCTTTCTTCTTCCAAACCCTCTGGTAAGCATAGAGGCGCGGACCAGGTCAGAAATAAGTTTCTTGAGATGTTGGTTGGTTGTTTTTCTTTCTTTTTTTGGTAAATGTATGTGGTTATTAGGGGAGATACAATATGAACACCAACCCATCAACAGGAGAAAGATGCTGATAGGACATAGGGTTATAATCTCCAGCAACAGCAGAGGATATAAATGGAACGGCTTTGTGCCAGTTTCTTCTGTTGGATTTTCACTTAGACCAGGAAAATTGTACGCAAATGTGTAGGTATCAAGAAAAAGAATGAACTTAAAGATAAATTATGTACACAAATATGGACCCTGGGGCTTTCAAGGTGTGTTCTCCTGCATAATGTGAGGTGTTAGCAAGAAAAGGTCCTCCGACAGACACAGCTAGAACTTCTGTGTTACAAATCCTATCCTTTGCTTGGGATATATGTTGTCATGCAAATTTCTCCAAGACAGCTTACTTATAAACTGCTCTGAGTCACTACCTAATATTTTGGTGTAAATTAGTTATCTCCATTTGCTGTCAAAGCAAAACAAGAGGACAGGGGGATCTTGGGTGCTTTCCGGGTGCTGGGAAGAATTTCTGAGTAGAAGAAGGAACTCGATAACAAACAATACCTCTTTGTTGATTCTTAATTAGGGCTTAACCTGTAATTCAAATCTGTTTCATAAGCTAGGCTTTATCGACGGTTTTTTTCCCTGAATGTAGTCCAAGGCCTAGAATCTGCAAACCATCTAGTCTTAATTCCCTCCTTTTATATTTGGGGTAGCTAAAGTCTAGAGGAACCCACTTGTCCGAAGTCATTATTAGTGGCAAAAGTAGGGCTCCTACTTAAAGACCCTGGACGTCTTTTTCTATTATACCCTAAGTAAGAGCCAAGACCACAGAGTTCACAACCTCGGGAACTGATGGTGCAGACATTGCAATGACATTAGAATAAACTCCTTGCCTTCCCCATACAGTCTACTTTTCCACTTAACAGTGAATAAAGAATGATCTAGAATTCAATGAGCATTCAGCCCACCCTGATGCTTATTTATTTCTAAGTGTTATTGGAAAGATATAAATGATGAGGAGAACTATTTGCTGCTTTCAAAATTCTCTGCAGAGAGCTGTCAGGATTGAGCCAAGTCACAAATCTGCAAGGAACTTGGGCGTGGGAAGCGGAGATGACGGGCTCTGTGCAGAGCAGGGCTGTGGTCCAGAGGACCCAACTGTGTGCTCTGACACCGAGGACCAAGTGTCTCCACTGGCCAGCTACTGAATGGGGTCCTGAGATGTGAGACTTTCAGTGCTAAACTTGGAAAGTCCTGAGAAAACCAAAATGAGTCAGTCACCCTAATTTGCATGTATTGGTTCCTGTGGTTTGGAGTGAACCACCAATGTCTGGCCCCCAGTTTTCACATTTGTTGGATGGAGATCTGGGGCCAACTCCACGAGGCTGCAGTGCACAACCAACAGGAAAGCACCTTGATAAAGGCAGTGTGAAGCCTAAAAAGAGGCCCCCGAGTTCCAGTCCAGACTTGTTAGAAACTCCATTCTTTGTTTTTAGAGACAGAGTCTTGCTATGTCACCCTCAGTAGAGTGCTGTGGCGTCACAGCTCACAGCAACCTTGAACTCTTGGGCTCAAGTGATTCTCTTGCCTCAGCCTCCCAAGTAGCTGGGACTACAGGCGCCCACCACACTGCCAGGCTATTTTTTGGTTGTAGTTGACATTGTTGTTTGAACCTGCTGGCCTCAGTGTACGTGGCCGGTGCCCTAACTGCTGAGCTATAGGCACTAAGGCAGAAACTCCATTCTTGACACCTGTAATCTAGCATTTTGGAAGACCAAGGCCTCAGGACTTGAGTTCTGGAGTTCAAGATCAGCCTGAGTAAGAGCAAGACCTGTCTCTACCAAAAAATGGAAAAATTAGCCAGGCCTGGTGGCATGTGCCTGTAGTCCCAGCTCTGGGCAGGCTGAGGCAGAAAGATCTCTTGAGCTCTAGAGTTTAAGGTTGCTGTGAGCTGTGACGACATGTCTTCCCTCTAGCTTGGGGGGTAGAAGGAGACGGTGTCTCAGGCAAACAAACAGACAGACCTCCATTCTGGCTTAGCCTGTCACGCTTTCATTAGGATTAAATATGCAGGTGGTGCCTGTGGCTCAAAGGAGTAGGGCGCCGGCCCCATATACCGGAGGTGGTGGGTTCGAACCTGGCCCCAGCCAAAAACTGAAGAAAAAAAAAAAAAGGGATTAAATATGCACACTGCCCTGGGAAAACTAGTACCGCACAGTCGGCACACATCAGACAGGGCCAACTCGCGCAGTTCCTCTCTTCGCTGTTCCCTTTTTTGTAAATATAGGAACTAGGTGAGAAACAGTGTAGCATCAAGCTCCTGAGACCTTCTGACCCCTTAGAAGAAATTTCCATTCCCTGACAAAGTAGCTCTACTCTGATAGAGTCGTATTCCCCAGAACCCTCAAAACGCAGCGTGCTGTTTCAGTTTTCATTGTCTTTGATTTGGTGAAAATATGACCCACCTTCCTTTCTGGGAAGAGGTGGGGAAGGGCTGCACGCATGAGGAGAGACCAGGCACGGTCATCACCGGGCAGTGGTGTTGTAACCGGGGATTGTGAAATCTGGGTCAGTGCCTCTGCCCATGTGCCCAGCCAGGCGTCACCCTCATTGATGACAGTGTGGCTGGCGGGCTTCCTTCCTGCAGGTCAGCTGGCCTCAGAGAGGTTCTCTAGAATCTCTTTCAAAAGAGAGGCTTTTTTTGGTTTCTATTCTATAAAAAGTTGCTGGAAAACGTTGCTAAAAAAAAAATGTAGTCAAGCTAGTGAATAATAAAAAAAAAAATCTGATTTTGGGGAAGCGTCTGACTTGGTTTCAATTATGTTATCCCATGATTTTATAAATGCTCAAACCTTTCCTCCTTCCAGGGTTTCAGCATAGAAAATTTGTGCCTCACAGACTCGCCTTTATAAATACACCATAAAATACAGACTCGCCTTTATAAATATACCATAAAATCTTTTGTCGGGGTGGCGCCTGTGGCTCAGTGAGTAGGGCGCCAGCCCCATATACCGAGGGTGGCAGGTTCAAACCCAGCCCCGGCTGAACTGCAACCAAAAAATAGCCGGGTGCTGTGGCGGGCGTCTGTAGTCCCAGCTGCTCGGGAGGCTGAGGCAGGAGAATCGCTGAAGCCCAAGAGCTGGAGGTTGCTGTGAGTCCTTTGACATCATGGCACTCTACTGAAGGCGGTAAAGTGAGACTCTGTCTCTACAAAAAAAAAAAAAATCTTTTGTCAGATCACATCTCATGGGCATGTATGTGTGTGTGTGCTATGAGGGGGAGGGATCATTTCTCTTTAGACATAAAGGTCACAAGGAAATTACCTTGGCAGGAAAAGAGGTCACAGCAGGAGCAGGGATCCCAGATGGCAGACTCTGGAACTGAGATTTAACGATTCTGGGAAAGACTTGATGCCTCCGGCACATGAACAGTGCAGAATGTGAAGTGGTGGTGGTTCACAGGCTGTGCTCCAAGGTTACTTGAGGAATGTTTTAAAAGTCCTGATGCTGGAGCTCCACTGCAACAGCTCGTTCAGAATCTCCAGCTGGACTGGCCTCCGTGCTTGGAAGGCAGGCTGAGTGGAGGGGCAGGGAAGAGACCACTGCCTGGCCTGGCTGAGAGAGAAAGGGCTGAGCTTAAGGCAATGGCTGTGGGACTAAAAGCACCGGGAAGGGACTGGGAGTAGTTTAAGTATAATGATAAAGGCAAAGTGAAATTTTAAATGTACCACTGGGGCAGAAGAAAAGGACTGCAAACAGCCAGGTCTCTCTGCAGGGCCAGCTTCCCTTCAAGGCACAGGGAAGGACCCTTACTCGCCTTTCCGTCTCCTGGGGCTCCAGGTATGTCTTGGTTTTGTGGCAACAAAGCTCTGCCTGCCCCTTCACATGGCCTGTGTGTCTTTCCCCCACACGCCCACCTCCGTCTGCGTTTTCTCTTAATAGGACACTTGTGTTTGGCTTTAGGGCCTGCCCCGATTCAGCATGATCTCATCAAGAAAGACCCTTTTATTCCAAAGAAGGTCACATTCACAGTTTCCGAGCAGATTTGTGTGTGTGTGTGTGTGTGTGAGAGAGAGAGAGAGAGATTCAGAGAGATGCCGTTCAACCTGCTACAGGAAGTGAGGAGAAAAGATGGGAGGTTCGGTGGGGAGGGAGCAGGGACCTTAGCAATAGTAACTGAAAGCATTCTCATGTCCTGAAATCCCCAAACCTGACACTGCAGGCATCAGAGGGAGGAGGCCGATGACAGCTGAGAAGGGAGAGCACAAAACAGTCAAGAAAACGGGGGACACAGTTAAGTACCATTGAGGGCATTTGCAGCCATGATGTTAGGTCGTGTTCACCAGTGCGACCTGGTTCTCCTGAAGAAAACACACACGTTGTACGCTGTAAAATTGTAGCTTTGAGGTCAGAGGAAAGCCAAAACATGAAGACAGCACACAGGCAAGGGCAGGCACCTGCGTTAGCCCATCTGAGCTCCAGCTGCAGCTTTGCTTTTTTAATTCGAATTGTTTGGGATTCAGGCGGCACCTGTGGCTCAAAGGAGTAGGGCGTCGGCCCCATATACCAGAGGTGTTGGGTTCAAACATGGCCCCAGCCAAAAAACTGCAAAAATAAATAAATAGTTTGGGATTCATTGAGGGTACAAAGAATTAGATTACACTGATTGCATTTGTTAGATAAAGTCCCTCTTACCCTTGGACCCGACCCCAAGACATGTGCCACACACTGTAACCCCCAACCCCCTTCCTCCTTCCCTCTCTCCACTTCCTCATCCCCCTACCCCCCCTTATTAGCTCATCTGCTGCCTTCATATTAGAATTTAGTACATTGGATTCTTGCTTCTCCATTCTAATGATGCTTTACTAAGAAGAATGTGTTCCACCTCCATCCATGTTAATACAGAAGGTGTAAAGACTCCATTTTTTAAATGGCTGAATAGTATTCCATGGTGTACATATACCACACCTTGTTAATCCATTCCTGGGTTGGTGGGCATTTAGGCTCTTTCCACATTTTGGTGATTGTAAATTGAGCTGTGATAAACAGTCTAGAGTAAATGTCCTTATGATAAAAGGATTTTTTTCCTTCTGGGTAGATGCCCAGTAATGGGATTGCAGGATCAAATGGGAGGTCTAATTTCAGTTCTTTTAGCTTTGCTTTTTTTTTTTTTTTAGAGACAAAGTCTCACTTTGTCATCCTCATTAGAGTACCATGGCATCACAGCTCACAGAAACCTCCAGCTCTTGGGCTTAGGCAATTCTCTTGCCTCCGCCTCCCAAGTAGCTGGGACTATAGGCACCTGCCATAATGCCCAGCTATTTTTTTGTTGCAGTTTGGCCGGGGCCGGGTTTGAACCCACCACCTTTGGTATATGGGGTCAGCACCCTACCCAGCCACAGGTGCTGCCCTTTTAGCTTTGTTTTTAAGTAATGATGTGACCCTAGTTACATGGGAAAGGACATTTTCTTCTGCATAAATTTGAAAGGATGGACTAGAACCATGTTTCTGAAGTGGGGGATTGTGGTATATTCAGGTGGAGGAGGGGAGAAGCAAAGATATATTCATAAATGTGCATAAAAGTTAACATTTCGATTTTAGTCTCTGATGAAGTATAAAAACAAAAATTTTGGGCGGCGCCTGTGGCTCAGTGAGTAGGGTGCCGGCCCCATATGCCGAGGTTGGCGGGTTCAAACCCAGCCCCGGCCAAACTGCAACCAAAAAATAGCCGGTCGTTGTGGTGGGTGCCTGTAGTCCCAGCTACTCGGGAGGCTGAGGCAGGAGAATCGTCTAAGCCCAGGAGTTGGAGGTTGCTGTGAGCTGTGTGAGGTCACGGCACTCTACCGAGGGCCATAAAGTGAGACTCTGTCTCTACAAAAAAAAAAAAAAAAAAAAAAATTTATGTTGTAGTGATGAGTGGCAGTGGAAGGATAAAAAAAGACTTAAGGGGCAGGGGCAGTGCCTGTGGCTCAAAGGGTTGGGCACTGACCCCATATGCCGGAGGTAGTGGGTTCAAGCCCGGCCCCGGCCAAAAACTGAAAGAGAAAAAAAAAAAAAGACTTAAGTTTCTTTCTTCACTTTTCCCAACTGAGATCTGTGGGTCCTTGGGAAATTACTCTCTGGAATTCATGAGATTTTCCTTCCAGACGAATCTCTGCATTACACTAGGTAAGAAACTGTAGGTAGTCAATGCATGAGTTCTGACCGATGGAGTAGGCAAGTTCTAGAATAGGTAAACTGATCTGAGTTAGATTCCTAGCAAAGCGTCTTGCCAGTTTTAAAACAAATAAGTTATATTTAATATTTTTGAACTTTATTTTGTTCATGAGAGGATAATACTTTACAAGCATGCTTTCAGGTTTGAATGAGATTATCTAAGTAAGGAGCAATACAATTAGGTATTGCTATGACCTCAGCCCCTTATAATTTGAGGTCAGCCCCAGCCCGGAGTTTTATTGATAACATGATGAGTTAGGTCAGACTGCACAACCCAGATGGTCCAATCATGATTAATTTGAAATATGATATTTTATTCCATTTTATATCACAATTATCTCCAGTTGGACTGGCCTCCGTGCTTGGAAGGCAAGGGGCCAGTATTTATCAAGCCATATGCCTTAATTTGATTTTGAAAAACATGATTAATATCTGGGCTTCTTTTAGGATCATCTCATGGCTCCATTATTAATAAAAATCTTGTACTTGCCTATCATCTCAGGTTAATGAGTACCATACATTGATAACCCACTGTTTGAAATTTTACTTTCCATTAATTTTTACTGGTTAATTATTATTATTATTACTAGTAATAGTATTTTTGAGACAGGGTCTCATTCTGAAGTCCAGAGCTGGAGTACAGTGGCATCATCAAAGCTCACTGCAACCTCCAGCCCCTGGGCTCAAGTGATCCTCCTGCCTCTACTTCCCAACGGCTGAAATTGCAGGTGTGAGCCGCTGCACATGGGCAGTTATTTTATTTTATTATTATTCTTTAAAACTTGAAAAACTGCATTGGCTTCTTGGCCTAGGAGTAGAATTCTTGCTATGAGTGCTGTAAATTGAAAGACCACTAAAGTATGATGGCTTATCACTAGCCATGACATTTTCAGGAAAAAATGTTTTAAATGTGAGTATTTTATTATCAAGTTAGTAAAAGGATATTAAATAAAAGTTTAAACATTAAGAAAAGTATGAAACTAATTACTCTTAGCCCTACCACAGAATCAAAATGCTTTAGTGTTTGGAGATATTTATTTAAGAGTGTGTGTTTATCTGAATGCCTATTTGTGCGTGTGGGTGTGTGTGTTTGTAAAGTTATAAACTTCCGATCCTATTATTTATTCAAACTCATATTTTGCTTTTTAAACTTGATAACGTAACAAAAACTTTTGCAAGAAATTAATCAATCCTAATAACATAATGTTATTGATCGTATCAAGTCCTGTTTCTGGTCTTCACCAGGGCCCAAGACGACTGCTCAACTCTTACCTTTAAGGTTGTGAAGATAACTTCAGAAGGGTAGTACTTTCCTGGGGCTGCCATCAAAACCACAGGAAGAGTGGACTGAGCAGCAGAAATTTATTTTCTCATAGTTCTGGAGGCTAGAAGTTCAAGATCAAGGTGTACAAGATCTTGGTTTCTTCTGAAGCCTCTCTCCTGGCCTCAGAGAGGGCGGCTGCCTTCCCACGGTGCCCTCACGCGGCCCCGCCTCTCTATACCAATGCCAGGCAGTCTCATGTACTCAAATTCCCTATTCTTATGAGGACACCAGTTAGACTGAGTTAGGTTTCACCCTAAAGGCCTCAGTTTAAGTTACTCATGTCTTTGAAGGTGCTACCTCCAAAAGCATTCGCAGGCTAAGGCAGAATGGTTAGGGTGCGAACATGTGAGCTCCGGAGGTACATGGTTCTGCACATAGCAGAGAGACTGAAGCCAGAACAAAATATTTAGTCACCCCAGGTCAGTGCCATGAGAGGATCTTAGGTGTGCTATGAAAATTTTTAATGATTATTAATTAAATTATTTTTGAAAGAAGTTCAGAGCACAGTAAGGATATGTTTTTTACTCTTTTCTTTGATCAACATAATTTAAGTGCGCCGTGGAAGGTTAAACAAAGGTTCAAGTGTGCCATGAGATATAAAGGTTGAAAACACTGTCCTAGATGGACTGATAATTTGGTGCCAGTTAAGAACTATAGACTTTAATATTTGCCCAGTGCTTTTTTAAGAGGAATGACTTAGCTCTCACACAAGGTGCAGGGAAGGGGCAGAGAAAGCTGTCCATTCTCTGCTGAGAGCTGCCATCCACAGCTATCAAATCTACTCGCCTTCCCCTCAAAGAGAAAAAATACAAAGAAAATAAAAAAGAAACGTAATCCTACCCCAGGCAAATCCCACCCTCCTCAGAAGGAATTTTGGCAAGTCTTCATTGCCACTTTATCATGTGCTCCAATGCAGGCACTTGTCAAAATACACTTTTCTAGGCTCGGCGCACATAGCTCGGTGGTTAGGGTGCCAGCCACATACATTGGGGCTGGCGGGTTCGAACCCAGCCTGGGCCTGCAAAACAACAACAAGAACAATAACAAATAGCCAGGCATTGTCGCAGGTACCTGTAGTCCCAGCTACTAGGGAGGCTGAAGCAAGAGAATCGCTTAAGCCAGGAATTTGAGGTTGCTGTGAGCTGTGATGCTACAGCACTCTACCAAGGGTGACAATGTGAGACTCTGTCTCAAAACAAAAAAACAAAAAACACTTTCCTAGACTTCCAGATTTCCCTGGTTTCATGTAGAATAATAACTTTCTAATTATTAAAATGCACCCATAGTAAATAGCCGGGTGTTGTGGTGGGCACCTGTAGTCCCAGCTACTCGGGAGGCTGAGGCAAGAGAATCGCTTAAGCCCAGGAGTTGGAGGTTGCTGTGAGCTGTGTGAGGCCACAGCCCTCTACCGAGGGCCATAAAGTGAGACTCTGTCTCTAAAAAAAAAAAAATAAAAAAAAAAAATAAAATAAAATGCACCCATAGTAATGCTCATGTTTGATTGATGTTTTCATATACCGTGGAATTTGGTTTGATGATATTTTACTTATGAAATCACCCTCTGGTAGCCATAAATGTGAGTGGTATGTAGTGGCCTTGGTTAGGGTTGTTATTTTAAGGATTTATTTGGAGGTTGTGTTTTCTTCGTAAAATGTATCAGATGCCTTCTCTGCTTTTTCTGTGGTGTGGAACATATCACAGGTCTCATATTAAGCCATAGCTCTGTGGACTAGAGTTGTTTTAGTTTTAACGAATTGGACAAAAGCTTGATAACTAGAATCTACTGAGAACTCAAATTAATCAACAAAAAGACCCAGTAATCCCATATATCACTGGGCAAGAGACATGAATAGAACCTTCTCTAAAGAAGACAGACGAATGGCTAACAAACGTGCAAAAATGCTCATTGTCCCTAATCAGCAGAAAAATGACAATTAAAACCACCCTGAGATATCACCTAACTCCAGTGAGAATGGCCCACATCACAAAGTCTCAAAGCTGCAGATGCTGGCGTTGGACACTTGTACACTGCTGGGGGGACTGAAAACTAATACCACCTTTTTGGAAGGAAGTATGGAGAATCCTCAAAGAACTCACCCTAGACCTCCCATTTGATCCTGCAATCCCATTACTCTACCCAGAAGAAAAAAAAAATCTTTGTATCATAAGGACATTTACACTAGACTGTTTATCCCAGCTCAATTTACAATCACCAAAATGTGGAAATAACCTAAATGCCCAATAACCCAGGAATGGATTAACAAGTTGTGGTATATATACACCATGAAATATTATTCAGCCAAAAAAAGATAGAGACTTTTTTTTTTTTTTTTTTTTTTTGCCAAAGAATGCTTTATTCAAAATAAAAGAAAAATAAAAGTCATGTTATTCCCTTGGAATAAAGGGTAGGGAGCTTCTTTTTTTTTAATTTTTTAAATTTATTTATTTTTATTGTTAAATCATAGCTGTGTACATTACTGCAATCAGGGGTACAATGTGCGGGTTTCATATACAATCTGAAATATTCTCATCAAACTGTTCAACGTAGCCTTCATGGCATTTTCTTAGTTACTGTATGTAGACATTTGTATTCTGCATTTAGTAAGTTTCACCTGTACCCATTCTAAGATGCACTGTAGGTGTGGCCCCACCCATCACCCTCCCTCCACCAAAACCTCCCCCCTCCCTTCCCCTTCCTTGGCCCTTTCCCCATAGTCTTGTGCTATAGTTGGGTTATAGTCTTCATGTGAAAGCTATAATTTAGCTTCATAGTAGAGCTGAGTACATTGGATACTTTTTCTTCCACTCCTGAGATACTTTGCTAAGAAGAATATGTTCCAGCTCCAAGATAGAGACTTTACATCTTTTTTTTTTTTGTAGAGACAGAGTCTCACTTTATGGCCCTCGGTAGAGTGCCGTGGCCTCACACAGCTCACAGCAACCTCCAACTCCTGGGCTTAAGCGATTCTCTTGCCTCAGCCTCCCGAGTAGCTGGGACTACAGGCGCCCGCCACAACGCCCGGCTATTTTTTGGTTGCAATTTGGCCGGGGCTGGGTTTGAACCCGCCACCCTCAGTATATGGGGTCGGCGCCTTACCGACTGAGCCACAGGCGCTGCCCGAGACTTTACATCTTTTGTATTAACCCGGATGGAGGTGGAACACATTCTTCTTAGTAAAGCATCATAAGAATGGAGAAGCAAGAATCCAATGTACTGAATTCTAATATGAAGGCAGCAGATGAGCTAATACGAGGGGTGGGATAGGGAATGCGGGCGTGGGGAAAGGAGAGGAGGGGAGGAGTTGGGGGTCACGGTATATGGCACACGTCTTGGGGGCCAGACACAAGTATGAGGGACTTTATCTAACAAATGCAATCAGTGTAACCTAATTCTTTGTACCCTCAGTGAATCCCAAACAATAATAAACAAAAGACAGAGAAAAAATAAATGAATAAACTACATTTTGCATTTCCTCCGTGCTTGCTATCTGTTTGGGTTTCGTACTTCTTTTTTTGCAGTTCTTGGCCAGGGCTGGGTTTGAATGGCCACCTTCGGCATACGGGGCCGGCGCCCTACTCCTTTGAGCCACAGGCGCCGCCCTGGGTTTCCTACTTCTACACAACAATTGGACTTTTCACAGTTTCCCAAATGGAGATTTAATTGAAATCTTCAAATGTATTTGCAAAATCCATTCATACCATATTTCCATATTTTATACTTCATTAGGAATTGAGTTTCTCTAATTTCCTGTCACAGCCTCTTTATAATATATAATAGGGTAATAGTAATACCTGCACAGAAAGTGCTCACTTTAAACGGGGCCCGGTGCTAATTCTGATTACACTTTTTCTTATTTAATCTTCAGGATAATCTTTACCGTTCACAAATGAAAATGGCCTGTTTGATAACGCCTGGATTCAGCCCTATCTCTGAAACGTGTCTCCTAGCTGAGTCCCTTTCTCCTTCCCACCCTTGTTCAGCCAACTACCCCTTAACCCCTGGACTATGTACCTCCTCCTGCTTCCTCACTACCTCTTGTCCAGCTATCAAACATTCTCTGAATAGCAGTCAGAGTGCTTTAAAAGGAAAAACAAGCAAACTCTCCAACTGCTCTGTAGAACAAAATCAAATGCTTTATTGAAATCCTAAGAGTTTCCTGGAAGGACATGTACCCGTTATTCCCCTGAAGGGAGTGTCTTGTCTCTTTCCCTTTCACAATACTTTCCTACAATGTCAGACCAGTCTCTTTCCATTGCAATTTAAACCTTTAATTTCCTTTAAAGCCGCTACTTTAAATTCTAATCTCTCTGATAGTTTAAATTCTATTTTTTCCTTGTATTAATATTGTCGCCCAACTTTCCTGCTGATATTTACCTGGTTTACTTTTGTATAAGTTTTTGTTTTTTTAAATTTTGCTGTATTATTCTCTTAGCCAAAAGTCATCGTTGACCTAACCAAGTGTTAATCTAATGAAGAGCTTGTACTATCTATGAAATACATTTTTTAAAAAAATATTCTCCTTCGGGCGGCGCCTGTGGCTCAGTGAGTAGGGCGCCGGCCCCATATACCGAGGGTGGCAGGTTCAAAACCAGCCCCGGCCCAAATGCAACAAAAAAATAGCCGGGCCATTGTGGCGGGTGCCTGTAGTCCCAGCTGCTCGGGAGGCTGAGGCAAGAGAATCACGTAAGCCCAAGAGCTGGAGGTTGCTGTGAGCCATGTGACACCACGGCACTCTACCGAGGGCAGTAAAGTGAGACTCTGTCTCTACAAAAAAAAAAAAAATATTCTCCTTCAACAACAACAAAAATAAACAAATGGGACTTCATTAAACTGAAAAGCTTCCGTACACCTAAGGAGACAACAACCAAAGCAAAGAGACAACCTACACAATGGCAAAGGATATTTGCATATTTTCAATCAGACAAAAGCTTGATAACTAGGATCTATAGAGAACTCAAATTAATCCACATGAAAAAAGCCAACAATCCCATATATCAATGGGCAAGAGACATGAATAGAACCTTCTCTAAAGATGACAGACGAATGGCTAACAAACATATATGAAAAAATGCTCATCATCTCTATATATTAGAGAAATGCAAATCAAAACAACCCTGAGATATCATCTAACCCCAGTGAGAATGGCCCACATCACAAAATCTCAAAACTGCAGATGCTGGCGTGGATGTGGAGAGAAGGGAACACTTTTACACTGCTGGTGGGACTGCAAACTAGTACAACCTTTCTGGAAGGAAGTATGGAGAAACCTCAAAGCACTCAAGCTAGACCTCCCATTTGATCCGGCAATCCCATTACTGGTCATCTACCCAGAAGGAAAAAAATCCTTTTATCATAAGGACATTTGCACTAGACTGTTTATTGCAGCTCAATTTACAATCGCCAAAATGTGGAAACAGCCTAAATGCTTACCAACCCAGGAATGGATTAATAAGCTGTGGTATATGTATATCATGGAATACTATTCAGCCATTAAAAAAAATGGAGACTTTACATCCTTCGTATTAACCTGGATGGAAGTGGAAGACATTATTCTTAGTAAAGTATCACAAGAATGGAGAAGCATGAATCCTATGTACTCAATTTTGATATGAGGACAATTAATGACAATTAAGGTTATGGGGGAGGAAAAGCAGAAAGAGGGACAGAGGGAGGGGGGTGGGGCCTTGGTGTGTGTCACACTTTAGGGGGGCAAGACATGATTGCAAGAGGGACTTTACCTAACAATTGCAATCAGTGTAACCTGGCTTATTGTACCCTCAATGAATCCCCAACAATAAAAAAATAAATAAATAAAAAATATTCTCCTTTAGATTATAAATGAGTTATGGAAAGTTATCCAAAAGCAAAACGAGGGCTATGCATCTTTTCAAAAGGACAACTCAAAATACAAATTAATTCAGCATATTCATTATGTTATAAAATGAGACTGTTAGAACATCGCCTTGTTTAGGATTGTTTAATCTTCTAGGGGCTGCCCCTATAGTCTATCCCCTCCTTTCTACTGATTACAGCCTAATATCTGAAGTTAGATGTTAATTTGTATATTTTTATACAGAGAAGCTGAAAATTATTTCTGCTGAGTGGAAAATATAACTCCATTACTAAAGATTGGACTGCCTTATAGGACATTAGCTGATTGTATATTTAACCCAGCAATTTTATTCCAACATTTTTTTCTCAAAACTCTGTAAACACTCAGTTTATGCACTGCTATTTGATTAATGATTTTATCATTAATGAGCTAAATATATTTCTGACACACATTCTACACTTGTATGATTCTTTTTTCTTTTCTGAGACAGAGCCTCAAGCTGTTGCCCTGGGTAGAGTGCCATGGCATCGTAGCTCACAGCAACCTCCAACTCCTGGGCTCAAGCGAGTCTCTTGCCCCAGCCTCCCAAGTAGCTGGGACTACAGGCGCCCACCACAACGCCCAGCTATTTCTTTCTTGTCTTTTCTTTTTGGCCGGGGCTGGGTTTGAACCCGCCACCTCCTACATATGGGGCCGGCGCCCTACTCATTTGAGCCACAGGCCCTGCCCCTGTATGATTCTTTTTCAACTTTTTGAAAAATACACTTTGAATGTTGTATTGATAAAAGTCAAGAACAAAGATTAAAAATAAAACAAGAAGTTTTAGTATTCCATGGCATAAGTATCCAAAAAAAAAAAAAAAAATTAAAAACCAGAAAATTTGTTTTTATCGCAAAGATGCTATTTTTCCGTTTATCTCACTTCCGTCTGGCTCTTCTGATTTGGGGAATAAAGGAAAGAAAAACATTTGAAGTTATTTCCACTTTGTTTTCCATTGCCTCCACCCTCATCCTCTCAGCCCCACCATTCTCTGTGGAGGTTTGAAGAACAGACTGAACTTGGCATCAGAAGAGCTTTGCCCTAGTTACTAACCAGATGTGTAACCTCAGGAAAGTCATCTACCTCTCCAGGATTTAACTTTCTGTATTTCAAAATAGAAATAATCAGATAATATGCTCTGATTTGTAACATGTACATACAAACGCAAAAGGATTAAAGGTTTAGGAATTAACAGTAAAACTTGAAACACTTTAAAAGAAATGATGTTAGGATGGGAAGTACCTTCTAAGCATGATTTAAAACTCAGGAGCATGAATGAAATATTAGTTCATTTGACTACTCTGGTAGGAAGGGGTATTTCCAACACACACACACATCCACACAAATTCAATGTCCAGAGCCTAAGAAAAGACTTTCATCTATTCACATTTTATTGGCCAAGGAAATCCCACGGTTACATCTAACTGCAAGTGGGCAAGTGTTTGCAACCAGGCTTTGTGCACAAATTGGGGAAGCTACAGAATATCTGAGAACAGTCTTAACGACTACCATACCTACTAACATCTCTTAAATTAAGAAAAAAATATACTGCTTGGTCTAAGCAAAAGAAGCTATGCTTTTTCTTTTTTCTGTGCCTTATAATGGTCCCATAACTGACTGTTCCAGATAGTGGCTGCTCTACTGACAAAGAGCAGAGCTCCCTGGTCTGTGATGGGTGGCGTGAGAAACTGTGGGTGAACATTAGGTTAAGTTAGGGTTACGGATAAAATAAGGAAAAGATTGTACAAAAAATTTTGTGATCAGGATCAGGTATTCAGATAATGAGAGAGGACATGAGACTCCACAAAAACTCACTCTGCTGGGGGCTTCACGAGACAGATTGGCATGAAAGCTTCAGGACTTCAGGAAAAGGCCTGGCTGAAGTCAGGGAGGGCTTCAGAAAAAAGGTCCGTAAGGGCCTGGCTGAGGCCTGAATGGGCTTGGGGAGCCATTTTAAGATTGCCTAAGACAGTACGTGCAGCTGACTCATTGAGCAAGAAAGACTAGTTCTTGGGAGTGTGAAGTAAGAGGATTCAGCGTTTTTTCTCTCCGGCTCCTGAGATGAGCAGGGTGTCGACTCAACTGTCCTGCAGGAACGCAGAGGATTAACTGGGTGGCCTCCAGCTCCAAAGTCCATGTTCCCTTTTCCTTTGTTGTCTGTAATCTGGCTAGAGATTGATAAGTACTTTAAGAAGTAAAAGTAATGAAAATCGCTAAAGGGTAATTGGGTGGGTCATGGAGGATTAGGCCATGAGAAACCGCAAGGGCGATGTATGCTGTTGCTGCTGCAAACACCCATTGGCTGATCAAGAGAAGTTTAAAAACCTAGTGCCTCTGGAGTTTGCTGTCTCTCGCATAAAGAGCGCAGGCCCCACTGGCCCATTCTGTAAATTCTACTCTATTTCTATTGTCTTTATTTTATTTTATTTACTTTTGTTGCAATTTTTGGCCAGGGCCGGGTTTGCACCCACCACCTCTGGTATATGGGGCCTGCTCTCTATTCCTTTGAGCCACAGGTGCAACCTGTCTTTATTTTCTTTTCTTTCTTTTTTTTTTTTGTAGAGACAGAGTCTCACTTTATGGCCCTCAGTAGAGTGCGGTGGCCTCACACAGCTCACAGCAACCTCCAACTCCTGGGCTGAAGCGATTCTCTTGCCTCAGCCTCCCGAGTAGCTGGGACTACAGGCGCCCGCCACAACGACCGGCTATTTTTTGGTTGCAGTTTGGCCAAACCTGGCCCTGCCGGGGCCAGGTTTGAACCCGCCACCCTCGGTACATGGGGCTGGCGCCTTACCGACTGAGCCACAGGCACCACCCTGTCTTTATTTTCTTGATTCCCTCATCACCGCCACACACTGGGGACACTCACAGGTTGTGTGGGGGCGGCTCCCTATAAGACAGCAAGGACATTTTGCTGTCTGACCCAGCTGTTGGCTTCTCTGTTGCTCTGGCCTAACCAGACCCATGCAGACTGCTACAGGTACGGTGTGGACTTGGGGTTTGGCTGGGGTGCCCATCTTCCTCTTATCTTACAGCCAGGCCATTTCACTAATTTTCATGACCTCCCCAGTCCTGTGAGCTTGAAAAAGCATAAAGCCCCTCACATGATGCTGTTCTTAGGGAGGTTTGTTGTGACTACACCAAATTATGTGACAATCATTTGCTTGATCAATAAAGATATTCCTTTTAATTTTGCTTTTCAGGATAATGAAGTGTGCTAGCAAAACCACCGTGCTAAGATCTTTAGTATAAGATATTCTGAAACATATTAATAGTTAATATTTTGTCTGGAATGATGCTTTGATGCCCCACTTTCTACGCTGCATACACGGTCTGTCTACCTTATCTTTTGTTTGCAGGAAATAGTCTTTCTTTGACCTATAACTGAATGTCTTTTAATGTCATTACAAAAATGCATCCCTACTGAAAGTACTTTTTGCACCGTGGCAACTATTTTTTTTTTTTAATTCTTAATTTTTGCTTGTTTTAGAGATGGGATCTGACTGTGTTGCCCAGGCTGGCTTTGAACTCCTGGCCTCAAGCCGTCCTCTTGCCTTGGCCTCACAAAGTGCTGCCATTACAGGTGTGAGCCACCATGGCAATGATTAATGAAAATTTTTACATAAAAAAATATTTCTGAAACCCATTAATAATCATGGAAATGTACATTTGGAGGAAGAGAATGATAGCTAGTTAGTAATGATGGACACAGTGAAAGTGCTACATGAATGTTGGGAAGAGGACAGTACATGCAGGAGTCATCTGCTGGATGGAGTGAGGAAGGGTGAGAATCAGGATACTTTCGTTTTATAAGCCTCATGACTTTTGAATGTCCTCTGCAAAGGACAATGAAAATCTCAGGACCACTTCTCAGACTTCTCTTGCAAAAAGTAAGGTCAAAGCTTGTATGCTGAGTCATGCACCACCCCCTTACCTGCTTCCAAATGAACAGCTGTCCCTAAGATTATGCATTAGCCAGACCCTCAAGAAAAGCTAAAAGGTCTCAGGCTTAGTGGGGGAGGACTGTTCTCATAGATCACTCGTAAGGAAATTCTTTGCAGGCCTCTATGCACAAGGGCATGTCAATCATAGCTTTAGGTCTGCAGTCTAACTCAAGTTCCTAAAGCTAAAGTCTATTTAATTTCACACTGACAATGTTGATTCCAAGCTTGTTTTCCCAAGTGTCATGGCCTCACACAGCCATACCCAGGTAATTAAAAGAAAATTATTATTGTAGAGATGGGATCTTGCTGTATTGCCCAGTTGGGTCTGGAACTGTAAGCCTCAAGAGATCTTTCCACCTCAGCCTCCCAAAATGCTGGGATTACAGGCTTGAGCTGAACTATCTGGCCCCAGAGTATGTTTTAAGTGGATTGTAGAACATCTTTGAAATCTTTTCTCCCCTTCTGAGTTACTTGCAAGGTTTGGTCTCTGGGTCACTGGTTTGAACTTCAGGATGTATCACGTTAGTTGGAACGCTTGCAAAAAGCACAAGTACCCCTGGGCCCCACCCAGAGTGGCAGATTCTGTATGTCTGAGTGGGCCCAGAATTTGCATTTCTAACAAGTTCTCCAGTGTTGCTGATATGCTAGACTGGGGACTGCTAGCTCAGAGGATCTCAAAGTTCCTGGTTTTCTTATATCTGTGAGTTGATGTAGATGTCCAGATATTAGAACATCTTTAAAAGGGAGAGGGTTCAAAAAAGGAGGGAGGAAAGCATTCTTCTAGACATCTAAAGGGAAAGATGAAGTAGGTGTTAAAGAACGGAGTGGGCATGGTTTGACACAAAAGGAGGCATTTAAGAATTGCCAGGAGGGTGGTGCCTGTGGCTCAGTGAGGAGGGTGCTGGCCCCATATACCCAGGGTGGGCGGTTCAAAACCGGCCCTGGACAAACTGCAACAAAAAAAAGCTGGGAGTTGTGGTGGGCGCCTGTAGTCCCAGCTACTCTGGAGGCTGAGGCAAGAGAATCTCTTAAGCCCAAGAGCTGGAGGTTGCTGTGAGCTGTGACTGCCACAGCACTCTACAGAGGGTGATAAAGTGAGACTCTGTCTCTAAACAAACAAACAAACAAAAAAACAAACAAAAGAAAAGAATTTCCGGGCGGCGCCTGTGGCTCAGTGAGTAGGGCGCCAGCCCCATTTGCCGAGAGTGGCGGGTTCAAACCCAGCCCCAGCCAAACTGCAACCAAAAAATAGCCGGGCGTTGTGGCGGGCGCCTGTATTCCCAGCTGCTCGGGAGGCTGAGGCAAGAGAATCGCGTAAGCCCAAGAGTTAAGAGGTTGCTGTGAGCCGTGTGACGCCACGGCACTCTACCCGAGGGCGGTAGAGTGAGACTCTGTCTCTACAAAATAAAAAAAAAAAAAAAAGAAAAAAAGAAAAGAATTTCCAAGCAAGCCAGGAAGCAGAGACCCAGGAAGGTTTAATTTAGTGCTCAGGATGTGATTCCTTATCTAGGCCTCAAAAAAGGAAAAAGCAGATGTTATAATATGGTTACAGTTTTGTTCTTAAAACCCATTTTACAGGGGTCTTCTGAATACTACTGTGACACAGAAGCCTTCATTTTCTGTTATAGAATTAACTCCATCATTTCTGTAACTGCATTCGCCTTTTTGTTCATAAAACCAGTCGCTGTTTACAGTCCGCTAGGCTCCCCATACCTCTCTCTGCCTTTATTCCTGATCTTACTCTTCTGCCACACTATAAATCCCCAAACTTATATTCGTTTAGTTATCAGTTTTCTTCTTCTGCACCACAGCTGAGTTTTGCGGGAGGAAACTACACCACCATCCCTATGAACTGTTTTTCTTCTGGGGTAAAAGCAGACAGGCCCCAAATGCTGATGCTGGGTGGGGGAAAACGGGAAGGTGCAATCTCCTCCCTGTGAACAAAGTTCATGTTCCCCGAATCCATAGTAAAAATATAAAAATTATATTTGGTATAATTTGATTTGCTGTGAAAAGTCAGTACAGGGAGTACCATACTCATTCATCCTGAATTGATTCAAGGTCAAAGACAGCAAGGAGACAATTAAAGTCAGAGATGGGGGATAGGGTGCCGGGTGTACCCAAGTTAAGAATTAATTAGGAGCTTGAACTCAGGTTCCGAGGGAAAGAGGACCTCTAACAAGTAAGTCCACCTGTAGGTTTATACTTACAACCCAAAACAAGTGACCGAGGCAAAATCTCAATCAATGGAGGTTTATTAAGTTTTTGAGGATGTGCCTGGGAGAAATATAAGCCTGAGATGCATATGTGATTGTTTTTTGCAAAGCAGGATTTGGGAGATCAGTGTTTAAGGGGAGAAGGTGTACAGAAAGAAACAGGGGGGAGGGATGGGCAGTGAGGTAGATTGTTGCATCCTAGGAAACCCACATTCACATAAAATAAGGTGAATGTTTGAAGAGAAAAAGGGATTTAAGGAAGAATGAATTATGCAAATGTCTCTGGGTGGGTGGAGGAAGGATCGACCTTGTCCTGTCTCTGTTCTACACCTGGGAAAATAAACCTGTAGTCAATCTGATTCTTTTTTTTTTTTTTTTGTAGAGACAGTCTCAGTTTATGGCCCTCGGTAGAGTGCCGTGGCATCACACAGCTCACAGCAACCTCCAACTCCTGGGCTTAGGCGATTCTCTTGCCTCAGCCTCCGGAGTAGCTGGGATGACAGGCACCCCCCCCCAACAATGCCCAGCTATTTTTTTTGTTGCTGTTTGGCCGGGGCCGGGTTTGAACCCGCCACCCTCGTTATTTGGGGCCGGTGCCCTACCCACTGAACCATAGGCGCCGCCCATCAATCTGATTCTTGTAGAACGGAACACACTTTAAGAGCTAGATTTAGCCTGCGTATTCAAGGTTGCAACTTGCATGTCCTTATTTATGTGAGGCCAGCAAGGAAGTCCTCACAGAGGCCTGAGGCCTTTTTAACCTTTCCTTGTGACTCTGGTTCATGCAGAATGTTCATTACACTACTGTTTGGAAGGGTGTCATATGACTCAGCCTCCAGGCTTGACCTTCCCTCTGCACAAGAACGTGGCAGAGAGGGGTCCTGAGATCTTTAGTCTCCTGTAGCATGCCTGTCCAAATAAATGGCTTTCAAACTTCCCTGAGTCTCATTCACCCTCTATATGATTTGTGTTGTTGAGGTTTAGCTCCCTGCTATGATTAATTTTATGCCTTGACACAGCCTGATCTTCACTCCCATTTGCTGAGCAGCTGGGCGCATAAAGAGACGACTTCCACCCTCCACATCTCCTTGTCCAGGCAAAGACAGACGCCCTGTGGGCTCTTAGTCTCTATCTTCCCTTTCTCCAAGATGTTCTGCCTAAATCACTCAACTCTCACCTTTGCTTTCAATCTCTGCCTCTTGCAATAGGGGACAGTAAATTGCTAGAGTTTCTTGTTTAAAAAGGAGACAAGGGGGCGGCGCCTGTGGCTCAGTCGGTAAGGCACCGGCTCCATATACCGAGGGTGGCAGGTTCAAACCCGCCCCGGCTGAACTGCAACCAAAAAATAGCCGGGCGTTGTGGCGGGTGCCTGTAGTCCCAGCTACTCGGGAGGCTGAGGCAAGAGAATCGCTTAAGCCCGGGAGTTGGAGGTTGCTGTGAGCTGTGTGATGCCACGGCACTCTACCGAGGGCCATAAAGTGAGACTCTGTCTCTACAAAAAAAAAAAAAAAAAGGAGACAAGGGCAGTGCCTGTGGCTCAATGAGTAGGGTGCTGTCCCCATATACTAGAGGTGGCTGGTTCAAACCTGGCCCCGGCCAAAAAAAAAAAAAAGGAGACAACTCTTAAATGCAAATTCCTCCTTAGGCAGCGCTCCTCAGGAAGTAAAGGACATTTTCTAGGCCTTTTTATTTCCTTAGCACACAAAAATTTGAACACTGCTTTTAGACCCTGACCTAAATTACTATGTTATGTACATAGAGAAACTAATACACCTCACCAGCTTCCTAGTTTTACTTTGCTTTTAAAGGGGGAAAATCTTACTTTGATTTTCTAATGACGCATTTGACCTGATGATGATTCCATGCTTCTGTGAAATCCCCTGATGTCTTCTCTCCTATAGGCCAGTTCTGATGGCTCACCAAACTCCTAAAATCCCTGCCTTGCTGGGTTCAGTTCCACGTGTCATGTGAATGTTCCCCTTTGGGCTGTTTTGTTCTTGCTTCACTTTGCTCTTTCAAATGACATTATACACACTGTGGTTTTAACCACAAGCCAGGGATTTTACTACAGTTTTGGTTTACAATTGAGTATTTCTAATACGACTTTCCTAATGAACTTTAAGCTGTATATCCAACTTCTCAATGAATAGCTCTATGTTCAGATTCCACAGACATTTTAAGCTCAACGTATTTAAAAATCACCGTCTTTACGCCCACTCTGAGTTCCACCTGCATTCTGCTGCAGCCTGTGTCCCCGTCCATTCATTTGGTCACCTACTTTATAAATGTGGAAATGGTCCTTCCTCCTCTGAACCCAGAGACTCGACATTTGCTTGTGCAGGCCACAGGCTGAAAAAGGAAGCCCAGATCATGGGATAAGTCAAGAGTTGGCAAATTTTCTCTGACGGATAGTCAGACCTTTAAGCTTTGAATATTGCAAGCTATCGTAAGTTTTCTGTTGCGTATGCTTCCCTCTACCACCACAATGTAAGATTAATCATACATAATATGCGAGCTAATAAGAATGGCTGGGATCCTATATTCACAAAAAATAGATGCAGTTTGCCATCCCAGGGTTAGAGTTGTGGTTACTAAAGTCCAGACTCTGTCCTGCTTGGCTAAATCATGGGTCCAGCATGGCCACACAAATAATAGCTATTTGGGTCAGGGATTTTCTTGCCTTAATCCCCTACTTCCAAAATTTAATCATGTAATTTCAATTTTATTTCTCAAACATATATATTTTTTTCACACTGATCATGACTTTATTTAAAAATTAGCAAACAATACTGTAGAAACATTCATATGGTTCCCAAACGTATCTTAAATGGATGCTTTCACCTTTCCAGATTCACTATCATGGCCTAAGTGTAATCCTTGGACATGTACCCGTGTGACTGAACCGGGAGCCAAACACCCTTGTGCTGGTTACGGTTGTTCTTTATCCCCTATCACCAAGATTTAGAATTCCAGGAAGTCGGGGAAATTGTTCTCAAAGCCTGCCTTGCTTTGTGAGAACTTTACAGACTTGAATACCCCTCCCCAAAGTTACCGTATTTGAGTTACATATCATAAAACCCCCTTGGTTCTTTTTTTTTTTTTAAAGAAATCTTTTTATTTTAATTTATTATTATTATTATTTTTTATTTTTGCAGTTTTTGGCCAGGGCTAGATTTGAACCCACCACCTCCGGCATATGGGGCCGGCGCCCTACCCCTTTGAGCCACAGGCGCCCCCCCCCTTGGTTCTAATAACACATCATCACGCCCTTTGTCTCAAGCAGTAGCCTCCCTTGTTGCCCTCTTATAACCCTCTTATCCTGACAGCAAACAGTGGGGTACCTAACAGAGGCTTCCACACTCTTCCACCTGGTGTTATCTGCAGCCCAGGGCCATGACAGCTTTCTGGACCTGAGCCAGGGTAGGACAGGGCAAAATATGACTGTCTGATAACTAGGTAGGTCATTAAGTAACCTTTACTTCTTAAGTGGTGGGGGGTGGAGCTCTTTCTCTTTCTTACAAACATTTGAAAGGCTTTCTAATCTGATTTTATATCTTAAAATCCTACAAAGTTAGTTATCTTCCAAAAATCCAAGTCAAATTATGTCACCAACTTTCCTTTTTTTTTGCAGTTTTTGGCCGGGGCTGGGTCTGAAACCACCACCTCCAGCATATGGGGCTGGCGCCCTACTCCATTGAGCCACAGGCACCACCTTAATGTCACCAACTTTCATAAAGGGAAAACTCAGATATTTCATACAAACCATTGGAACTGACTTTCTAAACTCATCTTCCACTGTCTTTTCCCCTGAGCTTTCCATTCTACCATCCCCGAGTCATGTGTGGTCCCAAGATACCCATGTCTGTCTACCAGCTGTCCCCTCTGCATTCGCTACTCTCCCTTCTTCAAATGTCCACCCAAACCTTTTGTATTAACCTGGATGGAACTGAAACACATTCTTCTTAGTAAAGTATCACAAAAACGGAGAACAAATATCCAACATACTCAATATTAATACAAAGCCAGTAGACAACTGAACACATGTCTACATAAAAGAAAAACTCAATTCAATTCAATTTGGGAGGGGGGGAATGAGAGTGGGGGACAGAGGAGGAGGGGGGATTGGTGTGCTCCCACTTACTGGGCACAATGTAAGGAAGGATGTGGGCACACCTTTTGGGTACTGGACACAACTATAAGAGGGACTCTACCTGTCACATCTGAATATTGTAACCTAGTGGTTTGTACTCTCACATTAACCTGAAATTTAAAAAAAAAGTTTAAAAAAAAAGCAGAACAAACAAAAACAAATTTCCACCCCCAAAAGTCATATTTGGACTACAAAACTAAACTTGATTGTCATATTTATGTGACTATTCCCCTTTAATTTCCTCCAGCAGCTGAAAGAATTACCCACTTCTTCTTTGCAAGTTCTTAAACTTGCACAAACACCAGGAATGAAACATGTTATACAGCACTGGGATATACCTGAATGCACTTTTTTCTCCATTACTAACCATATGCTTGAAGGAAGGCAGGAAATTTCACCCCAAAATATGACTCCTTGATATAAAGAGTATTTTGAATTAAAAGTCTTGTTAATGTGAAAAAAAAATCCCCTCAAACTCTGTAAAATGATTTTTTTTTTTTTTTGAGACAGTCTCATATGTCACCCTTGGTGGAGTGCCATGGCAACACAGCTCATAGCAACCTCAAGCTTTTGGGCATAAGCGATTCTCTTGCCTCAGCTTCCCAGGTAGCTGGGACTACAGGCATCGGCCACAATGCCCAGTTATCTTTTTGTTATAGTTGTCATTGTTGTTTAGCAGGCTTGGGCTGGGTTCAAACCTGCCAGTGCTGGTCTATGTGGCCGGCACCCTAACCACTGAGCTATGGGCATGGAGCTAAATTAAAGAACACTTATTTGGAATCATTTATGTGTGACTATGGCCTGGGAAGCTACATCCAAGAAGTCTTGGGTGAGTGGTCCTGAGGCAGCTGGGTTACAGCTTGGTTTTATACATTTTAGGAAGACTGGAATTGCAGGTAAAATCATAAATTAGTACATGGAAGGTGTATATTGCTTTGGCCCCAGAAGGCGGAACAGCCGGGTTGAAGGGGGTGTTTTCCAGATTATAGGTGTGTACAAAGATTCATTAATTTATAATTGGTTAAAGAAATAATAAAGCTTTGTATGAAGGCTTGGACTATTGTAGGGTAAGATAAGGAAAGCTTCTAATCAGGGAGGACTCACAGTATCCCAAACCCTGACTCAGATGATGGGTTGAGGGAACCTCTGCTCTGAATGGCTTCAGGGCATAGTAATAATTTAGTATTTTATTGTCACAAGGGATCTGTTTTGATCTGTTTTCACATTTATGCTTGTCAATGTTGTTTCTAAACTATGAAAGGGAGGGTGTAAAGAGATGTGTCTGACCTCCTTTCCCTTCACAGCCAGGAACTCAGTTTTAAAGTTTTTCTGGGGTTTCCTTGGCCAAGAGGAGGGAATAATAAGCAGAGAGGGGCTTAGGATTTTATTTTACTTAATAGCCCTTCGAGATCAACAGGCCTTAGAAGGTACTTTCTGCCATCTCCATAGAGACCAGAAAGACCCATCAGGAAGAACGATTTTCTTCCCGTCCCTCTCCATGATCTCATAACGTACTGCAGAAGATTAAGAAGTAACCAGGCCTAGCCTGACCCTTTACTAAACGAAGCCTGTCTCTCAGGTTCATTTAACTTCCTAAGAGAGTCATTTACCATTTATTTTCCCAAGTGTGTATTCCTTCTTATTCTCAGTAGCTACAACTTAGTGTCCCTCAGCAGGACGACCTGTGTTCCCGTCTCTGTTTCCTCCCTCCCCTCTGAAGTGAGGCTGGATAAATATCGGGGCCTCACTGGATGCGGGGCAGTCACCCTGTGGTTCTCCCCGTGCGCACAGTAACAACACAGGTTACACGCCCCTTCTCTTATTAATCTGCCTTATTGTGGATTGAAGGGAAGAGGACACTTTCTCTTCACCCCACACACTTTCTAAAGAAGGGCTGTATTTAAGTCACCTGTAATTCTGCAGCCCATAGTGAAATCTTGTCAATGGACTGAAGTGACTTGAACTGAAATCTGAAAGCAACTATTCCCTGAAACCACCTCCCAGACAGGTCTAAAATGTGGACATGTTTCTGCTTTAAACACAGAAAGAACTTCCAGATCACTATAGGCCTTGGATGGAAATTGCCAACCAACTTCCTCACTTGATAGAGACTCACCAGCTTCGAGGTCATGTGAACAAGGTACATGTTTTCCTTCTTCTCTTTGCCCCTTTCTCACCATTCTGTTTTCATCCTCATACGACTTTTCTTTTTTTACCTAGTGGAACTGGAACAATTTCACTGGGAAATTAATCAATGTCATTGAGTTTCTCAGCAGAGCTATCTCACCCTTCCTGAAGAACAGACTGACGTCTTCCTGATATGATGCACGTATATTCCTGAGATTCCCAGAGCCAGGGCAATACAATGTCTGGCACACATTAACCAACCACCACATGTTTGTTTAAAGAAGAATCTGAGTGGGACTTTTAAACAAGCTCATGGGGAGGTTTTAGCCTGGGAAGGGACGACATGGGAATTCGTGTTATCTTCATTCTATGTCCCCTGGTCAGTGAACCTGCCTTGTTGCCTCTGAAGGGGTTTCGAAAAGAAAGAAAGAAAGAAAATGCTAGGGAGAAAAGAGTTATTCAAATCAAATTGTGAAACTTTTGACGTTTCCTCTTGTGTGAGAGCCAAGGTGTCCGCTGTCAAACCTCCTTATATTAGCAGAAAGGGAGTAGACCACAACAAATATTAAAAATAAAAAAAATCAGGGAACAAGCCAGGTCACCGGGGTGTGGTGCAAAAAGAAAAAAAAATATGATGAAGTTAAGCCATTTCTGCCAAGTACTTACTTTGCATTTTATATTGAAGCAAAATATGAAGTCAAGCTAATCACCTTCCACGAAGGGAAATAATCAGGTGTGTGATGTACTCGCTAGCCATTGCACCTTTATTTGTAGGTGGAAAAAATTATTTCCACTATAAAAGTGTTTTGTTTAGTTCCTGTTTTTATCTTCCTTTTTAATCCCTTAAGCTATTTATTTGTATGATTTCTTGAAGGGGTGAGGCCAGAGACTCTAGAATGTGCAAGAAGTTTCTAGAAAAACGTTTCTCTCTAACCAAGAGGCAGTTCTGACCTTGGGTCTCTCTCCTTTACCTTAAGGCTGCACTGTAGGGGCGGAAGCTATTGAGCACATGACAAGTACCCAGGACAAATTAAGAAATAAGATAGTGACCAAATGTCGAACCCTTTGAAAAATTCATCATACAATATCCCCATATATCGATTTTTTATTGATAATATTTTTTGACATGTTGACTTACGTAAAATAAATAACGACACCTAATATCATTTGCCCTTTTCTTTTCTTTTTTCTTTTTTGTCAAATGTGGCTGCTGAAAAATTTAAAACCATAATTATGACTTGTGCAGTCCTATCGGGCAGCGCTGACTGCAGGAGACAGAAGGACAGCGGTTTGCGGAACTGGCTCAGCGCGTCCGGGCCCTGCGACCCTGGGCAAATATCTTCCCCTCCTAGAGTCTCTGTTCTGTCTTGTGGATTTGGGGGAAGACGGAACACCGTCCTGCATAAGAAGTCTGTAGCAGCAAGCTTTAGACGTTGGGTAGCAAGAGGCTTACGATAGCGCCTGTGGCTCAAGGAGTAGGGTGCCTGTCCCATATGCCGGAGGTGGCGGGTTCAAACCTAGCCCCGGCCAAAAAAAAAAAAAAAAAGATAACTACTTAACAAGTAACTGCTGCCCACGGGGCCCTGAACAAACGCCGGTCTCCTGGCGCCGCTGGCGAGTCTCGCAGCAGGTGGGGCGGGGGCCCGGTGGGGGGGGACTCGCGGTCCGGCGGGAGAGCCCGCCCCCCAGCGGGCAGCGGAGGACATGGCGCCAGGCGGCCCGAACTCAACTCCGGCCGGGAGCCGCCCGTTCGCCCCCACTTGGAGGCGCCCCAAACACCCCCGTCTTGGTGCTTTCTGGTACTTTGGGCAGGAAGTGGGGCACGCGGGCACATCCAGCTCAGGCTGCGTCCAGCGCCAGAGAATGGGGCGGGACGGGGAAGGCCAGGAAGTTGCTTTCAAGGATGGCACCGACTTTCAGGGTCACAGGAGTGCTGCTGTCAATCCCCCACTCGGACAGGAAGGAACGGGGGCATGGCGCGGGGGTGGGCTGTGTGAAAGGCCCAGCGGCCGCACAGGAGCTGCTGAGACGAGGGCTGGAGAATCACTGGCCCAGCTCTGCTGCCTCTGCAGGGGTGTAGTCAAATTCCTAACTTGAGTCTTTCACCTGTGGCTACGCAGTTTTCCCAGGACTATTTGTTGAATAGAGATTCTTTCCCCCAGTGTATGTTATCTGTCTGCTTTGTCAAAGATCAGATGGGGATGGGGGACGCTCACCTCTCACCATTCACAAAAATTAATTCAGACTTAGGCCTAAGATGTGAAACTATAAGAATTCCAGAAAAAAAAGAAAATCTTTTATATCAGCCTAGGCAGAGAATTTATGAAAAAGTCCCCCAAAGCAATCACAACAAATGTAAAGAAATGGTATCTGATCAAACTCAAAAGTTTCTGCACAGTCATGGACGCAATCAGTAGAGAAACAGACAACCGACAGAATGGGAGAAAATATTCCCCAGCTATCCATCAGATGAAGGGCTGATAACCAGAATTCACAAAGAACTCCAAGCAAATCATCAAGATTAAAAAGTGAGCTAAAGGGAACGCTTCTGCACTGCTGGTGGGAATGCAAGCTAGTAAGTTCCTTTTGGAAAGAAGTTTGGAGAACACTCAGGGATCTAAAAATTGATCTGCCGTTGGATCCTACAATCCCTCTACTAGGAGTATATCCAAAAGACCAAAAATCACTTTGCAAAAAATATATTTGCCCCAGACTATTATTCATAATAGCTAAGTCATGGAAGAAGCCCAGGTACCCATCAACCCATGAATGGATTAATAAAGTGTGGTATATGTATACCATGGAATACTATACAGTCTTAAAACAAGATGGACCCTTTACCTCTTTTATGTTTACATGGAGGGATTTGGCCTATAGTCTCCTGAGTAAAGTGTCTCAAGAATGGAGGAAAAAGTATCCAATGTAGTCAGTACTTCTATGAAACCTACTTATATTTACCCACACTTTCTTATGAAAGATAGAACACAACTATAGCCCAGGATGAAGGAGAGAAATGGAGTGGGAAGGGAGGGGAGGTGGGAGGTTTCACAGAGGGAGGGTAAAAGGAGGGACCACACTTCTGGAGCATATGACAAGGTACAAGTCAAATCTCTCAAGTGTAGAACATAGATGTCTTAGCACAATGATCAAGTAAATGAGGTGAAAGCTGTGTTGATTGATCTAACCACGTCAGATTGCATAAAAAAAATCAACACATTGTACCCCACATATGCATAAATGTATTCATGATCAATGTGTATTTGACTTAACAAAATGCTCAACATCTCTAATCACCAGGGAAATGCAAATCAAAGCCACACTGAGATATCGCCTAACCCCAGAGAGAATGGTGCATAGCAGAAAGTCCCAAAGCAACAGATGCTGGTGAGGGTGCAGAGAAAGCAATGTTCTTACACCGTTGGTGGGGCTGTGGCCTGACAAAATCTCCGTGGAAAATAGTGGCCTCCAAGAACTAACGTTGACCTCCCATTTTATCCAGCAGTCTCACTGCTAGGTATTTACCCAAAGGAAAAAGAAAAAATATATTTTATTAAAAAGATACAACCAAATGTTTACAGCAGCACAATTCACAATTACAAAGATGTGGAAACAGGCCAAGTGCCCATCAATATGTGAATGGATTAGTAAAACATAGTATATAGACACCATGGAATACTTATTTATAAAAAAAAACACGGTGACCTAGTATTTTTTGTAATCACCTGGGTGGAATTGGAGACCATTCTGAGTATTACAAGAATGGAAAAACAAGGCCCACATGTACTCAATACTAAACTGGAACTAGGTGAACAACCCTTACTTGCACATTTGGAAGAAAAACTTGGTGGAATTCAAGTAGGTGGCGGGGAGGGGACGGGTAAATTCATACCTAATGGGTACAGCACACACTGGGTAAAGGATACACTTATAATTTTGCCTTAAAATATACAAAAGCAAACTAACTGAAACATGTGAACCCCCATAATATTCTGAAAAATAAAAATTCCTAGCGTCACTGGACCTCGTTCTACCCAGTATTCCATGCAACCCGGGGCTGTTAGAGGGTTAAATGATGGCGAGTAGGCACAAGTGCTGAGTGAGACCGCCGCGTCAGACTTCCCCCCAGCGTGTGCTCTTAGTCTGGGAACTCATTACTCCCTAACAGTCTGACCAAGCTGCAGCTTCCCTGATGGAGACTGGAGACAGGTGCAGCCACGACGGCTGATCTGGGGGCTCGGGAGGGGCACTGAGGCACGTCCTGAACTACGTCGTATGGACCCTCCAGCACCGCAGTGTCCCAGATCTTGGGAGAATGAGACGCGTGCGGGCTCTTAGTTCCTTCAGTAAAATACAACTCATTCCCTTCCACCCAAAAGACTCTTCCAAGCCCCAGAAGGAAGGCCCCTTCTCGTTCCCACCCGTTTGACTCTCAGTCTTCGGGACGTCTCTTTTCAGATGCCTCTCCTGAACTGCCGGTTCCTTAAGGGTCACCGGGAACAGCGCCTGGCCCGCTTGGTCCTGAGCGCCATCACCATGGGTTACGTGTGGCAGGAAGGAGACGCGCGGCCGGAAGAGGTAGGGGGCAGGGAGGGGCGCGTCCTGCGCCGGGTCCGCGGCGCCCGGAGCGGCGCCCTCTGCTGGGCACTCCGGTGTCCTGGAAAATGGGCCCTTTCTGGTTCTTTTCCATCCGTGTCCGTGGAAGGCAGGGCGAAGGGCCCGCTGCACATGATTTTTTCCCCTTGATTAGGGAGCTAGTTTTCTTTTACACTGATACACATTACTCCCCTTAATTAGCATCTGATTCTCCTTTTCTCTGGTACTGTCTTCCAAGAATGTTTGAAGGGCTGTATTTGAAGGCAGATTCTGAGAATTTATTAAAACAACTACAACAAGACTTAGAGCATTTTAAACTGGTATGCATATCAGTTACCTTGGTTGCTTTTCGCAGTCCAAAGTAAATAGGGCTATCCTATGCCCATATTACAGACGGCTGAGGGGCACGGAAGTTAAATTCCTTGCCCCAGTCAGATGGCTGATGAGTGAGCAAGCCAGGCCAGGCACGAGTAACCCTATGTCCATTTATATATCTCTATTTATCTATCTAGAGAGATTGTTCCCCCCCACCCTTCATCTCCTTAGTCCTGAAGGTTTTCTGTAATGCCTTTCTCTGCATAGCCAGTTTTCAGAGGTTATTTTATACCGTGTGTGTGTGTGTGCGCGCGATCCAACTTTTCAATTTACACATCCTTTGCACTGTAGACTCATAAATGCTATTTCCACCAGGGTTTTTTTTTTTTTTAATTTTGCTTTCAATTGTCTTGTTTGAAGTTTTTTGTTTGTTTGTTTTTTGTAGAGACAGAGTCTCACTTAATCGCACTGGGTAGTGTGCTGTGGCATCACAGCTCACAGCAACCTTCAACTCCTGGGCTTAGGTGATTCTCTTGCCTCAGCCTCCCAAGAGCTGGGACTACAGGCATCTGCCACAATGCCCCGCTATTTTTTTGTTGTGTTTGCAGTTTGGCCAGGGCCGGGTTTGAACCCACCACCCTTGGTATATGGGGGTGGTGCCCTACCCACTGAGCCATAGGTGCTGGCCATTGAAGTTTTTTTTTTTTTTCTTTTCTTCCTTTAGCGATTCTCTTGCCCTCAGCTTCCCAAGTAGCTGGGAATAGAGACTCTGGCCACAATGTCCCACCTTTTTTTTTTTTTTGGTAGCGATGGGGTCTCACTCTGGCTCACTTCGGCTCAGGCTGGTCTTGAACCTCTGAGCAATCCACCCGCCTCAGCCTCCCATAGCGCTAGGATTACAGGTGTGAGCCACCACACACGGCCTTTCCAGTGGGTTGTTAACAGGAAAGTCTGTTAGTGGTGTCTCAATGAAGATCAGTCGCGTAATTCCAGCTAGGTCCCCAGCCCGTTTCCCTACCAGAGGATTGCTGGAATGAAAGACAACCATTGTTATTTCCTCTGCTGAATCTTTTCTAGAACATGCTAATTATCTGCATTTGTGTCTGAAAGTTTCTGCCGAGAAATCTTGCCCTGCCCCTGGTGGAAGTCTCCAGTACCTTGGGGCTCCCTCCTATCCTGGTGCACGCAGACCTGGTGCTGGCGAACTGGGCCAGAAGGAACCCGGCAGGGTAAGGAAGGGAGACTACACTTTGAATTTTGACAGAATGAAATTATATCTTGTGACTTCCCCACAGGAAACACCCAGGACTTTTCAGTTATTTATAATTAGGGATGTTCATATTTATTGTCCGTTTTTATAATACCACAGAAGGGGTGAACTTGAATGCAAGTTCAGAAATCACAGATGTTTCCTTTCCATATACTCTGAATATCCGGGCCCAGACTACGTTTCCTAGTTTGCTTTCACATGATATCTGAATTTCTCATTGGGACCTTCAAGCTCCCACACAATTGGACTTTATCAAATTGTTTGTTCCCTAATGTGCCCCCCTTAAAGTCAAGTGAAAACCAGGAGCTTCAATGTGTGACCATTATATAGTGATATATGATATAGTGATATAATACATTAATATACATATAATACACATATAATATATCATATATAACACATATCACTATATAATAACACATATATTATATATAACATATACTATACAGGATGCCAGAAATGTCTATGTATTTTAAGAAAGGAAAAAACTGTATTAAAATTGTAATCCTCAGGCCACGTTTGATTTCTGCAGTTACAAAAGGTACAAGATAACAAACATTACTGGGACATATTGAGCATTACAATTCCCTTTCTTAAAATCTGTGTACATTATATAGTAATATGGTGATATTTGAATGGTTATGAACGCACTAAGAGCAAGTGCCCTAGGTGTACTGGATTGGAAGTGTGACTAATAATGCCATCTATTCCACTGAGCTCACATCATTCTTTCATCACTAGGGCCGAAAATAGTGGCATTTGTTTATGGAAGAAACAACATGAGCTTTGCTTTGCTTCTGGCCATATCCTGCATGACTTATGAGTTTTTAACAAATAAGAAATCTAATAAATAGAATTAGGTGGGAGAGATGAAATGTTAAATTTGCCTTTGAACGTCATCTTCAGGGCCAAGTTCACTTTAGCACTTTTTTTGTGACTGACTAAAGAGGCATTGAGGCTGGATCTTGGGAAGAACATCCTTAGTATAAGGGCGGTGGGTCACCAGGGGATTACCGGAGGACATGATGGGAATCTGCTTTAAAGGAATAAACAGTTAACAAAGAGCTTTGACTTTTGGATGTATTTATATGCCACTGGAAGAAGTGAGATTGGGCCACCTCATCTATCTAAAAATCTCAGAGCCCTGGTATCTTATATTTTCTATAATTATTAATTGTGATCTTTGACCATTTCTGCTTTAACAACAAAATAGGTGACCATTGAAAGCTGCTGAATCTGGCTCAGAATTTGGCTGAAAAAGAAATCATAAATATATGTGCATAAGTCTGGTCAGGGCATTGAATACTGGATAAGTTGAATTTATGATTCCTTAAGAAAGGAAGATTGGAGAGCAAATGGCTGTCTGGAGATGGTAAAGTTGAGAATAAAACAACAAAAAGCTAGTTTCCTAGGAAGTGAGGGTGCAGGGCTAGTTTAACCCCAGGGAGGCAGACACAGTCCTGGATCTTACTAGGTATTTTTCTTGGTAATTATCTCTTGGAGTCTTTTAATATGCCTAGCACAGAGCCAAGTGCTATGAAGAAATGAAAAAAACAGAAGGAAAGTACTGCCCAGATGGTCAAATACCAAGAAAAGCAGCCTACAAATGTCAAAGAGTGATTCAAACAACATGCCCTTTAGAATTTAGGAGAAATAACATCAATTCAGGCTTTAAACATCAGCGAAAGGCTGGGTGTAAGGGCAGGTCTTGATCTAAGGCAGTGGTTCTCAACCCTCCTAATACCGCAATGTATTTTCATTGTTACAAAGGGGTCGCGACCCACAGGTTGAGAACCGCTGATATAAGGCAAGTCTTAAAAGATAAGTAGGAGTAAAAGAACCAAAATGTGGGCTTGTGATAATCACAATAATATAAAAGGGGTGAAATAACTAACGGTTACAGGCCAGGTATTCTGAGGCTGGTATGTGAGTTGAGACCTGACTCCCCCTTTATCGTACAGTGGCCCATAGTCTTCTCACAGCCATGGGCATTCAAAGTGTGTCTGCAGGTGCATTGCATCAAACGTGAATGTGCAATCCTGTGTACGTGTGACCCTACAAGGCACATCTGGTTTACCGACTAAATTACTCTTTTACTTTCTCTTTCTCTCGGTGACTTCTAATAACTGAAATTGAACCAGACCCCTGGAAATCAGGTAAGCTCTCAGAAATCCTATGCTCACTTTAAAATCCATGCTAACTTTACAATAAAACAAAAAGGAAAGCATACCAGATCATATATAGTATAAGATCAACTAAATAAAATGCATAAAAAACAATACTGAAAGAAAATGTGCCCAAAATTAATAGTCCAAAAGCTGACAGTGGTGCCTCTGCCTTGGAGGGATTAGGGGGTTCATTTTCTTTACTGGATTTCCCAATTTGTACATAATAAAACAAATAAAATGCAATGCAAGAGAAGAAAACTTCACCAAATTGCTGTGACTTTTTTTTTTTTTGGGATTTTTTGGCCAGGGCTGGGTTTGAACCTGCCACCTCCGGCATATGGGACCGGCACCCTACTCCTTGAGCCACGGGCGCCACCTGCTGTGACTTCTTGAAATCGAATGGCCTGAAAGATTTCCCATTTCACTATAACTTCTGTGAAAGGGCATTCGGTGGGTACAGAAGAATGCCTCTGAAATATCTGGTTACAGGGAGTGGAACTCGTAGGCAGAGCTGAACCAGATGTCCCCTTAGGGCCCATTTTCCCTGGAGAACAAAAGGAACCTCTGAGATGTCACCTTTCCTCAAATAAAGGAGTTGAGAATTAAAGCTGTAGTTCAGAGAGGGGGCATGGAAGATGCGGACGTCACTTCCCAAGCTAATGTACCTCCTGTAATGACAAAAGTCCTAACTTAGGTTTCGGTTTGCTTTTCATCTTTTCTCAAGCTTAAAAGGTTAAAGGCAAAAGTGGTCTAGAAAGTTAAATTATTAAGTTTTGCTGATTGGACCCACAAAGCAATAGCAGACCATTAAAAAAAGATTTCCAGCTCCCACTCTGTTACATTTGACTTAAACAAAAATAAATTCTATATATATATACACACACACTCACATATCACATCTTAAGAGGAGCACTGGCCTGAATCATGGAATTATTCCTTGCCTAGTCCCACTGTAAGGCCCTGGGCAAGCTGCTTTGCTTCTCAGGCCATAGTTTCATACCTGTAAAAAGAAAGCATGGCCTTAGCAGTTGCCTGGGATTGCTCTGGCTTTGAAACTGTGGCTTTTGAGAGGAAGGCTGTAATGGGTCAAGTGACTGGCTCTGCAGTCCTGAGAAGAATCAGGTAACTGAGGGACAGTCTAGGACCTTCAGGGCCATTCTAGACATTGAGAGCCCTCCAGTCAGGTGAACATAAGTTTGAACGGATCTGTTCTCTTTCCTGCCTGGATGCTGCTGAAGATGGATGCTCACAGGCCAGGCTGTCTTGTGCAGAGGAGAAAGTTGCTCATAGTTTCACCTGGCAGCTGTCTAACTGGAGAGGAGGAGCGTAGAGCCTCCAGGCAGTGCGTAGTCACAGCACCTGCTCCAGATAGCTAACCCTGTGATCATCTCCTTCTTAAGGAACTTGGAGGTCATCATCTCATTTCCTGGGGGAGAGAGCCTTCGTGGTTTTGTGCTGGTGACAGCTTTGGTAGAGAAAGCAGCAGTGCCTGGGATTAAGGTACCTTCTCATGTAACAGCATTTTATTCTTTTAAATGAGAAATCAGTCTGAATTTCACAGGTTTCTCAATACAGTGAAACACAGACCTTGTCCTAGTTCAAGTCTGAGAAAAGAGATATAAATTCTAGCCCACAACGTTAGCTCCTCTTTCTTAATTCCTTTAAAATTTGGAATTGACCGTTTGTCCGCCCAACAAACAGGTATTCTTCCGAGTAACAAAAAATCACAGCGAAGAAGACGGACATTGTCCCAGCCCCTCCAGGAGCTCACCAGTGAAAGAAAATGGAATATTTTATAATAAGGGGGTAATAAAGAAAAGCGTGGGGTTTCATAAAAAGACAGCTAAAACCTAATCCTGATTTGAAGGGTCAGGCAGACCTTCTGCAGAGAAATGGAATCAAAACCAGAATGAGGGGAGAGAGAGAGAAGATAGATAGATAGATAGATATTGAGAGAGAACACAAGTATTTTGTTATGTTATTCCTGGAAGAGAAAACTGCTATGAAAAAGCTCAAGGGAAAAATGAAATGAACAGTATTTAGAGCTGGAAGGCATTGTTGAGGTAATCTAGACCCAGGGGTTGCAAACTTGAATTTCTTCAAGGATTGGACAGGTACCATAAAGGCCAGGCAAGAAAAAAAGCCAGTGTAATCAGCCAGCACCTTCGTGCATTTTCTCAGGGTTATTAGTGTAATCAGCCGGCACTTTTGTGCCTCTTCTTAGGATATTTAAGGTGAGGCTCGGTGCCTGTAGCTCAGTGGTTAGGGCGGCCACTTCCACCAGGGCTGGTGGGTTTGAACCCGGCAGGGCCTGCTAAACATCAATGACAACAACAACAAGAAAAGATATTTAAGGTGGATTTATCCTTCGCCCACTGCCTTCAGCAGGAAGCATATGCTGAGTGCATACGGTGTCCCAGCTCAATTATTACTGCACGTTCTTTCACCAGCAGAAGTGGGAGTCTAGGGTTACGGTACAGGATCAAATGTTCAGATAAGACTGTTGTAAGGCAGGGATGCTCCTGGCAGAGGGAGCTTTGTCTGACCTTATGGAAGATGGAGCTTCAGAGAAATGACGCCTTGGTTGGAGATGCAGAAGTAAACATGACCATAATGTACAATAAATCAGGAAGAAGAAATGGGCAGAATAGAAGAGTTCAGGCCTTGAGAGGGACAAGAATTAGCAGCCAGTGCAAAGATACAGAAAACCCCAAGCAGGGCTCTGTCTGGGAGGTGCCTGGCAAGCTCTCAGCCCTGGGGCAGACCCCACAGCAGATAGATCTAGCAGAGGACGCTCCCAGGTCAGCTGTCTGGAGCGGCCCTCCCTGCCCACCCCCCTCAGTGGGCTTAATGGAGTGCTCATGAATTGAATGCAGGAATCTCATCCCCAGGCTCTCGTTCAGGCCGTGAATGCCATCTCCCAGCTCAGCCAGGACGCGCTGCTCCAAGCCCTGCAGCAACTGAGGCTCTCCATTCAGGCCATGACCACAGCCTTGGGACAAATGCACGGTAGGATGTAGGGTGCTCTTGAAGGCGACCGAGACTGGGGACTTGGCCGGCCGGGCGCATCCCGCGTGGTGACGGTATCTCTGGCCGGCAGGTGGCGCTGGCGGACTGTCTCTGTTCTAAGGCGCTACACTTGGCCGTGAGCATTGACCTGGAGCACCTGCTCCATGTGCAAAGCTACTGTCACGGCTTTGTCCTTCTTTACAGTCTCCTGTGATGGGAGAGCTTCCCCTCTTGCGTGGCCAGAGACTTCTGCGGCATGTGGAGGCCTTGTCTGAGCGTGGAAGGAGGTTCTGGGGTGCACAGTGAGACTGGACTCCCGGGTACCCCATTTCTTCTTCTTTCTCTTCCTGCCTTGGCCTGAGGTGCCTTTCCTGTGACTAGGGCGAGCGTGAGTTGTCATTATCAATGAAGTCACTTGACAAAACCAAACCAAAAATAAATAAATAAATAATGCATAGATAAATAAACCAAACTTGACAAATAGAGCCAGGGAGGGCTCAGAAGAGAGGGTTCTCATGCCTGACAACTCAAACTATCAGAAAAGACTCTGCAAAAACCACAACCTTGCATAAGGACCATCAGTCACAATCTTACACAAACGCACACAAACAACACAGACTTCTGACCGGCCACTGCCCTGTCCATCCTCGAATGGGCATTGTTTGCTATTGTTCTTTTAGCCAAGTATAATGATCTTACGAAGTGATGTAATTTTCCTCTGAAGACCTGTGTCTTTCTTTATCTCCTGGAATGTGCACGTGGTCGCACTGCAGGGTCCTGTTGTGGAATGAACCTTTGTGTCTGGAGAGCCCCTGTGTGTCTGTTATTGAGGTGTGGTCAGCTGAGGGGCTCTGCTTCCCGGGGGGCTTGTATGGGTTCTGGTCTCTGTGCTCAGTCTCTGGGCCTGGGAGGCTCTTCACCGGACTCTATCACAGGAATCTGACTGGGTGTGAGCAAGGTGTGGGGGTTGGGGGGTGACCTGTTAAGGGAAAAGCAGAATGGGGTATAAATTTCCCCAAATCCTGCTTCACTGAAAGAAAGTTGTTGGGGAAAAAGGGTGTTCCCAGGAAACAGGACGAGAGGGAGAAAGAGCCTAGAGGGGGCTGGGGGCTTCATCACCTTTATTTACTCTTTGTTCAGAGAAAATTTATATGTCGTCACCAGGACACTTCCAGCTGAAGTCACGGGATCATGTGTTACTTCCATCCAACCTCCCTATCTTATAGTGTATGTTTCATATTCTCCATTTCCCCAGATTTTCACTTTAGAACCTTGATCACCATAGCAATATTTCTCCTGCCAAATGAGTCCCCTAAGTTTGTTCCTGGCTTTGCCAAGCTCACAACAGAGGAGACCTGTTTTGGCTTTTCCTTACTTGGGGGAGAAGACTTCTCAGGACAGAGTGCAGGAGTCTTCAGAGCTGGCGGCTGAGACTCTCTGCCCTGTCTCAGTGCATGCTGCAGGAAGGTGACTCACTGTGCATTTGTCCCAAGGCTCCTGATTAGCCTCTGCATGATAGCTGAGGCTCTGGGGAGGTCCCGGGGCCACCTCCTTGTTTCCCCCAGAGACAAATTTCCCCACACAAACATACAGTAGAACCTCTGTGGGTCGACCACTCAAGGGAGTGTAAAAACTGGTCAACACGTGGAGGTGGTTGACATAAGGACTTAGGCCAACCGTACAGACACGTGTATGTGGTGCCCATCAGTCTATGAAGATGAGGTCAACTGAAGGAGGTGGTCAGCTAGGGAGGTTCTACAGTAATTTGTTTTAAATGTTTCCCTACTAGTCAGGGGCAAAAGAGATGACTGTATCAGAATAAATTTTCCAAAAATGGCTACAACAGCGCCCACCCCTGCACCATGCTGCATGCTCTTCCAGGGCATGGTGTGGACAGCCCTTTAGGTCCAGCTCACATCTGCGCAGTGCTTGTAGCCCACAGAATGAAGCAGAAGGTAGCAGGTGACTTCTGGGGCAAGGCCAGAAAAGGTGATGTGACTTCTACCTTGGATACTGTAAAAAGTTCACCTGCCCGCATTCTGTGCCTAAGAAAGGCAGGGCGTGCTGAGACGCCCCATGTGTGGATGCCGCCTGACAAGTTAGCTCATCAGCAGAGGACTCTAGGCCCTGTCCTCAGTTGCCGTCCATCTTCAAGTCTTCCAACTGAGGGCCCAGATACTGTAACGTAGAGACAAAGAATTCTCCCTGTGTCCTGCCCAGGTTCTGACCAGCAGGATGTCACGGTGGCTTTATGCCATTAAGTTTCAAGTAGTTTCTGTGCAGCGATAAAAACAAAAATGAAGTTATAAAAACAATGGCAGATACTAGAAACTGCAAGGAATCACACGCATTCTCCAGTGACTGTCTCTGGTGTATGGTCCTTAGTTTTCTTCTGTGGGATAAATGGAGCTTGGCTGGACCCCTCTTCCCTTTGCCTCCATTTTCTTTGCACGCGTGCGGGGCTCAGCAGGAAATGCCTTCTTAGCTGCCGTTGGCCTTTCCACCGCGTGTCTACAGGAGCTGCGGCTAACTTCCTTCTGAACTGCCAGTTTACGAGCTCAACTAGGTCCAAGCTCTGTGATCTGTGGGAAGGCCAACAGATTCTCAGATGCTCCAGAGTGAGGACCAGGGGCAGACACACTTGGTGGCCGGTTTATGGCTAGCACCTGTTCCCTAAGAATTAGTTTTCTCCTCAGAAAGCGGAAGGATATTTTTCTCTCTGAAAACCCCTGAAGTGTTTGCCTTTATTTCCTTCTGGATCAACAGGATTTGTAGCTTCTGCTTGACCCATTGACAGGTGTAAGAATTTTCTTAATGGCAGTGAAGAGTCAAACTGGGTGCACGAGTTTAGATTTCTTATGAGTAAATTGGAGCTAAACTGTACTGTGAACTTTTGATCAGTTCACTTAATTCTGCCTAAACTCAATTAGAAAGTAATTAACACTGCATTCTTGTCTAATTTCGCATGATAATGAAATTATGTTAACGTTTTTGAGCTGGAAAAGATGCTCATGATATATTGCTAAGTGAAAAAAATAGGTGACAGAGTAGTATGCATATCATGCACTCACTTTCATAAAAATACACACATTTTGCTTAACTGTCCACTCTTTTTTTCCAATTTGAACTTCCTATAATATTATTTTTGCACGGGGGTGGGTAGTCAGTGATTAGCTCAAATATGCCCCCAAAAGGCTCCTTCTGGTAAAAGAAAATGTTTCTGCTCAGCCTGTACCTGGGAAATGCACGGCTTCCACCTTATTAATTAGAGAATCCTTCAAAGATGGCAATCACTCAGACTTCCGTTTAGGTAAACCAAACAATAGCAATTTTTGATATTAAAGCTTAAAACAAGCAAACAAACAAACTCAAGTTAATTAACACAAAAAAGAGAAAATACAAATCCTCGTTTATTTATTCATTTATTTTACTTAATTACTTAGTTTTAGAGATAGTCTTTTTCTGCTGCCCAGGCCAGCCTCCAGCAATCCTTCCACCTAAGTGTGTTGAGCAGCTGGGACTATAGGTGGTGTCACCACGCTCAGCTGGTTTTTTTAGACACAGTCTCACTCTGTCACCCTAGGCAGAGTGCCATTGGGTCAATAGCTCACAGCAACCTCAAAGTCCCAGGCTCAGGTGATTCTCCTCCCTCAGCCTTCAGAGTAGCTGGGACTACAGGCGCTCGCCATGACACTGGCCCAGTTAATTTTTTTCTGTTTTCAGTAGAGATGGGGTCTCATTCTTGTTCAGGCTGGTCTGGAACTCGTGAGCTCAAGAGATCCTCCCACTGGTCTCCCAGAGTGCTGGGATCACAGACTTGAACCATTACCCCTGGCCTAGTTCTTTTTAATTTTTTTGTGGAGATGGGGTCTCACATGTTGCCTGGGCTAAGAGATGAGAAAATACAGGTCCTCACTTTAATAAACAAACAACCCAGTACATACCACTAAATTATGCAAAGTTACATTTTCTAAGTTTTGTGGTTTATTGCAAAGATGGACATACACGATGAATAGTGAGACGTGCTTCCTTATACACCAGCTAATAAAGCTCTCAGAATCAGTTATCTCCCAGCACTGGCACAACTTCAGAACTGGCTGCACATATTAATGAACAGAGGTAAACGTGGAGCTCAATGAGTCTGTCTTTGATCTGGTGTGGCAGTGCTTGGGCAAGGGACGGTCCACTCCTGCGCCCTGGTTGACTGCACAGACCTTCACTTGGGTATTGATGGGTTTAATTTTCCCTTCTTATGAAAGCTTTCAGGGAGGCAATTCTCTCTGGTTTTTTGCTCTCCACTTCCCACATTCCCTCAAATATCATCTGTTTAAAATATTACATTTTTAAAGATGGCCTAGATCTCTTTGTTGTTGTTGTTAAGCACGGGGGGTGGGGGTGGGGAGTGCTGCAAATAGAAAAGGGCAGCATATGGGACAGTTTAAAGGTCCTGTGAGGGCCCTTGAGGGGACTGCGGGAGAGGACATTCCAGCTCCCTCTCTCTGCTCCCCTCATTCCGGGGCTCCGTGCAGATCAGATAGAGGAGGCAGCCCCAGGAGAGCCGCGGGGCCTGTGCACATGTAACGAATTGCTTTTTCTGTTTGTTTGTTTTTGCATGTAGTAAAGCTCACATTTTGATTGCTTCTCCAGATTATGTAGATCCAGACGTATTTTATGCAGTCATCCGGATATTCCTCTCTGGGTAAGTCCAGTGCAACTACTTTTGTGCATGAGGTCTCTATGGCATTGTCCAAATTTATCAGGGGAGAAACAGACGGATGCTTTCTAGAGTAAGAAGCATACCCAGCGAGCAGTGCTAGCCAAGGGATCACGTGGACCCACTCTGTGCTGAAAGAAGTGGTATGTAATGGGCATGACCAACAACATGGATGGTGAATATTCAAGACTGTCCTGAGGCCATTGAGAGCCATCTGTGCTCACTTTTCTTAGAATTCTATCTTGTTGACATTTAAAACCTGCAGCATGTCACCCGCAGAGTTCTATTGTTTACCTTTACTGTTCCTTTGTTATCAAGGCAGGTGGAGGGCTGGGCAGTAGCATAAAACCTTCCTTTAGATTTCCTGGAAGAGCTACCTGCCACAGCTTGAATGTCTGTGTCCCTCCTAAATTCAGGTGTTGAAGCGTAAGGGTCAAGTTGATGGCATTAGACAGTGGGCCCTCCGGGAGGGGATTTCCTCACACCAGCTATTGCGGATTGCTCTTTTTTCTTCATATAATGGGGGTCTCTGTGAGTTTTGTGATCTGGGGTATATTTATTATATCTAGATTTCTGTCTATGGCTCTTTGTTTCTTAGAAAGAGGGGAAAAAAACCCCAAAACATCTTCAATATGAGGCCTAGATAATGTCTCCATGACACCAATTTCCCTTCTTCACCATCACATGTGACCTCTGGTCCTTTCTCTTCTTCCTGATCTCCTGTTTTTTTTTTTTTTTTTTTTTGTTGTTGTTGTTGTTTTTTTGTCTTTGCTTTTAAAATTTTTTTTTAAAGGATGAAAAGGTGGAGTCAGTAGATGGATGAGGTGAAAATGTGAAATAGGCACCCTCTAGTGAGGTCTCCTATTCACCAGGGGAAGGCTGATGTGTAGCAGCAGAAAGACCTGAGGCTGGGTCTGGAGGTAGAGAGAGACCCACCAGATGATGATGTCTACCGTGGATCCATTCCATGGGAAGAACAGTGTGGCAACACAGGCTGAGTATAATATTCCCTTCAGCTCGGGTAGTTCTGAAGTGTGAGATGCTTCGGGGGAGCCCAGCCTGAGTGGGGAATCTCTGTGGTAAGGGTAGAGAGAGGAAGCCAGAACGTTTCCAAACAGTTACTCCAGAGTAATAGGTACGGGGTTTATGGGGGAAGGAACTAAACAGAGGGGGGCAAGGGCTGGAAGGCAGAGTTGAAAGTGAGTCTCAGAATTTGGGCTTTCTATGTATACCTTTGGTAGGATTTGACTAGAGATAAAAAGGCCATGTTTTTTTTTTTTTTTTTTTTTTTTTTTTTTGTAGAGACAGAGTCTCACTTTATGGCCCTTGGTAGAGTGCCGTGGCCTCACACAGCTCACAGCAACCTCCAATTCCTGGGCTTAAGTGATTCTCTTGCCTCAGCCTCCCAAGTAGCTGGGACTACAGGCGCCCGCCACAACGCCCAGCTATTTTTTGGTTGCAATTTGGCCGGGGCCGGGTTTGAACCCGCCACCCTCGGTATATGGGGCCGGAGCCTTACCGACTGAGCCACAGGCGCCGCCCTAAAAAGGCCATTTTTAAAAAATCCCATGGTACCATATAGCAAGCTAGTCTAGACATAGATTGGGAAGGAGAAGACACCCAGCCCTGGAAAATCTCCTTCTGCTTCACTCTACTCTCTAAATCTGTATTAGTTTTTCATTGTTTCATAACAAAGTTATGAAGCACAAGTTCAGCACCTTAAAACAAGGCACTTTTTAAATGTCACAGTCTTGTAGGATGGAAGCTCGGCAGGCTCAGTGGGGTTCTGTCTTTTGGGTCTCAGAAGGCCCCAGTTCTTTTGTCTGGGCTCTTCACTGAAGATGTGGGAAAGAAAGAATCTGCTTCAAAACTCAGTAGGGTGTTGCCAGAATCCAGGTTTTCATAGTCCTGGCCCCGAGCTCCCTTCCCTTGCTGGCTGTCACACAGCCGCTGCTCTCAGCACCCAGAGATGCCCTTATTCCTCATCATGCAGCTCCTCCATCCCAGCCGTGCTCCTTCCCATCCGTCCAGTACTTGGGATCCCTCCAACCTCTCTTTCTGCCACCAGCCAGAGAAAACCCTCTGCTTTTTTTTTTTGGAAAACCCTCTGCTTTTACAGGTTCTGTGTGATCAGATTCAGCTTACCTACGTAATCCAGCAAGAAACTTTATATTAATGTTAAGGCCAACTGATTAGTAACCGTAATTACATCTGCAAAGTTCCTTGCACCATGTAATATATCCTATGGACTGGTGTGATGTCTCCTAATATTAGCAGCCTTGGAGATTAGATGGGAATCTTGGGGGAATCATTTTTAGAATTCCACTTAGCCACTGTATCTTTTAAGGGAATAAATGAATTGTCCTTCTTCCTTATGTCAGAGTATCTGACAAGGATGGACTCTATTCTGCAGTGCTCATGTTGAGATGGGCCCCTGAGGGTGACTTTGTTTTTATTAAAATATAAATTCTGGGTCAGTGAATTTTATCTGTGATATATGTAAATACCTCCCTGCTCTTTCTGATGGTCAAAATGTTTTGCATGTTGCTGAGTAGCCAGTACTAAATCCTAAATGCTTTCATGAATATAGATGGCCAAAAAACATCTGGATTATTGAGGATTTCCATTGTCTTGAGAAATGTGAAATTGGCTCCTCTGTCCTATGTTTGCTTTATTATATTTTGCTTCCTTTTTAAAAATCATTCTTATTTTGGAGAGTGGAGATTTCATGTGTAGATGAAATACATTCCCTTTAGCTCCCACTTCATTAAATTTCTCAGCGATGTTAGCCCCTGAGGGGGGGAAAATGTCATCCTTTTTTGTTTGTTTATTCTGTTTAAACTTCCCCTTTTCTTGGGGTTGCTAGAAATATGCTACAAGACAAGCCTAAAAATAATCTTGCCTACAGAGATTTGAAAGGAAAACAATTCCTTTTTTTCCATGGAGGCCTGGACCTAAGAATACACCAGAGTAGTCACTGGGCTGCTCAGAGAAACACAATTTCCCTCCTCAGATCAGAATTATTGAGCTGGCAAACACGGGCTTTGAAAGGAGACATATTTCTTTTATCTTTCTGGACTGTTACGCTGGTGTGCATTCTGTCCCCTCCAGTGTGGCTTCAACATATCCTCTGGAATATAGGGGACACCTACCAGCTGTAGGTGAAGATTTGTGAATAGCCAGAATATCGTTGATTTTTAAACGCACTCGGCTAGCTAGGGGAAGCAAGAGTTGTTAGGAGTCCAAAGACTGACCCTAGGCTCCGTGCCTGTGACTCAAGCGGCTAAGGCGCCAGCCACATAGCTGGCAGGTTCGAATCCAGCCCAGGCCGCCAAACAACAATGACGGCTGCAACCAAAAAATAGCCGGGCGTTGTGGCAAGCGCCTGTAGTCCTAGCTACTTGGGAGGCAGAGGCAAGAGAATCACTTGAGCCCAGGGGTTGGAGGTTGCTGTGAGCTGTGATGCCACAGCACTCTACCCAGGGCGACAGCTTGAGGCTCTGTCTCAAAAGAAAAAAAAACAAAAAAACAAAGACTGACCCTACTCAGAACCCAGCGGGTCGGAGTGGTTAGGACAGAAAGGAGCGGGTGAAGAGGTCCAAGATGACAGCAGAAGCCACGAGAGAGGTGCAGAGAGAGCCCTGGGCGAGTGTGCTCAGGCTGGGCCACCCCTCACCCCAGAGAAGTTACATCTGTAACGTTTCTTCCCCATGAATGTTGTCAGAGCCCCAATTGACAGTCACCTCCAAAAGGTGACAGTCACCTGACCCCACCTATTCTTTTGCATATTTGTTTATATGACACAACCGAACATACAAAAACTAACAATTGAACAACTCGCAAAACCTCTCTGGAGCTCACGTCACTCAAGTACAGCTGTAGGAAGCCGATACAAATCGGGGAAACTGAGACCCAGGAAAATCTTTATAAAGTTCAAGATAATGAAAGGAGGGCACGAGGATTTCAGTTCACTCTAAATAAAATGGCTAACCTGTATTGAACGCTTAATAAGTGCCTGGCCCCAGGCTGGTGGCGTGTTAGTTTATGCAGCGTACTAGGGTTGCTCGGATGAGGGACAGGAGGTGCAGAGAGGTTGGTGAATGAAGCCAAGACTCATAGATGATGCACAGCAAGGTGGTGGCCTGTGGGGACCTCACAGCAGAAATCTGTCCTTGGAACCTCATCTCTGTCAGAGTGATGCTACCCCAACTTCGGAATCCACTCTGCTGTTCAGCCGGAGGAAGCCACAGAGCAGCCAACCTGAAATAGCCCCAAAGAAACCAAGCCCGCTCCCTGCGGCATCCCCAGCCTCAGGCCAATATTGGTACAAGGTCGGAGTTTGCACACAGGACAGTCTGCCTGTGTCCTCTGCAAGGGCACGACGGGGGTGTCCTGCTCTTGAGCAAGATGACTTTTCAAATTACCAGAAGAAAGTGAAACTTCCGTGCAGATCTGTTAGGCAAACTCAAAACAGAGAAGGTAGCTTGTTCCCCATCATAAGAGGAAAAGATTCTTTTCCTTAGTGAAAACAGAAGTCCATCCAAGGAGTTTTGAGAAAATGAAAATAGAAAATTACGGGTTTGGGGTTCAAGTTCTGGTTCCATCATTCTTGGACAATGTGATCCTGGAAACTTAATTTCTTTGAGTCTTTGCTTCTTTATCTATGAAATGAGGTAAAGAATTCCTGCTTTACCTCATTGGTTAAGGGACTTGGTTACGGGAGGGCAGATGAATGTGAAGGGGCTTGACAAAGCGGAAAGTGCTGTCGGTGCAAAGGTGCCGCTGATCTCATCACGGAGCTATCCAGGTCCCCCGAGAGTCTTCAGGATGCTGTGAAACGTCAGACACAGAGAAATGAGCAGGACAGATGGGGGAGATCCAGAGAAGAGAAGGAAGAAAGGGCATCAGAGAGACAGAGGAGAGGAAAGAAGGGAGTGGGGAGGAGGCCAAGGAAGGCCAGGGCAGGGAGGAAAGGACCTCACAGAGCCCCAGTTCCAGGCCTCTGCGGCCCCTGACGTCAGCCTGGCAAGCTGCACTCTCGGTCACCACCCTTGTTATCCGCCCTTATGAGTACCTGCTGCCGAGAGGGTGTTAGGTAAAGGCGAGGCTCACAAACGCAGGTAATATCTAGAACTGATAGTTCAGTGTGACAGCTATTACAACTGTCATCGTTTCAGGGAAGGGCACAGGGGTGTGTGTGTCTCTGTATTTGTTCTTTTTTTTTTTTTTTTTGAGACAGAGTCTCACCCTGTAGGCCTGGGTAGAGTGCAGTGGTGTCATCAAAGCTCACTGCAACTCTGAGCTGGGCTCCAGCAATCTTCCTGCCTCAGCATCCTGAGTAGCTACTACTACAGACACCCACCACCACACCAGGCTAATTTTAAATGTTTTGTAGAGATGGAGGGTCTCACTATGCTGCCCAGGCTGGTCTTGAACTTCTGGCCTCAAGAGATCCTCCTGCCTTGGCCTCCCAAAGTGCTAAGATTACAGGTGTGAGCCACTGCAAGAAGAATCGTGTAAATGAGGGAGAGAAGGGTTGTAAATTTCTGGCATGTTCTGAAGCTGGGGTTAGGATGATGCTTCCATGTTTATTCTATGGAGACACCCAATCCCTTGCCCTAAAATTACCACTGAAATCATATTCCCTTTGGTGCTCACTCTTGGCTTGTATATGAGAAAATATACTCTGAACCCCTACTACCCCTTTATTTTCTCTGACTTTACTCTTGCATAGATGGAAAGATAACCCAGCAGTGCCTGCAGGGCTGATGTATGAAGGTGTCTCCAAGGAGCCTCTGCAATACTCTGGAGGGAGTGCGGCTCAGAGCACAGTGCTTCACGCCTTTGACGAGTTCCTGGGCGTTCGTCACAGCAAGGAAAGTGGTAAGTCCGACTTTTTTTTTTTTTTCCTTTTTCTTTTTTTTCCTCCAAGAGGAGAGGGAGGCAGAGCTGAATTTTTTGTTTTTCTAGCAACTGATAAAACCAAGTATAAATTAAAATGTCATGAAGTCCACACTCATCTAAATCAGTCTGGAAAGTCTGTGCCTGCCAAATGTTATTGCTCCAAGTCAGTTGATATCAAAATATCAGATCTCGGCAGGGTCTGGGGTTTCATTTCCCAATCTTAAAGCATGGCTGTATTTCCAACTGTTTGCTGTCATTTTGTAATTTAGACAAAATTACAAAATGGGAGAGAGAAAAAAAGAACATGGGGGAGAGAGCTGGAGTTTGAAGGCCGTGACATTATGGTGATAAGCCTGGAGCCAGCAGGGAAGGGTTGCGCTCCAGACCAGAAGAGGGGTGTACTGTTTCTGAAGCTTGAAATCGCCCATTTCCTTACCTGCCAGCATCAAAGCTGTGGGCTTAACAGCTGCAAAAATAGGCACTTCACACTTTAGAGCTTTCAAGTTGGATTAGATTAAAAAAAAAAAAGTGAGTAAAATATAGTGTCATAGAGTCCAGCCTCTTCCACAAAAGCCAGTTCTGTAGAACTATGATAATTTTTCATGGATTTTTACATTTAGTGAGGTGAATGCCTGATTTACCATGTATCATGTTAAACACAATGATTTTCCTATAAATACCAATTGATTTGACTTCTAAACAATTAGGCTTCAAGAGGTTCCTCCCCAAACAGCTGGCTGTTCCTTATTTGTTTGGCCTTAGACACCATATAACTTTCACCTTCCCCAACAGTCCCCCCAGGCCAAAACACTTAGGCAACAAAATTCCCGGGAGTCATTAGCTGATCAGCTTAAGAAATAACTAAGAAAATGCTACAAAAGCTATGTTAACTAATGTGATGAAAATGTGTCAAACAATCTATGAACCAAGTGTATGGTGCCCCACGATCATACTAATGTACACAGCTATGGTTTAATAAAAAAAAAAGAAAAAAAAAAAAAAGAATTGTGTCCTGGTGTGTAGCTGGCTGCAAGGTGCTTTGTTTACGTCTGGCCAATAATAAATACTTGTAGTTCCAGCTGAGTTGGCTGAGATGAACGTGCTTCATTTGCTCTTCGCCATCTCCCAGGGACAGTCAGAAATACGCATTTGAGTTTTTGAAATTTGCACGCAGAGGAGCCAGAACAACAGACAAGACACTGGCACGGTTTGCAGGGTGTCTGGAGCAGCGGCGGGCTCTCCCAGGCTTTCCCCGGCACCTGACGTCCCTTTGGGTTGTTCCTTCCAGCTAACTTTCTGTGCGGGATGAGGGACTACATGCCTCCTTCCCATAAGGCCTTCATAGAAGAAATCCGTAGGGCTCCAGCCCTGAGGGAGTTCGTCTTGTCCTCGGGAGGCCGACACCTCCTGGCAGCCTACAACCAGTGTGTGGAGGCCCTGGGAGGTCTGCGGAGCTATCACATCACCATGGTGACCAGATACCTCATCACGGCTGCAGCCAAAGTGAGGAGCCGGAAGCTGAGCCCTCTCCCAGGGCTACCTCAGGCTTTAGAAGAAAGGGGGACGGGTGGAACTGCAGTTCTGAGGTTCCTAAAGAGCGTCAGGGATACAACCTTAGAGGCCATCCTTCAGCCAAGTGGGTAAGAGGCTGCCTCTCCCCAGCAAGGCGGAGCAGCCATGGGAGGGCGGCGGGTGGACGCTGCCATTAGGTTCCCTCCTGGAATCCTCCAAGGAGGACTCAGCCCTGCTCTATGCTTCTCCTGTATAGAATGTCACGTTCTCCTGGTTGTGAGCTGTCGGGTTCACAAAGGAGAGCTGACACGGCCAGACACTCCTGTTTCCTAGCTGATCCCCGCAGAACAGCAGACAGTTTGGATACCTCCTTATTCAGGATCCCACAAAGAAGTGAGTGTTCCCCATTCTTTCTGGCAAGTAATAGAAAACCATTCAGAATTTAAAAAATAAAATAAAATCGCCTGGGGACAGATAACCTTGCTGATTTCTTTAGCAAACAAATTCACTTTATTAAGTTCTTACTGAGCACTGCCTCTGAGATCAGAATCTGGGTTCCTTTGGCCCCAGACCAGCCCTCTTCTTCCTGAAGCTGTTGGGTTTGCTGTAGGAGCTGGGGATGCTCCGGTGGAAGGAAGAAGATGCTGACGATTAAGTCCTGGAAGTCGCCAGTGTGTAAACAAATATCTGATGATGTGGGAATGGATGGGACTATTCCACACGGCACACAGATTCTCAAAGTCTATTGTAATTCCTCTATTTTTAGAAGAATAATTATACTTACTCTAAAAGTCTGCATTTGTAAAACGAATGAACTGCCTCTTTGTAAGTAAATAAGCAACATGGAAATAACGGTAAATCCCTATGCTTTTAGTGTGTAAGTGAATGTAACTACCTTTACTTAATTTTTATCTCAAAGGCTCAATCAATCTGACAGTAGAATGTCAGAAAGCTTTAATCAGACCAAGTTAGAATAAATTCTGTTGACTTGAGGTCCTCCCCTCCTCCCCATGCACACACACCTGTACCCGGAATTGTTTCTAAATCCCCAGCAACGCTCATATGGTGTCATGGCTTCCGGGGGAGCACCTGGTTGTGGGCAGCCTCTGGCCACCCTGACATCTGCTAAGAAGCCGTCCTCCCCACAGGTGCTGGTCAAGTGGAGGACACATGAGTCATCCCGTCTAAAGGCCTTTCGTACCTTTCAGCCCTCAAGTTCCCATCATGCCACTTGGAAAAACATTTGACTGGGTCCTACATCCTCTGGGAGTATTTGGACACGATAAGAGAGCACCTGGCTAGAAGCCACAGCAACCATCTTCACTCTCCAGTGCCACGGGGAAAAGAGAGTTCCAGACCCTGTCAACTCTCCGAGGCCCTTGATGAGAAGACAGGACCCGGAATCTTCCACAGGGAGAGATCCTCCCATCATCTATTCCCCAGGGCTTGGCCTGGTGAAGACAGAGGTGGGCAGGACAGGACCAAAACTTCTTCTTAGAGACACTCCCCCAGGCTCTGTCTCTGTGTCTTCTCTGACTCACAGACAGCGAATCTTTTCCTGTCTGAGTGGCCAAGGGAGACCACTGGGCTCGACGGCGTCTTCTCTGCCCACAGCTGAGGTCAGAGCCTCTGCTCAAAGGCTTAGGCTCCACGAAGCACTTGCTGTCCTTGTGCTGTTTCTTAAAAAGTTTATTTTGAATCCATAAAAGTGAGCAAACATACATATTTTTTGCTTTTAATTTGCTCTGCCCGGACGATCTCTGCCTGGACTGCATGTGGGCTGTGGCCCAAGGATGCTGGCTCAGACGGGAAAGAAGCCACATCATCCTTCTCTGCCATTTGCAGGTGAAAGGGCGTGGCCTTTACAGTGAGACCTGCATTTGAATTCTCACTCTCCCTTTTTTTAACAATGTGGCTTTTGACAAATTTTGGAAAGTCATTAATCCCCAGCTTCCCATCTCTTATAAAAATCTAGATGATCTGAAGGTTCTGGGGGTGCATATGGATAACAGACAGGATTGTGCCTGCAACAGAGGGTAAAAAAAATCACAAAATCATGTTTGGTTGTGAGATGAGGGTCGGAGTACAGATATCAGTTCAAGAGGGAAACTGTGTCCTTCAAACTTTTTGCAGTCACCAAGTCTGCACAGAAACACAATAAACATTTGTCACGTGAGAATGCTGAGAAGGGGACACAGATGGAGGTGTGGGCTTACAGAGCCAGGAAACCTGGGCTTGTCCTCCAGCTTTGTCCCATTTTATACTCACAGACATGTTATTTAATCTTTCAGAGCCACAATTTACTTAATTGTAAACGTAGGAATCGCATAATTACCATGTGGGGCTTAGTGGTGGCTTTCGTTCCTCTGTCCGTGTCCCTGAATGGAAAGGAATCATATGTGGACTCCTAGGAACCAATGTGGAAGTTGGATCTGGCTCTCTACCTCCCCACACTCGATAAGAATATGGGACAAAATGACCCCAAGAATCTGGGTTTTTCTTGAAATCACATAGGCATGTGCGGTAATGACAAGGGCCTTTGAGAACGTGTGAAAGGCTGCCAGGGTCGTTTCAGGTTTTAAATCTTGACCTGCACTAGATGGAGGCCCCTTTGTCTCTCACGGTAACAGGTGTCCCACAGAATCGTCATTGGTTGACTTTCAACAGATCTAAGTCACTCAGACCACAGAGCTTGATGTGGAATTTCCAATAAATATTGAACAAAATGGAAAACTGGACATATTAAATGGGTTAGGAGGAGAAGTACATGAAGTTTCATCTTTCAAAGGCTTCGGAGTATGTTTTATTTGCTGTCATCACATCTCACACAGCAGGGAATAAAAGAAACACAGGCCCTTATGCTCTTCCTACTGAATGACAATGAAGAAATGAACCCAGTTCATGTGTTAGGTGTGATTTCTTGGACGAGGGGCGTCTATCCTCAGCTTTATGGTACGATGGTGGAAGGAAAGCTTCTAGTACAGATGAGAACAAATACAGTTTTCTCAAAATTTCTGGGTTCAAAGGGTACATACTTCAGAAAAAAAAAAAACATAGTGTTTACCTATAACCACCTGCTTACATCCTCCTGTAAACTTTAAATCATCTCTCAATTACTTATAATACCTAATACAGGGGCAGTACCTGTGGCTCAAAGAAGTAGGGTGCCGGCCCCATATGCCGGAGGTGGTGGGTTCAAGCCCAGCCCTGGCCAAAAACTGCAAAAACAAACAAACAAACAAACAAAAAAAAACATCTAATACAATGTATATGCTATGTAAATAGTTGTTGTACTGTATTGCTAAATTTATTTTTTATTTTGGTATTTTTTTTTTTTTTTTTTTGGTTTTTGGCCAGGGCTAGGTTTGAACCCGCCACCTCCTGCATATGGGACCAGCGCCCTACTCCTTGAGCCACAGGCGCCGCCCTGGTATTTTTTTTTTTTTTTTTATTGTGTTTTGTCCCTAAACAGTTGCAATCCATGGTTGATTGAATCTGCAGATGTGGAACTGTAGCTATGGAGGACTCTGTGCATGTGTGTGTATTTGTAATATATATATTTATACACACAGAGACAGACAGATAATGGAGGCTGACAGTTCCAAAATCTGCAGGGAGAGCTGGCAAACTGGAGAGCTGGGGGACCAGACAGCCGCTGCTGCAGCTCCAATCTGAAGTCCACACACCTGCTGTGGACGTCCTTTCTCCTTCCTGGTCAGGGGAGGTCAGTCTGTGCTGTGTTCAGGTGTTCAACTGATCAGAAGAGGCCCGCCTACATTACGGGGCAATCTGCTTTACTCAGAGTCCGTCCGTTTAAATGTTAATCTCATTCAATAAAACCCCCTACATAAATATTCTGAACGACATTTGACCACATATCCATATGCTGTGACCCGGCCAAGATGACATAAAATTGGCCATGACTGGCCTCCTTCAGAAGAGCCAGAATTAAGGTAAGTTACAGAATCTTTCACATACTATCCAGACACTCTCTATTATAGGAGAAGAGTCTTCCTTTTATGCTGATGGAGAAGAGATCAAAAATGCTAAACACAGTAGCTGTCCCTGAGAGATGTGAGGAGGGGACCCAGCAGTAGGTTGGGTGAGAGATTCTGAGAGGAGTGGGGGACACTGGCCTGATGTATTTTGCAACTAAAGACTATGCCTCGAGGTCCACTTGGAACAAAGACATTGTCTCCCTTCATAAGACAAAGACTCGGTGCTCTGAGGTTGGGAACATGGGGTGACTCTTCCCTGGGAAGAGTGACAAGCCTTTGAGCCCTGACCTCTCCAAGCTACGTTCACCTTCTCTTTCTAAAGGTCCCCTCTGCTAAACCACTGTAGGCACGTGGAACACTGCTCCTCTCAACACCGTGCCCAAGAGCACCCAAGATTAGTTTGCTGACTAGTTAAGGAGACGTCAGTAAAAACTCGGGATGATATTAAAGGCAAGCAAACAAAAAACATTAAAGAAATAACAGCTAGCTAACGTGGCTACCAGGTGATGTTTACTGCCTGGTGCCCACGGACCTGATGCTCTCCTGATTCCTGGGGGTAGATTTGGGTGGACGAGACCCCTCAAAATGGTCCACAAGCACCTCTCAGCCATGACAGCGAGGCTCGCCGACTGGGTTCCTCTCTCTTCACCATTTGAAATTCATGTTAGTTGTTTCTTAATCAGGATTAAAATCAAAATGAAACTAATCAAAGAATAAAAAAGAAGGAAGAGAGAAAGAAAGAGAAAAAAGACAAAGAAAGGAAAAGAGGACAGAGGGAGGGAGGTAAGGGGAGATAGAAAGAGAAAGACTAACGAGAGAGAAAGGGGGAAAGGAGATAGAAAAGAAAAGCAATTCTTAAAAACGATGACATCCTGTTCCACTCAAGGTCTGGAATACAAAACTTCCTGTACCTGCAATTATTCCTCCCACCGCAATGGATTTCACCCACCACATTTTGCCTTGCGTTCTCTTGTGCACAGATGTCCTGTTTGCTTTGCTAATGGAAGAAGTACACTTCTTTCCCTCTGTTCGCTTAACAGTAAACTTAATAACGGAGTCAGATATTACTGCTTTCTGAAATGCCTTCTCTCGTCAATTTTTGCAGTTTAGCATCTGCTACCCAGTAACATTAAAAAACTGAGTTCTTGAGTGTAAGCATCATCAAAAATAAATGAATTTTTTTGCAAAGTAATTTCCTTTGTAAACTCACAAATCGATTGGACCACATGCTTCTGTGGCAGCTATACGACTATCAAACCAAATTCTATTATGCATTTGCCTTTAATTTCCCTAAACAGCTTTCTTCCTCCCCCAAGGTACCATTACCTGCAGTCTGTGTTGGAAATCATTTGCAGTAGGTTCTGAGACCCCACTCTGGCCCTTCTCTCCTCAGAAGGCAAGGATTCCTGAGCCACAGCGATTTACCCTTAGGATTGACTGACCTTTGAGAAAAACAACCAGGGACACGGCCATAGCATAAAAAAATTTTATATTTTGATGATTCCTTGATCATCAAAATATAAAACTAAACATCTGTGTGGAATAGGTTATGTTCTGAAATACTTTCTTTTCTGTTTTATAAATGTAACAATCGGATCGTTAACAGTGACAACTATTTGTCATTAACAGCAGGACTTATTAAACAGATAACACTGGATGGTTCTCATTTTAATGATCTAAATTTTTAGAAAGAGTTGAGAAAACACGATTACAATATCCAGAGGATGAAAAACTAAATTCATACTATCTCGATAGAGCAGAACAGTTAATCCATATTCACAGGCAGGCTGTGAATGCTTGTGATTACAGAGCACTCACGCTGCACACTTTAGCTGGATCACTCAGAGTGAAGCGTGATGAGTGAGCCATTACTGAGAACTGCAGGTCACAGTTGCAGCACCTGTGGGGCCGGGGTGGGGACCTGCAACCTCAGGCCCACGGTGCGGCCTTCTGGATCCTTCAGTGCAGTCTATTGACTGAATACCATCTTTTCAGAACACATATTTTTAATACATTTTTATTTATTTATTTATTTTTTGCAGTTTTTTGCCGGGGCTGGGTTTGAACCCGCCACCTCTGGTATATGGGGCAGGCACCCTACTCCTTTGAGCCACAGGCACTGCCCTTTAATACATTTTTTAAAATATCATATTCATTTGACAGCAAAAACAGCATTACTCTTAGCCTCTATTTTGGGGGCTTCCATATAGACTTTGCTTTTTTCCTTTAGTTTTTTATGCAAGACCAGTAAGCAGAGCTTTTAGCATCTTGAAGAAGTGTTTCCCAGGATGGGGGACTGTCTGTGCTAAACCAGGGCAGACAGAAGCAGAATGGCTAACCTCCCTTCCCAAAGCCTCCACCACCAGCACCTGCTGGGCAATGCTCAGCATACCTGGAACCCAGGACCGTCAACACAAATGGTGCTAAGACTGAGTCTGAGCCTGCACAATCCTCTCAACCATGTCATTACATCCAGTTCACTGAGTGTGAGGGAAGGAAGGAGTAGGCTCCCTGCAGATGGGTAGCTGGATCTTAGCCAAATGGACTGGGATGTCTGTACGCAGCACACGGGTTCCCTGGATGTACACAGTGGGGCAGGGCTGTCTGCACGCAGCACACGGGTCCCTGGATGTACACAGTGGGGCAGGGCTGTCTGCACGGAGCACACGGGTCCCTGGAAATACACAGTGGGGCAGGGCTGTCTGCACGGAGCACACGGGTCCCTGGAAGTACACAGTGGGGCAGGGCTGGGAAGAGCAAAGCGGACATGAGACCTACCATCTTCCTGTCCCCATGTTTGACTTAGAATTCTGAGAAGTCTTACAATTTCAATTTGCATATGAGCTTCCAAGCCCTTATGAAGGTAAGAATGTCTTTGATTGAATAATCTTCAGTATCGATTTACAGTTCTTAGTACGTGTATAAATGGTATGCTAGTGTCCCCTTGCGCTCTGACCCCGGGCCCTGCAAACCTCAGTCTCACCGGGAAGGTTTAGTCACCGCTTGTAGTTCTGACCATTCGCCACCAGAGGGAACTAGCGACCAGCTAAGCCAACACCAGCCCCGCAGGGCGTGGATTCCAAGCTGATGCCACAGGCCTTTTTTTTTTAGAAGTAGCGTTATGGAATTTCTTTTTTACGTGATGAAATCGTTTTAAGATTGATTGTGGTGACAGTTTCACAAAAATGCAAACATACGAACAGTAATTCAATTTGTTTTAAATGTGTGAATTGCACATGCATGAATCATGTATCTCTATAGAGCTGTTTAAAATATACGTGATGTGTATTTAAAAAAAATAAAATATACGTGATGTATCTCCTCCTCCCATAGTAGGGTCAGGAAGACCTTGAGAAGTTATCTCACCCAAGGTCAATCCAGATGGCTCTCCCTCTAGATCCAAAAGCAAATGGTATCTTATTCATTAATAAAAGTTCATAGAATATTCTAAGTGATAGAGCTGTGGATTATTTGACTTCTTTTATGTTTTTCATTAGTAAAAATGAAAACATTGACTTTTTTTTTTTTTTAAGTTGGAAAGGAAGGCGCCATCCTACCTTGTTGATCGGTGTTATCTGTGAATCTCTGCTGTTAGAGAAGCTGAAATGAAGCCAAATTTTGAAAAGATTAGTAACTAAGCACTAAGCATCGAAGTGAAAGATCACAAAAAATAGACAGGAAAAGCCAAATCACTGCACTGGGATGTGGAAGAGATTAGCTGGGGTTTTCATCTAAAAGACAAGACACAGCATCACTGAAATTAAATCTCTGTCTCCCATCCCTCAACCCACCCTAACTGGGCTGACTTCAGGCACAGGTGTTTCTGGGGAATTCTAGCCATGGAGACTGGAGATGCCCTCAGCAAATCCAAACAGTCAGTGGCACTCACTGAAATGACATTCAGACTCTGAGGGAAAATGGGGAGGGGGTCAGGCACTAGCCGGGCCAAGGCGGTGGGAGATCTATCTGCTTGTTACCACCACATCCAGCCTGCCTTTAAAATACAAAAGCAGCATAAGATAAATCAGACTTCCAGAGTGTTTATTTATCATCTCTCATGTTCATTCATATCCAATGATTAATAAGGGGACTGACCACAGAATAAAAAATTCTTATATGGAACTAACCCAACAAACTTAGATATTGCTTACTCCGTTCTACCACACAATAAGCATAAATTTTTTAAAAATTATTTTGTATTAAATCATAACTTCGTGCATGTATGGGGTTCAGGGTAGTGCTTCGATATACAATGTGAAATGCTTACATTGAACTAACACATTCATCTCAATTATACTCATTTCTTAATAGTTTTGAAATAGTTTCATTTCTTAATAGTTACCATTGCATCAAGCAAATTAGGTGAGGTCCCCCAAATACCCTCTCCCCTCCCCTCTCTCTCCTCTTTCCTTCTACTTTCTGCACTATAGTTTTTGCCATTCGTATGAGTATATAGGTGGTTATATACTGATTTCATAGTAGTATTGAGTACATTGGATAGTTTTTTTCCCATTCTTGAGATACTTTACTAAGAAGAATATATTCCAGCTCCATCCATGTAAACATAAAAGATGTGAAGTCTCTATCTTTTTTATGGTTGCATAGTATTCCACGATGTACACATACCACAATTTGTTAGTCCATTCATGGGTCGATGGGCACTTGGGCTGTTTCCATGTCTTGGCAATTATGAATTGGGCTGCAATAAACATTCTGGGGGTTGCAGTACAGGGGATTGCCCGCACAGATCGGCTCGCAGCACTTCCTTTCTGTCTCTGTCACTTGCCTGGGTACAAATTTCAGTTCCTCCACTGGACACACTTGTAACATCTCTGTGTGTCAATTTTAGGCCAGTAACAATGGGGTATGAATGTGAATTGATGTAGGGAAAGCATTTAGATCAGGGTTAGAGAGCAAGCATCATGTGACAGGTTGCTGTTACTGGCATTCCTTTTATTAATTGCTAGAAATTGTTAAACATGCAGGGTGGGAGGAAAGCTTCCTCTCTCAGACCCAAGGCACACAGTTACTGAAGAGTTCAGATCATTCTGTTCTCTCAGACTTCACCCACGAGTGAAGTTTGTGATCTAAGAACCAATGGTACATTTGCAGAGAGAGAGAGACCTTTGGAAAAATAAAGAAACTTCTATGGTATTTCCTTCTCATCTTTCTAGGGGAGCATTTTTCTAACACAGTTTACTTACTGTCATTTTCACTATAGAAAAATTTCTCTAATCCCACTCCTAAATTCCAAACGTTATAAAATATCTACTTTTAAACTATAACAAAAATCATGTCAGTTTTGTTGGGGGACGTTCCAACATTCTTTGAGAGAAATGCAGACAGCAAGGAATTGGGAAATATCAGAAGTGGGAGCTTTAGAGCTGAGACTCCGAAGAATACTGGCAGGGAGGAGCTAGTTTTCTGCCTCACGGGACTGGCTGTAAAAGGATGGGAAGTTTGGTTTTCACGTTTCTGGTGTCTTTTGTACCACCAAACCACAGCCTGATGACATGCCTTTTAGCACAATGCTCTATTTTATATAAGCAAAATGATACCAATGGTAGATGTTTAATGTTTTAAAACAGGGGTCCTCAAATTGTGGCCCGCCAAGGACATGTATTGGCCCGCCGGGTGTTTTTGCCACAGCTGCCTGTCCTGCGTAGTCGCTGACTTGTCCCGCCTGGGCCACAGGGCGCATGTGTGGAGTGTGCACCAACTCTCCGACTCCGTTCCTTCTCTCTGTCTCTCCGCCCCTCCTTCTCTCTGTCTTTCGACTCCTCATCTCAATCTCTGGTGTAATCGGAGGAGTCACCAGGTTGCCTGTGCAGAGCCTGCTGCTGCCTAAGGACTGAGGTAAGAACAAGTTAGGATTTTTTTTTTTGAAGTTAGGAGGTCTTTTTTTTTTTTTTAATTTTGCAGTTAGTAGGGCCTTTTGTTTTTTTTTGCAGTTAAAGGGTCCTTTTGTTTCGGAAGTTAGGAGGTCTTTTTTTTTTGCAGATGGGGGCGCCTTTTTTTGAAGTTGAAGAGCCTTTGTTTGAAGTTGGGAAAGTTTTTTTTTTAAGTTGGTTAGTTGGTTGGGGTTAGTTTCTAGGGGGGTTGCATCACATTGATAACACTAGTCAGCGCTCAGTGTTAATGCAAATTGTTAGTGCTCAGTATTAATGCAAATTGTCAGCAGTCAGTGTTATCACAAATGGTCAGTGGTCAGTGTTAATGCAAATGGTCAGTGCTCAGTGTTATCGTATAGAGGCCCCAAACTGGTAATCTGCCTAGGGCCCCATGGGAACTTAATCTGGCTCTGCAGACAGCTGAGGAGTAGGAAACCCAATTTAATTGCCAGTAAGTGCATTTATATTCTGATTGCTATTCAGTTGTGTATGATGTTGTATGTTGTGTGCTGTGTAAGTCCCGGTTCACACTGTTGCGATCTCTGAGCAGTGCGAGTTCAGCCATATGCTTGTACAGCGGAACTCGCATTAGATTCGGAAGAAAAAAGGCATATATGCCTTCTTTTTTCCTGCAGTGGAATATGATCACATGGGTCTTCTCACCCAGGCGATCAGATTCCTGTGCGAGTTCACAGATCACAGTGTGGTTCACACAGGGTAATGTGAACTGGAAAGGTGGTGGAGGAACCAGCTCTGTAATCGTGCCTGTTCCCGCACCACACCAGTGTGAGCCTGAGGTCGAAGCGGAGTTCCACCATATGGGCACTGGCGAGGCTGAAATGATGTGGGTTGGGGGCTGCATTGATGGACACTGATCAAACTGCATTGATGAGCCTGATCAGACTGCATTGACGGGCACTGACCAGACTGCATTGATGGACACTGATCAGACTGCATTGATGGGCACTGATCAGACAGCATTGATGACACTGATCAGACTGCATTGATTACACTGATCAGACTGCATTGATGGGCACTGATCAGACTGCATTGATGGACACTGATCAGACTGCATTGATGACACTGATCAGACTGCATTGATGAACACTGATCAGACTGCACTGATGGACACTGATCAGACTGCATTGATGGGCACTGATCAGACTGCATTGATGACACTGATCAGACTGCATTGATGGGCACTGATCAGACTGCATTGATGATACTGATCAGACTGCATTGATGGACACTGATCAGACTGCATTGATGACACTGATCAGACTGCATTGATGGGCACTGATCAGACTGCATTGATGGACACTGATCAGACTGCACTGATGGACACTGGTCAGACTGCACTGATGGACACTGATCAGACTGCATTGATGACACTGATCAGACTGCATTGATGATACTGATCAGACTGCATTGATGGACACTGATTAGACTGCATTGATGGGCACTGATCAGACTGCATTGATGGGCACTGATCAGACTGCATTGATGGGCAGTGCAGTCTATATGTCTCTGTGTGGGCAAAGTTATTGCTGGTATATTGTTTTTGGAGCGCTGTATATATATATTGGTATTTTACCAATAGCAATTTGGAATCCCTAAGAAACAATGATATCAAGAAAGAGAAAAATTGACTCGAAGTGTAGGATATTCAAACAACAGTGGACTTATGATTACTTTTTCATGCAGCACAAGGAAAGAGCTGTGTGTTTGATATGCCAGAATATAGCATCTGTGTTCAAAGAATACAATTTATGTCGACATTATCAAACTCAACATAAATATAAATACGATAGTTTGGTCGGAGAAGTGAGAAAAGATAAAATATTAAAACTGAAATATACATTGACAACTTAGCAAAATACTTTTGTGAAGCAGAAACAGCTAAATACTTCATCACTGTGAGCAAGTGTTCAAGTTGCCAAGCTAATGGTGTGCACTGGCAGACCATTCGTGGAGGGAGAATTTGTTAAAGAATGCCTTCTTTCTGTTGCCAAAGAGATGTGTCCAGAGAAGGCCGATTTATTTAGTACAGTGAGTCTTTCAGGACCTACAATTACACGAAGGATTGAAGAAATGGGAGACAATTTGCTTCAGCATTTGCAAAACTCCGCAAAAAACCTTTCCTATTTTTCCTTGGCACTTGACGAAAGTAATGATGTTTGTGATTCTGCACAACTTCTAATTTTTATTCATGGTACGAATGACTATTAAGAAGTCACAGAAGAGCTTGCTGCACTGCAAAGCATCAAAGGAACAACTACAGGAGAGGGTATTTATGAGAAGGTTTGCCAAACTATGAACAGTTTCGAGCTGGACTGGGCAAAACTAGCCAGTGTGACAACTGATGGTGCTCCTAGCATGGTGGGGTCTAAGAAAGGAGTAACTGCTCGCATTAACCAAGAGATGGACAAACATAACCATTCTCATCCAATAGCCATACGCTGCCTCATCCACCAACAAGCGCTGTGTAGTAAATCACTGAAGTGGGACTCTGTTATGAAAACTGTGGTATCTTGTGTTAACTTCATTAGAGGTAATGCACTAAACCACAGACAATTTTAGGAATTTCTGTCTGAGCTAAATGTTGCCTGTGAAGATGTTCTGTACCACACAGAAGTCCATTGGCTGAGTTGAGGGAGAATTTTGAAACATTTCTATGACCTACTTCCACAGATTACAGCTTTTCTGCTTTCAAAAAACAAGTACCAGAGCTCAATGATGCAGAATGGAAATGGCACCTTGCCTTTCTGACAGATATAACAGAGCTACTCAACAGTTTCAATGTGCAACTTCAAGAAAAAGGGGAAGCTCATCTGTGATATGCAATCACATGTGAAAGCATTTGAAGTAAAATTAGGCCTCCTCATCAAACAAGTGAAAGAGGAAAATTTCTTTTCTGTTTTTCTTTTTTTTTGGAGAGACAGAGTCTCACTTTATGGCCCTTGGTAGAGTGCCGTGGCATCACACAGCTCACAGCAACCTCCAACTCCTGGGCTTAAGCGATTCTCTTGCCTCAGCCTCCTGAGTAGCTGGGACTACAGGCGCCTACCACAATGCCCAGCTATTTTTTGGTTGCAGTTCAGCTGGGGCCGGGTTTGAACCCGCCACCCTCAGTATATGGGGCCGGCGCCTTACCGACTGAGCCACAGGCGCCGCCCCAAAGAGGAAAATTTCTGCCATCTCCCCACAGCTCAAAATCTGTTAGCAGAAAATCCATTGGTTGCATTCCCAAATAAAACATGTGTGGATTCACTGGAAAAGTTGCAAAAGGAGTTCCAATTTAGATCTAAAGAGCTTCATCTCCATGAACAGGACATACAGCTTTTCTGTAACCCATTTTCTATTGACTTTGAAAACATGGATACGATTTACCAAATGGAACGGGCTGAACTGCAGAATTGTGACTCTCTGAAAGATGCATTCAAGTCAAGGAGCCTTCCTAATTTCTATGCATCTCTCCCCTCTGAGACATATTCTAATCTCAACCATGCACTCAAAATGGCAACCATCTTTGGTAGCACTTATGTCCGTGAACAAACATTTTCCAGAATGAAACATCTAAAATCTCCAACCAGATCTAGACTAACTGATGCACACTGGCATCACTTGTTATGACTAGCAGTGACAAATATGGAACTGAACATTGACCATCTCATTAGCCAAAAGCAGGCCCATAGTTCCCATTGAAATACTGGTAAGTTTGTTGATTTAACTTTACTTGTTCTTCATTTTAAATATTGTATTTGTTCCCATTTTGTTTTCTTACTTCAAAATAAGATGTGTGCATAGGAATTTGTTCATAGTTTTTTTTTTTTAAACTATAGTCCGGACCTGCAATGGTCTGAGGGACAGTGAACTGGCCCCCTGTTTAAAAAGTTTGAGGACCCTGGTTTTAAAATATCCAGGGGCACAATGGTGTCCCTACTGTGTCATTAACAGCTCACACTGCTCCCTCTTTGCCCCGACATCCTCAGGGGGTTTCTCCCATCTCCTTGTTCAGGATGGCTGCTGAAACTCCAGCCCTTACATCTGGCGCCCACATCACAGGAAGAATAGAGGTGAAAAAGCGAACTTCTCCTTTTTAAAGATACTTCCAAGAAGTCCCCTATATACTTTTCTCTCTGTTGACTGTATCTTAGTCCAAGAGTCTTCTTAGCTCTAATGAAGACTGGCTGGGTACACACAGACATGCACCCAGCAAAACAAAAAACAAACAAACAAAAAAAGATGTAAGATTTTGAAGTTCTTCTTCTTTTTCTATTGTCTATAAGATTTGGCATGATCTGTTTTTTGAAATTATCTTTTACTTTTATTTATAAACATTAGTTGTCTATTTTTTGAGACTTTGAAAAAAAATAATAAGAAGTTAACTGATGACTCCATACTGAACCTCAGAGTCAAAGCATTCTATGATAGACATACTCTTATTTGATAATGTGAATGTTACTTCCTTTGCATTATTATTATTATTATTGCTTAATATTTCAATGCAGCAATCATCTGATTTCTTTTCTGAATGTATTTATTGTCATTCGTTCTTTACAAGGTTTTTGTTTCTAGTCCTTATCTTAAACATTGTTATTGTTATTACATTTTAAGCCTTTTTAATTTTGTGAAGGCAAAAAGTGGAAACCTAATAAACACATGTATATTAAAAAAAAAGATGGAAGAGAGGAATGCATGTGTGTTGAGGTAGCCACAAAACCCATTTATATTCCATATTTCTTAAATGGTCCAATTGTTTCAGTGCTTCTATGCTCCCTGACATTTTCTCAGATGGGAATCTACAACTCACATATAAGAGATTGATGAAGGGTAGAAGGATTGACACTAACTAAGGCATGTGTGCATTTTACAGGCTTATAGACTTCCTGTAGCTATCACAGTTTGCTAGTAAATTTTCAAGGGAAAGAAGGGAGTAAAAGCAGTGATGGGTAGGAACAGAATGTGAAACGGTCACAGACGCAACTCACACCTTCCTCCCCCGAGGCTGGTCATTTGTACTAAAAGTTGTAATAGCATCTTCAATGTGCAGCTACACCATTATGAAAAAAGTTCCGCCTGTGTAAGACAGCAGTTCTCAGATTGGAGGAGAGACTGGATCTCATGTTCATGGACTCAAGAGTACCCATTCTTCAAATGCGTCAGTCTTTCAGTTTATAGCAGAGCTTCTCAAACTGGAGCCCTGCTTTAGGATTGCCCGGAGAATCTGATAAAACTCAGACTGTGGAGACCACTCTTAGAAGAGTTTCTGATCTCTACAGGGAAAACTGTGAAACACTGATAAAGAAATCACAGGTGACACAAATAAATGGAAAAACATGCCTTGCTCCTGGGTTAGTGGAATAGATATCGTTAAACCGTCCATCCCGCCCAAAGTGATTTACAGATTCAGTTTGATCCCCATCAAAATACCAATGCTATATTTCACAAACCTGGAAAAAATAACCCTAAACTTCATTTGGAACCAAAAAAGGAGCTGGAATAGCCAAAGCAATCCTTAGCAAAAAGAACAAATCTGGAGGTATCACGTTACCAGACTTCAAATTATACTACAAGGTGATAGTAACCAAAACAGCATGGTACTGATATAAAGGTAGAGACACAGACCAATGGAACAGGATAGAGAAACAAAAAAATCTACATACTGATCTTTAAAAAACCCAAAAAGACATTGGTATACATGGGGAAAGGAAGCTTTATTCAATAGACGGTGCTGGGAAAATTGAGTAGCCACAAGCAGAAAAATGAAACAGGACCCCTACCTCTCACCATATACAAAAATTAATTTAAGATAGAAAAAAGACTTAAATGTGGCGCCTGTGGCTCAAGGAGTAGGGCGCCAGTCCCATATGCTGGAGGTGGCGGGTTCAAACCCAGCCCCGGCCAAAAAAAAAAAAAAGAAAAAAGACTTAAATGTAAGGCCTGAAACCATAAAAATTCTAGAAGAAAACATTTCAAAAAGTGACCCAGTAGGTTTTGAATTCAACCTGAGATTTTTGCTTTTCTATATTTTTCTTTTATTATTATTATTTTTGCAGTTTTTGGCTGGGGCTGGGTTTGAACCTGCCACCTCTGGCACCTCCTTTGAATCACGGGCACTGCCCCAAGAGTTTTGCTTTTCTAAAGTTCCCTGGTGATGTCATTACAAGCTGAAGTTTGAGGGCCACTGGGTTATGATGTTTCCCTCTTTTCCTTGATAGTAGCTCATCTCACATGGAAGAGTGTTCTGCCTCTGGTGGGGAAAAGCTTAAGTTCTTCATCGTCATCCGAATGGGGAGCTTAGGATGTCTTGGATGGTTTGAGCCCCATATATGTATCTCTTTCCAAAAACATACAGAAAAATGTCTGTGTCTATTATAAAGAGAAATGATTCACTTATATCCTCTTGCAGCATTAAGTGTCAACATTAATAGAGAACAAATTCAAGTTCCAAAAAAAGCAATATCACTTTAATGATGAAAATAGTTAAAAATTCAAGACAGTTTGGGCCAAAAGACACAAGAAATAATGTGGATAATTTCCTTAAAATGGCCACATCCTAAAGCAGCTGCCGACTAAGATTTTGTTGGAAGAAAGACTGGTTCTGGGACTTAAATTGGAACTATTAGAGTTTGGTGTTTATTAAGATGAATGGCTGCAATGTCCCTCCAAAAATTAGTGAGAAAATTAGCTCCAAAACAGAGCTAGAAAAATGCTTAACACAAACAAGGATTTTCATGAATGGAATTTAAATCACGTGGTGGAATAATTGTGTTACTCCTCCCTGCACATCCATCTCAGGCCCGTTGCCTCACCTCACTGAGCCTCAGTTTCTCCATCTGTGAGCTGAGTGTGCTGGACTGAACGTCCTCTGAGGCCTTTTCTAACATTCACGGATCCACAAGTGAGTGTGTGGGGTGCATCTGAGTGCTGTGTGGGACGGGCTGGTTCTAGGTGTAGGATCAACGGGCGGTTATTCTAAGCGTTAGCTGGTTTGTTGCCATTTAAGCTGAGGTGTTTGCCTGAAACATGGGCAGTGTTTATGACACTTAGAATGCTAAAAATAAAATCATATTTTAATAAGATAAATCATATTTTTATTCAAGAAACTCATCATTTGCCTTACCCCAAACCCTCGTTCTATGACCACCAGCTCCTCTGAGCGAGCCCTCCCCACACATGGTCTTCTGCCTTTTTCAAATAATATCATGGAATCTTTGAAGTGGCCATTGATTTTTTTTTTTTTTGAGACAGAGTCTCAAGCTGTTGCCCTGGGTAGAGTGCTGTGGCCTCACAGCTCACAGCAACTTCCAACTCCTGGGCTTAAACGATTCTTTTGCTTCAGCCTCCCAAGTAGCTGGGACTACAGACACCGACCACAACGTCTGGCTATCTTTTGGTTGTAGCTGTTGTTTGGTGGGCCCAGCCTGGATTCGAACCCACCAACTCTGGTGTATGTGGCTGGTGCCTTAGTTGCTTGAGCAACAGGCGCTGATCTAGTTATTGATATTTTAAATCTTAATTATAATTCCTCATAATTTACAATATTCACCTTAGTCTATATATTACCCATGGGGAGAGCCTGGAAGGTACCTTTTCCTCCGTCATTCCCTGACAAGCTCCTGCAAATCCTTGAAGATTCAATTCTGATGTCATCTCTTGGTGGTTCTCCCTGCTGCCACCATGGGGGACGGAGGGGCAGCCTAACCCCTCAGGCTCACCTCCATGGGTACATGGTTAGCTCCCAGAGTTATAATCATCTGCTTACATAGCTGCTTTCTCCACTTAACTATGAGTTCTGTGATGTTACCCTGGTATTCCCTATGCCTCCCAGAGGCCACATTTGCTGAATATTCTTGGAGTGAAGGAAGAAATGAACACAGGAGAGGCTGGAGATTGCCCATTTGAGCAGAGGCAGTGAGGCAAAGACAGTTCAGATGGTGAAGGAGAAAAGAGCCACCATGCCAGGAAACAGGAGTCTCGTGACCCTTAGAGAATCTGCAGCCTTAGGCAGATTACTTTGTGGGTTTTTCCCACAACACATTTTTATACTACACCGTTTCCCGAAAATAAGACATCCCCCGAAAATAAGACCTACTTATAGGAAAGATAAGACGTCCCCTAGCACATCTTTGGGAGCACACCTTAAAATTAGACACTGTCTTATTTTCGGGGAAACAGGGTAGTAATATCTTACTGAAAGATTAGGGGCATATAATCATAGTAGCAGATGTGTATCATGATTGAATGCTTTTACCTTGAATGCTTTAAGTGAAAAATTCAATATCATTAAGTTTCATTTAATTTTTACGACAGCCTAGTAAAGAGGGTACCATGATTATCTCAGTTCGGCTGGTAAGGAAAATGCAGCTTCGGTTGGTAACCTGCCCAAGCATGAGAACATAGTGAGGGGCAGGACTAGAACTCAACCTGGATTTTCTTTATTACAAATGACAAGGGTCTCCCTATGGTTGTCACATGGCAGGACTGTCAAAGGGATTTCAAAACTGGACACGTGTTGCCTGGTGGAGAGGGAGCTCGAATGCTGCAAGCCAGCTTGTCCTTCAGCCCCAGCTCCAAATAGCGTTCCCTCCTGTCCCAAAGGTTTGTCTCTGAGCTTCTCTGCCCGTCTGGGAGCAAAATGCGGGGACACAGGATCCTGGAATGACTGCCCTGATTGGTGAATCTGCACTGATGGCTTTGGGCAGAGACTTTCCCTCTGATGCATCACTCTCCAATTGCCAATGACTCAGGCCATTTAACTCGAATCTTTAATTCATATTTCATAAACAGTTCCATTTGCTTCTGAAGTCTTTGATTTATAAAGCCAGGAGCAATGGCCACCACAATTGCAAAAAGTCCCCTCACCAAAGGAAAGGAGAGCAGAAAACAAAAGCAGATGTCCACGTCCGTTCTCCACAGACATCCCTATTAAGGTGGCACCGTCTCCTCCAACCCCAACCTGGCTGTCCTCTCCAGAGCTCCTTGGAGTTGAGAGGGGAGCAATTTGCAGGGTACTGGCAATCCGTCAGATTAACCAGAGCCGGGTGACAGCAGTGACGGAGGAACTGCATGGGTGTGAAACTTGAAAGCTCCTCCTCGAGTGGAGAAAGCAGAAGGCGACTTGTTTGATCTTTTTCTAGTGTCCATCTCTGAGATCCTAATGAAAAACACCTGAATTGTTCTTCCATCAGAAGATGGGGGGAGAGGGCAGCACCTGTGGCTCAAAGGAGTAGGGCACAGTCCCATATACTGGAGGTGGTGGGTTCAAACCCAGCCCCAGCCAAAAAAAAAAAAAACTGTAAAAAAATAACGATAATAATAATAATAATAATAATAAAAGACGGGGGGAGAGCTTGACTTGCTGTCCATGACATAAAGAAGCAGGGCCTAGAATGGGAGGTGCAGTGCAGCTCTGCTTGGTGCAGACTCCACCCACAGCTAAGGGCCCAGTCAATGGCAGCATAGAAACTTTCATGTATAGCACAGTTAAATCATACAGTGGTTTTACAAAGTGGCAAAAACAATAGAAACCAGATTTTATGCCTCCCAACCAAAGACAGACTTTACGCGCCTCATGAGCAAAGATTTATCTTTAGACCATCCAGTGGTAATTTTGGAGCCCTTTTTTTCTGACCAAGCACTAGATGAGTTGTGCACATATATGGAACTAAAATATAAATGCATAAGTACACGGGTCATTACGACAGTTTTGAGAGATGCAAAAATCAAGAAACGTAAAACCCACGGACAGAAACAAACGAAACCTTCCCAGTAACACGAATAAGCTGAGCATGTGGAAATTCGCACAGGTCAATCAGAAAGGACGCTGTTTGTTGGCTGATTTCTTGGAAGTAAAATAATGGGCAATAACAGGCTGTCTCAAACTTTCGTAGTGACCCACATATACATACATGTACACACATGCATTCTGCACACACACAACACGTGGTCTCAGACATATCCTCAAAGCTATTGGTCTCTCCAGAAAGTCAGATCAGCTGGGAGGCTCCTGTTGGTGGTGCTACAGGCACCTTTCCAAAGCCTGGAACTAAGTCTGTGCCTTCCCTGGTCCCTGCAGACCGTGAGCTCAGGTGTAAAATGATGGATCAGCTTTTGGTGCTACCAAGTTAAGAAAAAAATCTTCAAAACATCAATCACTCCATGTGTATTAAGTATTTCATTATGCGAGCTGTATTTTTGACCTATTTCATTTGTCACTTCACACATGATTTTTAAGGCTAGCTAAAAACTCTCCCAGGGTCCAGGATTTTCAGTTTCTTTATAATCTGGGGGAGAAAGTGCAGATTGGCCTCTTATAATTTGCTTTTCATTTCTTCCTGAGAAATGACTTCTTGCTCCAGATAAGGAAACCTGGGGTGGTGGTGAAGCCCAGAAACAGCCCAGAATGATCACAGGGAGTGTGAGGCCTCTTGTCTTCCCTCTTTGGACCTTTTATGTAACTATCCAAAGTCGTATCTGTGTGTCGAAGTTCCTCCTGTGGGGTCCCCTCCCGTGAAGCTTTCCTGACAAAATGCTGAGGTCGGTGGGTTTCCCAGCAGAGGTCTCCACGTTTCTTCCTGTGTCCTCCAGCACCTTCTGGTACCCCAGCTCCTAATTCCCTGAGTGCCTGCTCTGACAACGGCTTTGCCCTGCTGTTTGTGCACTAGTGGGGCCGACTCCAATTCTGCCCTCGCATGTGGGCACACTGCTTGCTCACGCCTGCACACCCAGGTCATGGTCAACATTACCGCACTAGGGTGCCACCAGACAGGGGCATCCTACCTTCCCTGATTTTGAAAATCTGCCAGCTGAAAAGGCTCATGAAAATTAGGTGTGAAGATGATTGTGGAAAGAATACAAAGCCAGTAAACAGAGGGGCCGGGGGACAAGGGTGAAGGGAGGGGGCTGGGGAGGGGGAGGAGGGAAGGAGAGAGAGGGACGGCTCAGAAGCTGTTTTCAAATCACTGTGACTGAAGCCAACTCTGCCCCCCTGGGACTTTTTAGCTACTTAAGCCAATAAATTATATTGTATTATATTTACAAAAGCAAAGGATAGTAGATATGACAAATGCTGTCCACAACTCTGTCATCTCTATGCACCTGTCTTGGCATAGAGATGGACCTTATTAACTCTGCCAGACGTGATCTCAAAGTTACTCGCAGACTTTCAAGTTCACAGTGTAGGTTCCTGGGGTAGATTTCACATTACCCCTGGTGCTAAGTAGTTTTCTTCTGCTGGTCATGCCTCTGGTTCTGTGTCTGCTTTATAAATAAATTTGAGTGGCTTGTTCCTGATATTCTGGCTACCCCCTCTGTTCAAGCCCACCCTCCTATGTACTCCTGGGGTTCTCTGCTCCTCCCACCTGGCCTGAAAGACCCAGCAACTCTCCCACCCCAGCTGAGACAAACACCTATTCAGGGGATCAAGTAGCTCCTGAAAAGAAAACAGTTAGTATTTCAGCTTCACCTCTGCACCTTGAAACCAAAGGCACGTCAACCGGAAAGGAATACAGGTGAATTTCAGGGTGTCTGAAGCCTTCCCAGCAGCCTTAAGCAGGGCCACATTCTTACGATGACTTCCTGCTCTGCTCACATTCCTTTTAAGGAAATCCGCCACATGCACAGCGCTCACGGCCTAATGGGTCACATTTTGATCCTGTTCCCACATAACCCAGCCCTCGTGGGAACAGGATCAGGCAGATGAAAGTAGAAAAGACAGAAAGAAGGCCTGTGTTGTTAGATATTTGACTAAGCAGAACACGGTTGGAAGGTCCTGATTCTGCATATCCTTGGAAAGTCCATTTTCTAAATCAGAGGGTGAAAAAAAGCAAGACACTGAAGCACTGTCCTGGTGCTTCAGCAGCGAAGGGCTCCCTGAGCCTGCAGTCAGCCAGTACCAGGGCGTGTGAGCCTCTGAGACGACTGGGAGGTCCATCAGAGCTGCTGTTGTGTCAATAGCTCATTTCTTCTGATTGCGAGTAGTAATGTTTCACAATATCAATGTTGTGCAGTTTGTTTAATCACCAGGCTCTTGGGGGGCACATGTTAACTGCTGCTGGTTATGTCTGTGACAAATAAAGCTGCTAGGAATAAATTCAGGCAGGTAGAAAATGAAAGGGGTGAATTCCTCCTTTCTCCACCTTTTGTTCTGTTTAAGACCTCAGTGGATTGGCTATACCCATACCCAGCAGAGGAGGACACTCTGCCGGGTCTACCAAACCAAATGCTAATCTCACCAAAACTCCCTCACAGACAGACCCAGAGATAAGGATTAATACAGCCAGTTGAGCTGATGCATAAAATTAACTGTCAGTCTTTCACCAGTAAGAATAATGTTTGCCGGCTTGGTGCCTGTGGCTCAAGCCGCTAAGGCACCAGCCACATACACCTGAGCTGGCAGGTTCGAATCCAGCCCAGGCCCACCAAACAACAATGATGCCTGCAACCAAAAAATAGCCGGGCGTTGTGGCAGGTGCCTGTAGTCCCAGCTACTTGGGAGGCTGAGGCAGGAGAATCGCTTGAGCCCAGGAGTTGGAGGTTGCTGTGAGCTGTGATACTACAGCACTCTACCCAGGGCAAGAGCTTGAGGCTCTGTCTCAAAAAAAAAAAAAAGAATGATGTTTGCCATAGGTTTTCATAGGTTTTTATTTTATCAGTTTGAGGAAGCTCTCCCTTATTCTTGGTTTTCTAAGAGTTTTCGTCGTATATAGGTGTTGAATTTTGTCAAATCCGTCCATATGATAATTTCCATAGTTATGTGACCTTCCTTCTTTCACCTGTTAAGAAGGTGGGTTACACTGATTTATTTTCACACACAGTACCAGCCTTACACCTCTGCTTGGTCAAGGTGTATACTTCTTGGTGTATATCGGTAAGTTCTATTTGGTAATATTTTGTTAAGGATTGTTGCAACTAAGTTTATAAAGTACATCAGTGTATAACGCAAAGGTTTTGTGTTTTTGTTTTTACTGGTGTGATCTCCGGTTTGGGTTTCAGGTTATCACTGGTCTTTATAAAATAAGTAAATGATTCATTAATGCTGTCTCTTCTATTTTCTAGAACAGATGGCGTAAAATTTGTGCTAATTCTTTTGTAAATATTCGGTAGAATTTTTTAATAAAACCATCTGGGCCTAAAGATTTGTTTGGGAGGTTTTGTTTTGCTTTTAGTAACTCTTGGGGCCTAGAAAATGATACAAAAAAACATGGTGCTTTGAAATACTGAACTGAAGAAGCAGTTGCAGCTGACTCCGGCTTTCCCCATTCCATCTTTTCTCTCAATGATTTGTTTCTCCCAAAGCACAGGGTGAGGCTGTTCTCTGAATCTCCCTTATCTGCCCAGAAACCAGACCACTCACCAAAGAGGAACCCAATCACCTTTGATCCTCTCCCTGATATTTCATTAACCAGAGAAGATTAAAATACTCCTATCACAGAGAAAGAGTCTGAATATTAAAGACTACACCTGGAACACAAACATTATTTCAAGCTATTGTTTGTTCTTAGGTCCCATTTAATTTTTAAAGAGAATAATTTACTAACCATTGTCTGAACATTGGGCTTATTCGTTCCCTCTAAAAATAATTTACTAGCCAGCATGGGGGTTCATACCTGTAATCCTAGTAAACTGGGAAGGTGAGGCGGGTGGATTGCTTGGGCTCAGGAGTTGGAGACCAGTCTGAGCAAGAGTGAGACCCCGTCTCTACTGAAAATACAAAACCTAACCGGGCTTCATGGCCAGCACCCTAGTGCCAGCTACCCAGGAGGCTGAGGCAAGAGGATTACTCAAGCCCAAGAGGTTGAGGTTGCTGTAAGCTATGACGCCACGGCACTCTACTCAGGGTGATAGAGTGAGACTCTGTCAAATTAATAAAATAAAATAGGGCGGCGCCTGTAGCTCAAAGGAGTAGGGTGCAACCCCATGTGCTGGAGGTGGAGGGTTCAAACCCAGCCCCAGCCAAAAACTGCAAAATAAATAAATAAATAAATAAAATAAAACAAAATATAATTTACTAACTCTCAAAATGACCACATTTCTTCCAGGGGTTTATAAGCATCTGAACCTCACTGGGTTGTTGGGTAATTATCCTGTAATTCCCCATTTGGGCACATTAAATAAATTTGTATGTCCTTTTATCCTACTAATCTGCCAGTTGTCAGTTCATTTTTAGTGAACATAGAGGGCAGAGGGGAACCTTTTCCTCAGACCTTAACACAACAATTCAGTTTTCTTAATAGTTAAGAATATTCGATTATTATCTACTTCCTATGGAGTGAGCCGTAGCAGTTGGTGCTTTTCAAGAAACAGGCCTGTTTCACCTACATTATCAAATTTACGTGTGTGAGGTCTCTGCAGTATTTCCGCCTTGTCCCTTGGTATTTGAAAGGTCTGTCTTTGTCTTTTTCCTGTTATCCTATCACTTTGTATCTTCCTTTTTCACTTTATCCGTCTTGCCAGAGAATTTTTAATAATTTTATTGCTCTTTTCAAAAAACCAGTTTCTATTCCAATAGTTTTCTGCTTTCAATTTCAATAATTTCTGTTCTGATCTTCTTATTTCCGTCCTTCTGTTCATTTTGGGTAAATATCACTAGTCTCTTTTGGTTCATGGGAATGGGAGCTTAGATTATTAATTTGATAATTTTTCTTTTCTTTTCTTTGTGTGGGGTGGGGACAGATTCTCACTCTGTCACCCTGGCTAGAGCACCTGGGTGTCATGCTACCTCACAGCGACCTCAAACTCCTGGGCTCAAGCCATCCTCCTGCCTCGGCCTCCCAAGTGGCAGCGACTACAGATGCTGCCCCAATACCTGGCTAGTTTTTTCTATTTTTAGAGACACTATGTTTATCAGGCTGGTCTTGAACTTGTGAGCTCAAGTGAATCTCCCGCCTTGGCTTCCCAGAGTGCTGGGATTATAAGTGTGAGCCACTGCACCCCCCCATGACTTTTCTTTTTTCTAATGTAGGCATTGACTGCTACAAACTTCCCTTCATTTGTTGCGTTAGTCATGTCCCAAATGCTTTACGAGTTTGGATTTTCTTTTTCTTTTTCTTTTCTTTTCTTTTTTTTTGAAACAGAGTCTGACTTTATCACCCTTGGTAGAGTGCTGTGGCATCACAGCTCACAACAACCTTCAGCTCTTGGGCTTAGGCGATTCTTCTCTTGCCTCAGCCTCCCGAGTAGCTGGGACTACAGGCGCCCGCCACGATGCCTGTCCATTTTTTGTTCGCAGTTTGGCCGGGGCCAGGTTTGAAATTGTCACCCTCGGTGTATGGGGCCAGTGCCCTGCCCACTGAGCCACAGGCACCGCCTTTAAAATCTACTTTGGCAAATAAAAATACGGGAGAGTTTTCTCAACTAGTTTGGATTTTTATTTTCTTTCTTTCTTTTTTTTTTTTTGAGACAGAGTCTCACTTTATCACCCTGGGTAGAATGCTGTGGTGTCACAGCTCACAACAACCTCCAATTCCTGGGCTTAGGCAATTCTTTTGCCTCAGCCTCCTGAGTAGCTGGGAATACAGGTGCCTGCCTCAACACCTGGCTATTTTTTGTTGCAGTGTGGCTGGGGCCGGGTTCGAACTCGCCACTCTCGGTATATGGGGCTGGTGCCCTATCCATTGAGCCATAGGCACGGTCCTTTGATTTTTATTTTCAGTAAGTTGAATATATATATATATATTTTTTTTTTTTTTAATTTCCTTTGAGACTTCTTCCCTGATGCATGAATTACATACGAAGTATTGTTTGGTTTCCGAGTATCTGGAGATTTTCCTTCTGTCTTTTCGTCACTGTTTTTTTGTTTGATTGCATCATGTTCACAGAATGCCATCCATATGATTTTGACTTTATGAAGTTTGCTGAAGTTTATTTATGTCCCAAGATACAGTTTAACTTGGGACACTGCCCTGTCAGTGGTCAAAAGAACATGCATTTGGTTGTGTTGGAGTGAAGTGTCTTATCTGCTGATGTGAAATTCAGTGGCCAGGAGGTTAGGCGTAGGTGAGATGTTGCTGATTTCTGTATATTCGCTGATTCTTCATCTGGTTGTTCTATCAGTTGCTGAGACAAGGGCATTAAAGTCCCCAGCAGTAATTTTGAATTAATATGTTTCTCATTCCGGTTCTATCAATTGTTTTCCTCACATATTTTACAGTTCTCCTGCTTGGTGAAAACACAATTAACGTTGCTTGTTTTCTTGGTGGATGGATCCTTTTACCACGTGGGGTCTCTCTTTGTTCCTGACAATCTCTCTGCTACCGTCGGTCTGATTTTATATCCCCACTCTCAGTTTTATCAATTATTGGTTTCGTAGTTCATTGTTTCCCTTCCTTATATTTTGAACCTATCTATATTGTCATATTCGAAGTGAGTTTCTTCAAGAGAAGACATAGTTTGGTCTTTCTGAAAAATAAATTTTGTTAATTTCTCAGTTTTAATTGGTATATTTAGAATATTTACCTTTAATGTCATTACTGATAGATTAGAGTTTATGTCTGCTATCTTTTATTTTCTCTCTTTTTTCTTTACATTTTATTTTTCTATCTTCCCAGTCTTCCTGTGGATTATGTGAACATTAAAAAAATGTTATTTACACCTACATGTAGGGTTTTTGAGTGCATCTCTTTCAAAAGTATTTTCGGTGCTTGCTTTCAGTTCCAGACTGTACACGTAAAGCTTTGCACGGTACGTTATACCAGTCACGTGAAGTGTAGAAATCTTATCTTAACCTTTCTACATTTACAATGAAATTATTTAGAAAATTTCTTTGACATATTTTGAGAATGACATCTGACTGTAAAATTTGTTTTACAAATGCTAAGACGCAAGAGTAGATGGGAAGTCTGTTGCAATTATCCGTATTTTTGCTGCCTATTCCCTGATGGAATCCCCTTGCTCTTCCTTTTTTTCCCGGCATTTCCGAATCACTTCTTTTTCCCATCTCTTTTATTTAAGGGAATTTCTCTGGCTGTTCTTTTATTGTAGGCCAGCCTCTGATACGTCCTGTTGGTTTTGCTTCATTTCAGAATGTCTTGATTTTCCTTTCATTCCTAAAAAATATTTGACTTGTCTTTTTTTATCCAGCACTTGAAAAGTAGCTTACTACGTCCTTCTGGCATTTGTAGACTGTGATAGAAAATCTGCTGTTTTTCAGACCGTTTTTCATCTAGTAAGTGTCACTTCCTGCTGCTTTCAAGAATTTTGTCTGCTTTAATTTTCAGAATTTTCATTATGATGTGTCTTGGTGTGGACTTTTGTATCCTGCTTGGATACAACCTTGTTGCCTCAGGGTTTTTTTTTTTTTATTTTCTAGACAAATTTTTATTTATGAAAAAGACATAAGAGCAGAATCTTGAAATATTCAAGGTATAAAACATGAACATATATGTTTCCTATAAATAGTTACTGATCAAGCAACTTATAATAAAAACAAGCCATTGCACTTTTGCAAAATACAAATTAATTATCAACATTTTGAAATACCCTTATATACAAGGTTGAGCATTACTGAGGCCTCAGGTTTTTGAATGTGTAAGTTTGTGTCTTTTGACAAATTTGGAAACTTTTCAGCCATGATTTGTTTGGGTAATTTTAAAATCTCAGTCCTTTTCTCCTCTGTCTCCATGACTCTAATGATAAAAATATTAAATCTTTTCTTTTCCACCTCATGTATCCCCCAGGCTTGTTTATTTACTTTTTTTCAGTCTATTTCCTCTCTGTGTGTTTGTTTTTTTTTTTTAAGATGGGGTAATTTCTGTTGTTTGTTTTCCATTTCAGGTAGTCTTTATCCACTGAGTTTTTATTTTTATTTTGTTGTTCTGTTTTTCAGTTCTAAACTTTGTAGTCAGTTCTTCTTTACACGCTTGATGTCTTTACTGACATTTTCTATTTTTCATTTGTTTCAAGTACGTTGGTAATTTTTCCCTTGGTTGCAATTCTCTAATCAGGGTCCTAAATTTCTCATCAGCTTATCTGACTACAAGCTGCCATGACCAAGATATAATCTCATCTCAGACCACCTCTCCTAGCAAAGTTAGTGAGATATGCTCTTTGGAATTCAGTCCAAGGAAGGATTTACTTTATTCATATGTGTCGGGGCCATGCCTGAGGGAGTCATAGCGTGATCTGAAAGTAGGAACATTTGATGGAAAAGAAATGAGACTAATACATCCCAAGCACGTCTTCACCACCAGCACCTGTTCATCAAGATTCAAGTCTCTGAAAAAAGTACCCAATGGTAAAATTTAGATCGTCCATCCATGTCTTGTCCACAAGAGTTAAAAGTTGAAATCACATGAATTCACTACTCTAAAAAGTATGTAAACAATGAGAAGAGGTCATTGCTCCTCCACACACAAAAATATATATAAAGTTCAAAATCAAGGTGTTGCTAAGAAGACAGGGTGGATGCCATCCAGAGAACAAAATGTTAAATGTCTACGATAGATACTCGGGAAATTTCTACCCTCACAGTAAACAGTCACTGGGCTGCTGGCTCTAGAGTCAGACTGCTGGGTTGACCCTGAACTCTGCTAACCTAGTTGCTAGTCACCAATGGAAAGTCACATGAACCCCAGGAGCTCAAATGTTCTCACCTGTATAAAGTGGAAATTGCATGTAATTTATTGTGTACAGCCTAACATCTGATAATAGCTGCTGCTATTCCAAATCCCATATTGGTTTATGTTGATCCTAATTTTAGCCTTCTGTCAAGGGTTCCTGCCTCCATGCTAACAAAATAATTAGGAGTAAAGAATGTTGACTCAAACAGACTTGAATTTGAGACTTTGTTCTATTTGCCATGTATATGATATTGACCAAATTACTTACCCTCCTAAATTTCCCTTCTTCCTTATGTGTAAGTTGAAAATAATAACAAATGCTTCAAAAATTTAATCTAAGGCGTAAATAAGAATATGCGTACCAAATACTTAATAGAGCTTAGCACACAGAAAATGCTCAAAAACAGTCACTGTTATCACAGTTATTATCATTAATATTAAATAGAAGAGTATTAAGTCCAATTAGACTCCTTATGAACATTCCAGAAATAGTCAATGCCACATGAGAGTAAAAAATAAAATGTCTCAATTCCACAGTGCGATTAGGAAATGAAATAAGGAAACAGTTTGATGTAGCGAAACAGCACTGAGTGGATAAAGATCCGAGGAATGATTGCACCTGTTACTCCGTTACGGCTTTATCAAGCGCAGGGCCTGCTCGCAAGGTGGAGATAATGTAGCTAGCACTGCCCCTTAGGGACTAGCTGCCTGAACTTATGACCACTGGCAGACTCTTATTCAATTAAAAAAAATCTATCTGGAAACTAATTACAGCTCTGGTCCTTCCCCACTAGCTAGCTCTGCCTAAATGTCTCCAAAAAACTAATACAAAAATAGGACATGAAGAAAGACCAGCGCCTATTGAAACAGAAAGCCCGTCGAAAAAGCCGTCCTACCAGTCTCAGCGATGCTATCACAGAAATCATTTCTACGCAGCTCTAATCCTCAGGGGGTACAGTGCCCGGTTCCACCAGCGGCAGAGTGGGGGCACGTTCACAGCCCTTCACAGCACTACCCTCTGCAAAGCCCTTTAAGGCACATATTGACCCATTAATTCACAGTTTTATGTGCACCTACGATGCACAGAGCTAATTACTCAGTAAATAGATTGATAGTCTAAAACTCAACACTTTAAGCTGGAAAAAGGATGCATAGATTCATTCATTCATCCCTGCATGTATCCAAAGGTTCAACTTCCATCTAATGAACATCTGCTAAGTGTCAACTCTCTTCTGAGGCTGAGATGAGAACATGAACGTGACAAAGGTCCCTGACATGTTTAAATTTGCTCCTCCCCCCATGACACCTGTGTGATCTGCCTCTCCGCACCTGTGAGTCCTTCCTGGTGGGGTGGTGTGTGTGTGGGGGGCAGAATCAAGTTGCAGCTGTTGGGGGAGATGGTGGTCAGGAAACCTCCCGATGGTGCCCAGGTGGTGGAAACCAGGCTGTATGCCTTGTCACCAGGGAGGGGTAAAAGGCAGATACAGGTCAGAAGGGCACGTTTTGTGGTGCAGGTGGTGTAGATAGACATGAATCAACGAAATTGACCTTTGGATTTAGAGAAATACTCTTTGAACAAACAAACATTTCATTAACTCTGGGGAAACTGGTTTCAGAGACCTGTTGAGCAATGGCTGGCACAGGGCACCTGGGGCCGCCCACTTTCATCCTGCGGTGTGGGCACCCCCACCACGCTCTCCCACCCTGGCCATGGACCGTCTGCAGTAAATGTGTATGTCTGGAAGTTAATGCTCTGTGGTGCTGCTGGCTCTGTCTGCCTCCGCTAATGGAGTATAGACAGCCCTGGTTTTTTGCAACTTCTGTCCTCCCCTTAGGAATTCTAGTCGGTAATCCCAGCCAGTTCTGATAAACAAAGGACAGAGAGAACTGGCACAGAGGTTGGAAATTGCTTGCTCTGAGCCAGTCTCAGTATGTAACAGGCCAATGCCCTGTGTGTGTGTGTGTGTATGGGGGGGTGGGGGGGCAGTGCAGCTGTAGGAAGACCACAGTGGGAAGACCCACTGGCTCCAACCCTGGCAGTGGAGGGAATGGTGTCCCCTAGAGTAGAGCGAGTGACCTCTCAGAGATTCAAGGGCTTTGGGAGGCCACCTGGGAGGGGCCAGCTGAGCCATCTTACTGCAATGTCCTCCAAGGACACTCAGCCCTGGGGAGAAAGCCCTGTTCTTTGCTTCCGTCCTTCCTTCTTAATACAGATTGGTTAGTCTCTTAGATTGTTGGTTTGGTTTTTTTTTTTGTTTGTTTGTTTGTTTGTTTTCCACAAAAGAAGACCTTGAGATTAAGATTTAGATCCAGGTAACTGTGAAATGACCCCTGAAGTGCAAACAAGAGGGGCCCATGATTCCAGGAGGGAGAAAAGCCGCAAAAGTCTGTGTTATTTTGTGTGCTGACTTCTGCAGGAAACCGGGGTTCTGTCCTAGGGGAGATTCTCAAAACCCCCAAGCAGGGAGTGTCCATCTGAATTCTCCCACCAGAGTGGGTGGAGGCTGCCTGGTTTATGTGGCTGCTGTTCTCCCAATTAACTGGGAGTCAGTCGATCCAAGGTTATTAACCCTCTTCCTACATATGCTTTTGAGTTGCAAAAAGTATGCAGAAAGTAAGCTTCTACAAAACACTGAAGGAACCCTCAGGCAGAGGGGGAAGGAAGGTAAGTGCTTGGGGTGGGAAGTTCTCAACATTTGAGCCACAAGTGAACTCAGAGGGGGACGGGGAGGATATGGATGTTGGGCACCAACATGTCTGCTACAGTCAGCAGAAGAAAACTATAGCACACACAAAACATTTGCACTTAGAGACAGACGACTCCGCCACTGTCTGTGCTGAGTCCTAAATTAGGTTGAAGGCATCCTGATGCCTGTGCCCCGTGACTTGAGGTAGAGAAAATGTTGACCAATGCCATCCGCCCATCCCCTGCCACGCTGCAGTCTCACCCCAGTTCTGGGTGGCTCAAGACTCCCCTCCCAACCCTGTGCCTTTCCACACAGGCTGCTAAAGTCACTCATTAGCTTCTGGCACAGAACTGGGGCAAAGAGGAAGAATTACAAAAGATAAAACCTTCCTACTGTCTGCCAAAATCTAGCAGAGCCTGGGGAGGGGGCTTTTCCCCTATGTGGTACAGATCAGGTTGCTTGCTTCTGTTCAGATCAGGTTTTTTCAGCCAAGACACATTTCCCTCCCTCACAAACTGAGACTTTGCTTTCTAACTCCCCTGTCCTCTCCCAAAGCTGTGTCTTATATTACAATCAAATTTTCATCTTACAGTTTTGTAAGCTGCCTCAGTCTTTTGTGGCAGGAGGGATGATATGACAGCACTGGTATTTACCATCCTGCTTGGATGACAAACTATAAAATATGTTATATAATTGGAAACAGGCATTCTGCAAGGCCAGTGCTCTTAAGAACTTGTGGATGATGCAATTTCTTGTTAGGTTATCAAACCTCAGTCTCTAAGGCAAGGAAAAAATTGAGGGAGCGTTGCCTTGTTCAGATGAAATAACTTTGCAGGACAGAAACCGTTGGCCATTTTATCACTCAGATTTCAGCATAAAACAAGAAATCAGAATTGCAGCTACAAGTCCAGAACCGAGTCTACTCAGGACTGCGACAGGTCAACATGGAGCGTTTAGTCCCAGGCATATGTTCTTCAAAGTTTCTGAAACAAACAGTCTCCAAAACAAATACCGGCCAGTCCTGCACACAAAGGTACTGTCTGCCAAACACTCCCTTTAGAAAGTGCTCATCAGGGACTCAGCCCGGTGACGCCTCACTCTCAACTGTTTTTTGCTTCGAGAAGGGCCAATTCTATGACATTAGCTCAGAGATACCTTGTAATTTTTATTCCCAGACGTCAGCACAGGCATTGAGACAGAGAAAATAAATGCCAGGTGTCTTCCTCAGTAATCTGAAGTGACACACGACCATTCTGTCAAGATTCCCTTTTCCGAGCACAGACTGAAGTGTGGCTTCAAGTGGTGGAGCTGCAGGGAGGTGAGGCAGCGTCCGAGGCCGGGAGAGGGGACTGTGGGGACCAGTAAAGAACACTGAGTCCCCTCCCTCTCCCCACCATTCCAGGTGGGCCTGCTCCCGAGGCAGCTGGTGTGGCAAATCACGTGATCTGAGCTTGTATCATTCCGTCTTTTGCTTTGGATTTTGTAACATGCTCATTGTATATACAGATGGTGTGGGACGGGGGTGTGTGACAACAGGACCTGGAAACAGGGTAGCGGAGAGTGACTTAAGGTCAAGAGTTGTGATTTTTGAGTCAGATTACTCTGGGTTCATATGTGGAGGTAGGCTATTATTTTACTTATTTTTCTGATGTTTTCATACAGAACAAAGTCCACCACAGTACTTAACTCATAGTTGAAATAAATGAGATAAAATGAAATGAATGAAATGATCTGTCCAGTGACCAACATGAAGTGCTAGGCACCTGGAAACATTCCCCATCATTCCTTCTGTCAGTGGTGCTGCGTGGGCAGCACAGCCTACCCAGGGACTGCCTCTAGGGCAAAGTATGGCAGGAGAATGAGAATAAGAAGCGTTTCTGATGTACACGTCTCAGACCATCGTTACAGGTCAGGCTGAGAGTCCAAGTAACCAAGGCAGGAGGCCAAGCTGAGTCCTGGCAGGACAGGCTGTGTGGTCAGCAGTTTGAGGGCTCAGCCTGGCTTTGCCGTCAGCCACCTTTGTCTACTGGCTAATTTTGATATTCATTGGGTCCTTTTAGTGCCTAAATTATATCAGGCACTGCCCTTATAAAGTGTAATGAAGTAGACAGCCTCTCTGATGAACGAGACTGAAAATTTTAACATGAAAGATACACGTTAGCATCAACCGTGTTCAAGGCAGTGAGGGTGGGTAGAGGGTGCAGCAACAGAAAATAACAAGGGAGTAATTTTGGGGCTGGGCAGGGTGTGATGGCATCTCTGAGGAAGTTCTGTTAAAGCTGAGACTGGAGGGATGTCAGCAGTTAGGAGGCATGTTGTCACTCTGTACCCTCTCTGCCGGCCAAGAGGAAAGCAGAGCAGCCCAGGCCCAGGCAGCCACACGCTGAGAACTCGTAGGAAGGAGGGGAGGAGTTGAATTGAAACGGGACGTTTATGTAGCATCACCGTAAATCCCCACAACTTATTTATTGACTTCAAACAGGAAAAGCGTACATTTAGGGTGAGATATCCTGGTAGGCACCACACCAATGTTTGTGTTCACTTCTAGACTTTCTCTCTGGCTCTACTCAGGGCATTTACGACTTTACCATTCCTTTGCAATGTTGTCATCACAGTCAACAAGGACCTCTAGGGGTCAAGTCTAATGGTCAACTCTGGATCGTCTCATTTTACTGACCTCTCAGGAGTGTATCACACCAGTGAACATTCATTATCACACCAGTGATCACTCATTCATTATCACACCACTGTCCACTCATTCATTATCACACCAGGGCCCACTCATTCATTATCACACCAATGTCCACTCATTCATTATCACACCACCGTCCACTCATTCATTATCACACCAGGGCCCACTCATTCATTATCACACCAATGTCCACTCATTCATTATCACACCAATGTCCACTCATTCATTATCACACCACCGTCCACTCATTCATTATCACACCACTGTCCACTCATTCATTATCACACCAATGACCACTCATTCATTATCACACCAATGTCCACTCATTCATTATCACACCAGGGCCCACTCATTCATTATCACACCAATGTCCACTCATTCATTATCACACCACCGTCCACTCATTCATTATCACACCAGGGCCCACTCATTCATTATCACACCAGCGTCCACTCATTCATTATCACACCAGCGCACAGTCATTCATTATCACACCAATGTCCACTCATTCATTATCACATCAGCGTTCACTCATTCATTATCACACCAGCGTTCACTCATTCATTATCACACCACCGTCCACTCATTCATTATCACACCAATGTCCACGCATTCATTATCACACCAATGTCCACTCATTCATTATCACACCAGGGCCCACTCATTCATTATCACACCAATGTCCACTCATTCATTATCACACCAGGGCCCACTCATTCATTATCACACCAGCGTCCACTCATTCATTATCACACCAGCACACAGTCATTCATTATCACACCAATGTCCACTCATTCATTATCACACCAGCGTTCACTCATTCATTATCACACCAGCGTTCACTCATTCATTATCACACCACCGTCCACTTATTCATTATCACACCAGCGACCACTCATTCATTATCACACCAGCGCACACTCATTCATTATCACACCAGGGCCCACTCATTATCACACCAACGCACACTCATTCATTATCACACCAACGTCCACTCATTCATTATCACACCAGGGCCCACTCATTCATTATCACACCAGTGACCACTCATTCATTATCACACCAATGTCCACTCTTTCATTATCACACCGGTGACCACTCGTTCATTATTAAGACCAAGAGTGCAAAAGATGGCCTCATGCCATATACCTAAAGAGTGAAGTATAGATGCAAATTACTTCAATAAAGGTGAAACCAGAATGTTTTTTTTAAAAAATAACTAAACCAGTTGAAATAATTTTGTGAAGACAAAACCATGCAAAGTGATAACATTACGAGCCATCTCATTGCAAGGTTAAATAAGGGGTCTTACACATAGGCATTTTACACCCAATGTGTACTTAACAGTCAAGGGCGATATGAATTGTTTAATAGTCAAAACGTTCCTGAGCTATTTTTTTGCAGGGTTTGACGGTATCATGTTACCTATTTGTTTTTACCTATCTCCAGAGCCACAGAGGAATCACAAGAGAAATAAAAAATTGGGCAGTCAACATTTCTGGGAAATGTGAAAATCTACTGCATTCACACCAAGAGGGAGATCTGATAATGAAAACTAATCATCTCTCTCTCCACGTAGCTAACCACTTACCCCACTCAAACCCACCCTGTAATCCAAAGCGATGACATTTGCAATGGCAAAAATTTAAAAGGTACCTTTTATATAACATTAAAAATAATAGGAAGTGCCTAAGGAAAAAATCTAACAAAATATGTGTAAGTTTTCTATGGAGAAATTAAGAGGCATCCAATGTCTCTGAGAGACCTGGAGGAGGAGAGTCTAGGCACCGGAAGGCCTGTGTCTTCCTAACGGCTTGGAAAGACCCATGTTAACAGATTCAAGGCAACAACTCAGCAGCTGCTGTTGTTTTACTTTAGAATCTCACGAACTTCCTGTCAAAGTCACTTGGGAGCGCAGATGCCAAGGAAAGCACCACAGGCGTAAAGGACAACTTGCTCTTCCAGATTTCAAGCCTTAATACAAAACCACAGTCATCAGAACTGCTTTCTATTCGCACTGGGATGGTGCAATGGAAAAAATAGAGAACATTTGAGCTGAGCTGTGAATATGTGACTGGTATATGACAAAGTGATAACTTGCTAGATATGTGATTTTATTTATTTATTTTTATTTTATTATTAGTTTTTGAGACAGTGTCTCACTATGTCACCCGCAGTAGAGTGCTGTGGCGTCACAGCTCATAGCAACCTCAGACTCTTGGGCTAAAGTGAGTCTCTCACCTCAGCCTCCCAAGTAGCTGAGACTACATGCACCCGCCACAATGTCTGGCTATTTTTTGGTTGCAGTTGTCATTCTTGTTTGGCAGGCCTGGCCTGGATTTGAACCTGCCAGCTCCAGTGTATGTGGCTGGCGCCCTAGCTGCTGAGCTACAGGCACCGAGCCACCTGAATTTCCTTATGCAGCAAGTCCTTGGTCTTGGAGATTCAAAGAATGAACCCATGGACCACAGATCAGTAGTAAGATAGGAATTATTAGGCAGAAAGGAGTACAGAAGGAGTAAAAAGCACCGGAGCTTCTGAAGAGGGAAAACCCCAGTGGGAAGTCTCCACATGGGTCCTTTGTCCAGGAATTTAAGGTCTTGAGAAGTATATTTGGCTGGGACTTGGTAGATTGAAAAACACCTTTCCAAAATTAATGAGCCTATTAACAAATGAACGCAGCCCCTCCAGCTTGGGGCAGAATGTCAGGGTGTTCCCTTTATGAAATTGCCCAGGCCTAGAAAACTGGGGTCACCTGTCCAGTGACCCCAGTTTGAATAGGGGACCCCTGTACCAGTGGCACGACAGCTCACAACAACCTCAGACTCTTGGGCTGGAGCGACCCTTTTACCTCAGCCTCCTAAGCAGCTGGGACTACAGGCGCCCACCACCATACCTGGCTATATTTTTAGGGGAGACCTCAGACTGGTCTCCAACTCCAGAGCTCAAGCAATCTGTCCACCTCAGCTTCCCCAAGTGCTGGGAGGACACACCCAGCCTGTTTGCTGTTTTTAAAGGAATTTAACTCATTAGATTAGTGTGAAAGATTGATATGAAAGAACAAAGGATTAAGAATTACCAAGATTACTCTAAAGAGTCCGAGGCAGATGATGAGTCATTCCAGACATGAGGTTTATTGTAAGGACAGTGTGTTGCAGACGTATAATACGCCTGTAATAGCAGGTGGCATTATTTATTCACGCTGGAACAGAATGATTGTATCATAAATATTGTTGGAGTGATTATCCATTCATAGTTAATTAAATTTATACTTTGCATGATAATAATAACAGCAATAACAATACTAATAACGACAGCTAACATTTACTAAGTTCTCCTGCAGGTCAGGAACTGGCCCAGGAACTTTGTTGTTAACTTATTTAATCTCGTCTACATTCCGATGAGCTATTTTACAAATTGTGAAAGTTGATCATCTGAATTAGGTCCTTCTTGTCATGCCCAACTAAATCAGAACCGTGGGAGATATGGGGGAAAAGCACTCAGGGTACATAACGTTGCTCTAGAAAAGCACGTCTCTGCCAGTCTGCCAGGTGAAACTGCTTCTTGTAACCTGAAACCAGTTTTATCGATAGCTGCTGGGAGCACCTGGTACAATTCTGATTTTACCCACCACCCTCGCCCTCAACTTGGAGCTGGCCAGCTCCCCAAAGGTTTGCCTGTGCTGATTACTTTCTCTCCAAACTACATTCCCCGTGTTTATAAAGCCCCCAACCTTTTCTTTGTTCTTTGGACACACCAAAGACTACCCAGTCTAGGTCTGCATGTTTGTTCCAAATGGCAATTCTTTCTTCTGAAATAAAACATTAAATTTAGAGACTTATCTTTGCATTTGTACTTTGTTTTTGCCAAAATTAAAAAAAAGTGACTCTTAGAAAGAGGCAGCATTCACTGACACTCGCGCAATAAGTAGCAGAACAGTGTGTTATGCCTGGGCAACGTGGCTGCCCAGGCCTGGCTGTGAAATACCACGTCCTACAGCATCACCGTTACACAGAATTCAAGGTCATCAGGGTGAAAAACCAGCTTGACAACTCCAGCAAGCAATTTTAGGATGAATTACACTAGGTTAGAAAAAATTTTGCACACATGTTTAGGAAATCTATAAACATGAACGTGAAATGTCACATAATATCCTGGAAATGATGATTGTATCTTAGAGGAAAAAAAGGGATGGGGCAGGCGAGGGAGTTTTTAAACCTTTGGAGATAACTCTCTTGTTTGAATCGCTCTGTGATAAATATGTGGGAAATGCAATTTGTTAAATCTGATTGGTAGATGTTCATGTGCCTCTTTCTTTTCTCCTAAATGTCTACATAAAAATAAAAAAAGAGGCAAAGTATGTATTTTTAAGGAATAGTTGGAGGCAAGAAAGGAAGGCAGTGAGTCTAGAGCAGGGGTCCTCAAACTTTTTAAACAGGGGGCCAGTTCACTGTCCCTCAGACCGTTGGAGGGCCGGACTATAGCTTAAAAAAAAAAACAAAACGATGAACAAATTCCTATGCACACTGCAAATATCTTATTTTGAAGTAAAAAAACAAAACGGGGACAAATACAATCACACCACCTCATGTGGCCCACAGGCCGCAGTTTGAGGACCCCTGGTCTAGAGTATAGAATGCTCTTAGGTCCTAAACTTATGGAGGTTTTAATGAGGCTGCAGTATTAGATAAAATCGCTTCCAACTCTTTCTCATCTTTCTTCTCCCAAACAAAGCCTAATGTGCTTAAACGACCTACAACATTCTATTCTCAGACATTAATCTCAGACTCTGGTTATTATCTGGAACATCTATTGCTTTGTGCACTGTGGGTCCTCAGTAAATCGCCGTGGATTGAGCCATTTGCAATCTGCCATTAAACCATCATAAACCAAATTCAACCATATTATTTCGGAAAACGCCTAACAGGTATTTCTTTGGTACAAAATTGATTTCCTGGGTATCACATTAGAAAAAGAAGAATTGATTGATTTTCCTCTTGATTTCTTTCCTTCCTTCTTTCTTTCTTTCTTTTTTTTTTTTTTTTATAGCAAAGCAAATGAGAATGTCTGTGCTAAGTGAGCTTTAAAGCAGCTTCCTGGGAGCTCTGGGTGTTTACTCACAGCATTTTGCTCTCACACCCTCACTAATATCGCTCCTCAGTCAGCTTTGGCTAACTTTGAATGCCCTTTTCTCCTGTTCAGAATTCCGCAAAGATAAATTTCCATTTCAAGCGCAGCCTGCTGCTTCTGGCTGAGACGGTTCCCATAGGCTGCAGCCCCTCCTGCTGGAATTCCCATTTGCTTTCCGCAGGGCAATCCGCACTCCCCAAAGCCAGACTGCAGAGAACACAGCTCAGCCAGGCTGCTGCTCTTACTCTGCCTTTATATTCATGATTATCTGGAATGGAACTGGGCGAAGCACTTGGATTCTCCATGCTTCCCTGCGCTCACAGTCCCCGCCGTCATCTGGGGCTCGTTTCCTAGAGCCCGGCCACGTGGGTAACAAGCAGGTGACGCCATCTTCACTGTTGGTGCTGCCGTTCTCTGTCAGTGGAGGGAGTAGGGGGCACCTCTTGGCTGCACTGCTGTCATGTCCATTAATATTAATCAATATCCTATTTGCCCTAGATGTTTGAAAGTTATGAAAATATTCCTTGCTCAGTATTCCTGGAGCGTCTGAGAGGCTTCTATCATCATCCAAAAGTTCTTTGAATTGCCCTCCTGATTAATATTTTTATCCAAATAGTCTTTGCTCAAAGCCGATGTATTACTGTTTCCCTCTGCAGGTCCTTGGCGCTCTCGATTTTAATTTATTACTGTTATTTTTGGGCTCAGTGCATTGGCAATCTCTTCCACTTAAATTATTTTGTGTCTACTTGCCACCTAGGCCACCATGCTGGAAGTGGCAGCTATGAAATCCATGATTTGAGGAGATGTTTTTATAAAGACAAATCAAATGGAAAAACAGCTCAGTCTTTTCCGTTGTCATGAAGCCTGTACTTGCTACCTTGTTGTCAGTTCTAATACCTATGACGTCTTCTCTCATACTTTGGGAATACAAAGAGTATGTCTATAAGACATTATCGTAGCATTAGTAGAATGTTCTAGTGTTCATATACTTTTGTTCTGAAATTATTCATATCTCCCCCTCATCTCTCTTCACAGGGAATGGAGGACTTCTCTCTCTCACCCTGCCCCCACCTGTTTCCCCAAACATTGAAGCTTCCTTGCCCAACCACCATGCTCATCTGTGTCCACAAGGAAAACGTGAAATTAGATAAGAACTTTCAGGGACTCAGTATACTAAAAGAAAGAGACGTGTAACAAATAACTATAATGTATTCAGTCCTGCAAGAGAATTTGGGGCAACATTTTTTTAGATCCTAACTTTGCTTCCAGGTACCAGTAAAGATATTCTGGAGACACGGTTAAATTAGGTCTAAGGAAGTATTACATTTAATGGACTTTGGAGTCAGGCCTAGTTCACTTGAGCTCTCAAATCTATTTATTAGCTGTGTAAACATAGGAGAGTTTATTTTTAAATTTCAGTTTCCTGGCTATCCACTTGTCCTAATCACACTTGTCTCAGAAGGTTGTGAGAATTAAACAAAAAAGTACCTATAATGTTGAACAGATGCCCGGCACAGGGTAGATGGTTAGTAAACAGTGGCATTTAAGCGACATGTCTGGTTATACCCGGGTGATTTTCAGGCAGATGGCTGGGTCTTTGGGAAAGGAATAAGTGTGAGTGTAACAGTTCATGCATGTTTATGTCGGTGAAAGATAAGACGGTAAACCAAGTGAAGTAAGAAACTTAGTGTTTGCAAAGAGTGAGTTAAAATGTCACTGGGTGCCCACACAAGGGAAAAACTCGGTTCAAGTTGGGATGAGCAGGGAGGAGGGGGAAGGAAAGGGCCATAGGAGGGGATGGGTGTGCTCCCACCTAATGGGCACAATGGAAGTGTGTATGGTCACCTCCTGGGATACGTCTACAACAAGGACCTTGCCTAACACATGTAGATATTGTAACCGAATCGTCTGTACCCGCATATTAATCTGAAAATAAAAAAATAAGCTTTCTTTTTTTTTTGGCCAGGGCTAGGTTTGAACCTGCCACCTCCGGCATATGGGACCAGCGCCCTACTCCTTGAACCACAGGCACTGCCCCTGAAAATAAAAAAATAAATAAAATTTCACTGGAAAATATAACCAGACCCAGATGAGGGCTCCTTCAACAGGCTAGGGGGTTGGATTTGACTCTGTTCTAACGAAGCCTAACGTTTACATTTTTTTCTAGTAGGAAAGTGGTAGCGTCTGTTTTATCCTCAGAGGCCCATGTGGAGACGGATTCCAGGGGGAAGATGAAGGAAATCTGTAGTGCAATTGGCAGGCGATGGCAAGAATCCAAGCAAGAGATAAGGAGTCCCGATTAAGCTACTGTGGTTGGAGGACCAGAGCAGATGTGGCCCGGGAGAGTCAAAGGATGGCGTCCCCAGAGAGGAAAGAGCCAGCTAGTCACATGCACCTGTGTGTCAAAGGAGGCCCCGAGTTGCATTGCATCCTCGTCGGTTTGGCTACCAAGAATGTCGTACACACCAAAGACAGGACACCTTCAGCTCAAGCCATTGATGTAGATTTCATTCCATTGCCCCTTAACTCATTGATTTTTTCCGCTTAATAGCTATTTATTGGCACCCATCTCAGGGGAAAGTAAAGATTAACAAGACTTACTCCTGTGACTGAAAGGCTTTTGCTGACTGGCAGTGAGAAAAGAGAGACTATCCAGTTTTCTTTGTTCTGATTTTTAAGCACTAAGCATTCTTAAGTCAGAAAAAGCCCAAGGAGCTAATCCTTTTTGTTCTGAGAGTTTATTTGTGTTTGGCTTTCTTATCTTCCCAGCTCAGAGGGTTAGAGGAAGTCCTCTTTTAGGTGACCTGCTTTACTGAGGGCTAGATTTGTTATTTTGGGATGACAGTGAAAATTTCACAAAGTCCCTCGTACTAAGTCCCATCTTACCAGTTCTCCCTGGACAACTCTCTCTCGGAGAGAGAAATCCTCAGCTTTTCTTATTCACTCCTAGACAGCTCCCTGATCTTTTCTTCTTACTTTTATAAAAATTGTAACTATGTTTTTTTTGGTCTGTTTTTTTGTTATATTGCTGTTGTTTATAATAGATTATCTCCTTGGGGCTTACCGTGTTGTGCCAAATTCCCCACTCTTCCCCCACTATCAAATATTCTGGGTTCATGAGAAATTACTGATTTTTTTAGTTTTTCTTCCTTCTGTTAAGTAGGCTCAAATGCTTTGTACTGTTGCTGAGAGTAAGGTCTGCCTGTTTCTGTATTCTAATATTTTTCTAAACTTTTTTTTATTATTTATTAGAATAGGTGAACAACTTCTTTTTTTTTAAGAGACAGAGTCTCACTTTATTGCCTTTCATAGAGTGCTGTGGTGTCACAGCTCACAGCAACCTCCAACTCCTGGGTTTAGGCGATTCTCCTGCCTCAGCCTCCCAAGTAGCTGGGACCACAGGTGCCTGCCACAACGCCCAGCTATTTTTTTGTTGCAGTTTGGCCGGGGCCAGGCTTGAACCTGCCACTCTCGATATATGGGACCGGCACCCTCCCACTGAGCCACAGGCACCACCCTGTATTCTAATTTCTATATTTTAAGCTGATGCTGACTCAGCTATCAAATATGAAAGCTTATTTAAAGTAGTACAAGGTAACTGTAAATGACCTTGAATAAACGCCTGAAGGGTTCATGTTCAGGTCAAGTGACTCACACTTACTGTAGGCACCATAATTTCTCGTTACTTAGAGACTTTGCTTCTAAGTTTTGGGTATTTAAGCCTGCCCAACAGCCAATTTATGATGTAAAGTTGTGTTTATTGTGGAAAATATTTTTAGCATTTCTCTTTCTTTTCTTTCTTTTTCTATTTAGAGAAAAAAATAGTTAGAATTTAAGTCTGAAGACAACTGTTTTTCTGGTATATGGTTGAGTTATAACTGTTGGATGGTAGATATTTGCAGATCCACACTGAAATTTTTATCCTTTTACACAACTAGTCTCTAGCAACGTATTTCAGAGATGACATGAGAAGGTGGTTGAGCAAAAGCTTCTTGGAGATCAAGCCTCAATGTCCAGTTGTACCTTCCACAGCTGTAGCCTGACTGATTTTTGTCTTTCTTGTTATTTTGGACTGCGGGGAACCTAAAAACAAGTTTATCCATAACCTGTGGGTTACTCAAAAACTCATAATGTGAAGCCCAAAACCCTGTAACTGATACATTTTTATCAAAGAAAATGCCTCGACTTAGCACAAGGTACTTAAACACAAAGAAAAATCATTCCTTTCAGATCAATAGCAGGTTTGATTTTCACTGGATCAGTGTCAGTCAAATCTTTTTCCTCCCTCTTATGGAAGGCCGTGCTACTTCAGATTCTTCTTGGTTTGGAGATACCTTTTTTTTGTTCACAAATATGCCTGGATGAAGTATTTCTTACCCTGATGTCTGACCTTTTTTGGAGTTATTTTTAGGATCTGACCTTTCCTTGGGGCTTATTGTCAGGATCCAGATTTTGCTGTCTGCTTGCTTTTCATTGTCTTGAATGATCTAAATCTCTAATTGCTGAAGACAGAATTTACATTCAGAGCCCTGGGAATGGTTTAGAAGGAATTTCTGATCTCTGAGATCTTTCACTGAAACATAAGATGTTTTCGCAATGACAGTATATGCAGTCTTGTACAAGATGTCCCCAAAAGTCACCCCATAGTTCACTACACACAGGGGAAATGGAAAATGGTGGTTAAATGTACCTTTATTTACAAAATATTCATTAAAAATGTTTTACAAAATATCGTCGACATGTTGGCCACCCCTTTGTAAAATATTGTAATGAATATTTTGTAAATAAAGATAATTAAGCTATAATTTCCTGTTTTCTTATGTATTACACCCTGTATTACAGATTGCACATGCACAGAAAAAGTTCTTATTAAAACATAATCAAACCTGAACTGGTGCTGTGACAAACACATCTCCCACCGGGATTAGGAATAAACTATAAACTATTTCCTAACATATCATTTTAAGCCTCAAAATATACCACAAGAGTCACGAAAATACCATTTTATCAATTCCCTTTATCCATTTTGTCAAAATATCATTCATCAATTCACTATAACATCATTTTAAGCCTCCAAATCCACGGCAGCTCGATTCTGGTACTAAGCACAGTACTTGTTCACTGCGCTCTCACGGAGATATTAAGAGACAGTCCCCAAATGCAGGCTGGGGCTGTTGCGATCCTGAGAGGGATGGGGAGGAGGGTTCAATACACCTTGAGGGCAAAGGAAAGAGAAGGGAGGATGTGCCCGGGATGGGGAGGAGGAGGATGAGTCGACGGCAGGCAGCATTGTGTTTTTGGGATGAACACACTCGCTTTTATTCAAAGTTGTTCTCCTCAATTTGTGGGGCCTGCTGCTGTCTTAGGATTCTCTTTCTGAATCTCTGGGGGGAAAAGTGTCCACTGTACTCAACACTGATATGAAACCAATATATAAACACGTGGACATGAAAGATAAAACATAGATGTAGAGTAGCAAGGGGTAGAGGGCGGAGGGAGGGAATGTTCAGCAGGGCCCCGGGTGAGGGGCCCAACTGCAACTTGAACTTTGTAACAAGTAACTTAAGACTTGTACCTTCATTTATTTAAAATTTTAAAAAAAGTGAAGGTTCAACTGAAAGATCAAAGAAGATGAGAAATAAACATGAGTTGCTGATCGTTCTTGCATCTGGCTCTAGACAATTAAAATGTGACAACTGGATTTAAATTCAGGCATGTCTAATTCCACAGCGTGCCGTCTCTCTCTTGTGCCATACTATTTGCTACTAGATGCACTAACTAAATAAATGCTGATCCCGTACGTGGTTGGATCAGCACTGCCCTAGACATGTGGTGAACGGCAGCAAATAAAGTGGGTACGACGTCTGCCCCTTAGAGCTGCCAGTCCTGGGAGGTGGCTAAATAGCAACTAAACATGCACAGGTCATAAACATTATTATAAATAAAAGGACAAATTAGCATGAAGACATAATAAGTAACAATTAAAAGACCTACTTCAGGAGGACCCGACCTGGTATGAGCTTTAGTGATGGCAGCTGAAGTCTCAAGAATAGTGGAAGTGCTTTTCGGCCGGAGCTGCCATCTTCCAGTAATTCACCAAAATGACGAACACAAAGGGAAAGAGGAGAGGCCCCCGATACGTGTTCTCTAGGCCTTTTAGAAAACATGGAGTTGTTCCTTTGGCCACATATATGCGAATCTGCAAGAAAGGTCATATTGTAGACATCAAGGGAACGGGTACTGTTCAAAAAGGCATGCCACACAGATGTCACCACGGCAGAACTGGGAGAGTCTACAGTGTCACTCAGCAGGCATTGTTGTAAACAAACCAGGTAAGGGCAAGATTCTTGCCAAGAGGATTAATATTCGTATTGAGCATATTAAGCACTCTAAGAACCGAGACAGCTTCCTGAAACATGTGAAGGAAAATGATCAGAAAAAGAAGGAAGCCACAGAGAAAGGTACCTGGGTTCAGCTGAAGCGCCAGCCTGCGCCACCCAGAGAAGCCTACTCTGTGAGGACCAACCCATTTCCTATGAATTCATGGCATAATGGACATATGACTTAGCACACAGGTGCTGGAACTTATTTATTCCCCATGAATTCATGGCATAATAGGTGTACGGCATGGCACAGGATAACCAACGGACCCTGTACACTCTAAGAGCCGAGACAGCTTAGAGTGTCTAAGTACCAGTGATATAAGGTGCTGGGACCTGTTCCCTATGGATTCATGGCATAATAGTCAAGCAATGCTTTGTCACATTCAATGGCAAGGCACCTGCCTTTCTGAACTGCTGGGAGCTTTTCCCCATGAATTTATGGCATAACCCATATTAAAAACAAAAGCCTACTACTACTAAAAAAAAAAAAGTAGAAGTCAGGGAGGTGGAGGGAGCGGTTGGTAAGAGGAGAAAAATGTAAAGTAGTAAAGTTAAAAATGTAAATGTAAAGTAGTAAGAAGCCAGAAGGAGACCAGCCAGGGCTGTGGTGCAGTGTGGTGAGCCCTGTTAGCAGGCTTGGTGCATGTGTAAGGAGAAGCCCGGGCAGCGTTCTCATTCCGCTCTGAGTTTCCACACTGTGCCTCTGACCCACAGCCTCCTGGCACCCTGGAGGTGTGACAAGCGCTAATTGGAAGGACCGTTTTGAAAAGGAGAAGCTTTACCTTTTCCGGGTAGCAGAGTTCAACTGAAGATGATTTTCTTCCTCCTCACTAAGCCAATTTAAGCCCTCCCTGGATTCGCCTTTCTGACGTCAGCGTCATAAAAGCCATGATTTGGCACAGGTCTGAGCGTGAACTGCTCTGGGAACCCTGCTGGTGTAATCGTCCCCTGTGGACCCAGCCACGCGGTGCAGTGTTGGAGGAGAGGAGAGAGAGAGGGGAGGGAATTGGAGAGAGGGGAGTAAACCATCCTGAGCATCGTTTTCTCTTTGGAGGAAGTAGTCTTAAACTAGTTCCAGCAAGAATCAGGGTGAAATCCACAAAGCTAAAACCTGTCTTGGAGTCTGGGGACGCACCAAGACTATTTGCCACCTGAGGCTTTGCTTGGGATACGAAAACTGCCACTCCCTGAGTGTTTGTCCTAAAATCCGCTCAGAGTGGGCAGTGCACCTGACTGGCACTGTTTCCACTGTGATTCTAGTAATGACGTAGCTCCATTCTATTTATTATTACCTGGTCCCACCTAGGCTTAGTCACTCCCTAAATTATCTGAGAAACTCCCATGTTTGTTCATATATATGTATTTTTTTTCCTATTTGGAACAAGTTCCTAAGGAAACACTATAAGTCTGATGGCCTCATCGTCCACGCTAAATTCTGCAAATAGCTTTCTCCCCCTTGGTCCTCTTCTCTGTGCCGTAATCTCGCATTTCCAGTCGCTTACAGAATATACATTTGGATAGCCATCTTTGATTTGCATTTCTCTGATGATTAAGGATGATGAGCATTGGATAGCCATCTTTCATAGCCATCTTTCATAGGTTGAGCTGTGTCCCTTCCACTCTAAAATCCGTATGATGAAATTCTAACTGCAGCACCCCCGAATAGGACTGGATCTGGAGACCACTAAAGTGGCCATTGCAGCAAAGTGAGGTCGTATTTGTGACCCTAATCTGATATGACTGATGTCCTCATAAAAGGAGAAGATTTTATGAAGACAAAGGGGTAAGAGAGCCCTCTGTAAACTGAGGAGAGAGACCTAAGAAGAAATCAAATCAACCCTGGCAACATCTTGGCCTTGAACTCTTACCTTCCACAATGAAGAGAAAAATCAGTTTTTGCTGTTTAAACCACCCAGATTGTGGCACCTTGTTGGGGGAGCCCTAGAAAATGAACTGTTCAGAGGACTGGCCTCGGGTCTGTGGTTCTGCATATGAATGAGTAGAACTCCAAAAATAAGCCCATGCTTAAATGAAGGCCGAGAGAGATCAGAAAGATGTGGATCTTCCTGCTTCTAGACACCACACTGGAGCAGCAGGAAAGATCCCCAGAGGGCAGAGTGAAACATTCCTTCCCCTCGGGCAGAGTTCCTTATTTTTGACCTAATCCTCCAGCCATAGGCCGTAGTAGCAAAAATCAACTTCTCCTTTTTTTCTCTCTCTTCCATTCTTTCTCTAATTTCCTGAGGGCTTTTTGTAAAACTGATCCCTACAAAAACTAAAAGGAAGACCCAATCAAAATCAAAATCACTGCTCTGTTCTTCCAGGCTTTCTTGCTTTTTTCCTTTGGTCTCTACTGGTAAATTTCCTCATCTACGAAACAAGGAACGAGAAACTCAAGATTCTGTGACCTCTCCAAGGCTGTCCACAGATCTTTATTTCTGTTACTGTGTACTTGCTCCCAAGTCAGGACTTATGAAGAATGTTAAAAGTCCCTCCTTCTAGGAATCTTCAGTTGAAGTTGTAAGCACAAAAATATAATTAAAACAAGACACTATGTTTTTTAGCCAAGCAATGGATTTTTTTTACTAGTAATGACAACTTAAAAGAAGCCATCAATGGCAGAGAGGGCAGAATTAGCCCTAAAGGGGATAGAGTTGCACAAGAGTTTACTTGAGTTCAACTTTGCAAACCAGATGCAGAGGAGGGGCAGAGGCAGGAATATTCTAGGAAGGAAAACCAAGTGGGTCCTGGTGCAGAGTTCCGGATGCCTGGAGCACACTGAACTTGTGGACACACCAGCTGGAATTCAGATTTCAGATAGAAAGGCAGTGGAAACAGTTCAAAGAGAAATATTGAGACCACATTATGAAAGATTTTAAATACCAGCCTAGAAGTCTATGCTCTACTTGAGCTTAATGTTTCTAAAAAATTTCTACCGACGTATCCCTAAGGGTGTTGAGAATATTTGCACGCTCCTATGTGCTCTGACTGTAAAAGGAAAAGCCTTGAAGTTTCATTCTAATAATACATAATGGATTGCTTTAAAGATAAAATAAAGTGCATGGATGTTGCACTCTGCTGAATAATATTTATTCCCATTATATTATAACAATTATGATTTTCTTTCACTATAGCTTTTAGAAAATCCAAGCTGCAGGAAATGTCTTATCTTATAGCTTTTAAGTACTAGCCAAGAACTCTTGAGGTAAGAGTGCTCTAATGAGAAAACAGCAGCTGTAGGCCACAGGAAACCCAGGGCAAATGTTTTGAAAAGAGACTCACACTCTGTTGGAGGGGTTGGCTTATTTTACAAAAGAAGCAGAGTTGCATGGAGATGCAAACTCTTTCCATTCTCAGGAAACTTTCCTTTCCTCGGCTCTGCTCCACACCCCGAGACTTCACCGGATGGACAAGAGGAAGACCCTCACAACCACCACTGCCCAGGGCAGACGCTGCCTCTTTAGATCACTGGCAAAGATTTTATTTTATTTTATTTTTCAGCATATTCTTTCAAGAAGTGATCAAAGGCTAATAGAGAGCTGAAAAGTGTTGGCCATTGGGATAATATGTATGTTTTGACCCTTGAGATTGCTATACACACACATATATATGGGTGTATAGCAATATATATAATATGTATTATATATATATAATTTTTTGTTTTTTGAGATCGTCTCACTCCGTCACCTCGGGTAGAGTGCTGTGGTGTCATAGCTCACAGTAACCTCAAACTCTCAGGCTTAAACAATCCTCTTGCCTCAGCCTCCCAAGTAGCAGGGACTACAAGCACCTGCCACAATGCCTGGCTAGCTTTTTTCTATTTTTCATAGGGTCAGGGTCTTGCTCTTGTGCAGCCTGGTCTGGAATCCCAGAGCTCGAGCAATCCACCTACCTCAGCCTTCCAAAGTGCTAGGGTTACAGGTGTGAGCCAGTGTGCCCAGCCAAGATCACTATTGTTTATTTGAGAAAATTTGTATCTTGCTATATAAATTTTCAGGTGCAAATCTTTACTCCACAACGAGTCCCTTTTTGCTTGGTGGGATATATTTCCCATTAATTTACTTGTATGAACTGGGCTAAGAACATTGCAGGAGAAACTGTGCAAACAGGTCAACTAGCCCACTTCTCTAGGTGCCAGGAAGAGACACTTCACTGAAAGGACAGCTGCTATGAGACGGCTGTAAGAAATCGGCTATGAAAGCGAGGTGTCTATGTTGCCTGTACTGATATTGACAACGTTTATTTACATGTGTGTCGATGTCTAGCACATTCTATCTTTTCATGATTTGCAAGTAGAGGCACAATGGAATTTTGGGGTGTTTATTTTCTTCCTGTTGTTAAACTTCTTTATATATCTAGCAAACCCCCTACACGCAGGACATTTGATGGGCTGAAACTCTGGATGTGAGTGTGAGGAGGCAGGAGGGGGGTTATCCTGTTTGAGACCCATGATATTTGAGATGGGAACTTATCATATAAACAGATATTAGAAAAGTTGTGATCTAAGGGAGGCCCCAGAAAGGCTCCCTAACAAAATATGTCCATCTACCTATCTGTTAAGAATCTTCCCGAATTAAAGGTTTTCACAAGGGACGTGGTGGTAAAGTTAAGGCTGAACCAATTTTAGCTCCACCTTGGAATCTTAGAAACTCATGGGAGAAAGAAAATACAATAGGTTAGCCAGTTCAAGCATCCACCTAGTGGTGCATCTCACAAGGGTATATGTGAAACTTGGTAAATGGTCTGTGAAGCTAGTGAATGATGCCCCATGAATATATCAATGTACACAGCTATGATTTAATAAAAAAAAAAAAGCATCCACCTAGGACCAAAGTGGGTTTAACTGCTAAAAATGTCTCGCCCAACTTCAGTACAAACATAGTTGAAACCTAGGAATTCAACACTTAATGAAGCAATTCCTTCTGTAATTACACCATGACAATGGTATTTGCTTTAAAAATTATTGTGCTGTACAACTCTCAGCACAACTTTCACATCTAATTGTTTATTTAATGCAATTATTTTGAAATACACCTTTGTGCATTGAACCCAAATCTGCCAACATGAGGCGTCTATCATTTGACCTCACCTGCCTGGTGTCCCACACATGAAGTGTGTTTTCCTTAAAAGCTCTTCATATTTTCAGAGATTGCCCTCAACCCTTCTTAAGTGGATCTGGAGTAGGCAGGCAGAGGTTCATAAAGGGGACCAGTGAAAAACTCTGATGTATAAAGTCACTTCTGGAAGTTTGAAAACAAAACAAGAATAAGCCCAGTCATGTGACTCGATGACCGCCATGGGAGACCATAGGTTGTACAACACAACTACAGTCCTGTGTCACCTAACAGTGCAGACAGGCTCTAAGAAACTTATTGTTAGGCGACTTTGTCATTGTGCAAACATCAGAAGTGCATTCAGTCCTAGATGGTGCAGCCTGCTACATACCCAGGCTGCAAGATGGAGTCTACCAGGCGACCAAGCTCTCCAGCATGTGACCGTACTGAAGACTGCAAAAAATTCTAACACAACGGCAAGAATTTGTGTATCTAAACACACCTAAGCATAGAAAAGATACAGTAAAAACACTGTATAAAAATAAAAAGTGGTACACATGTGTAGGGCACCATCGTGACTGGAGCCTGCAGGAGTGGAAGTTGCTCTGGGTGAGTCACAGAGGGAGTGGTGAGGCCTAGGGCATTGCTGTACGCTACTGTAGACCTTGGAGACACTGTACACACTGCATTTATTAAAAAATTCTTTCTTGGGCAGCACCTGTAGCTCAAAGGAGTAGGGCGCTGGCTCCATATACTGGAGGTGGCAGGTTCAAACCCAGCCCTGGCCAAAAACTGCAAAAAAAAAAAAAAAAACAAAGAAGAAAAAAATTCTTTCCTTAATAATAAAGCAACTTACTATAGTTATTTTACTTTACAAACTTTTAATTTTTTTTAAACTGCTGAATCATTTGTTTTAACACTTAGCTTAAAACACAAACATATTGCACAGCTATACGGAAATCTTTTTTCTTTATATCCTTATTTTAAAGCTTTTTTTCTATTTTAAAATTTATATTTCTTTGTAAACTTTTTTGTTGAAAGGAAAACACAGGCACACACATAAGCCTACATAGGGTCATCTGTGCCGGCCTCCCACCTTCACACTTTGGCCCCCTGGAGGGTCTGCGGGGCAGTAACACACACAGAGCTGCCCTCTCCTATGATAACAATGCCTTGTTCTGGATACCTCTTGAAGGACCTGCCGAAGGCTGTTTTACAGTTTACATTTTTTTTTTTTAAGTAAAAATAGTATACTCTAAAACAACATTAAAAGGTATAGTGTCGTAATGCACAAACCGAGAACAGGTGTTCACCATCACTACCGAGCGGTATAGTGCACATAATGGCAAGTGCTGTATCTTCTATACAACTAACAGGGCAGCAGATTTGTTTAAGCAGCACCACTGTAAACACGTGAGTGATTCAGTGAGCTACCATCTTGTGACAGGCACTTCATCGGTATATGATAGGAATTATTTTTCAGTGCCACTATGATCTTTATGGGACTACCACAACACATTCCATCCACCGTGATCAAGATGTTGTTAGGTGACGCATGACTGTGTTACAAATGAAGATGTAGTGATACTTTTTCACTAGGAAAGATATTCCTGGCATATTGAGTAAAATAAGCGGCTTGTAGAAATAATATCTATGATTTTATTTTGAAAAAAAAAAAATTTTTTTTTGCTGTTTTTGGCCGGGGCTGGGTTTGAACCCACCACCTCCGGCTTATGGGGCTGGTGCCTTACTCCTTTCAGCCACAGGCACTGCCCCTATTTTGAACATTTTTATTTATTTATTTATTTATTTATAAATATTAGTTGTCTATTTTTTTAATTTATTTATTTTTATTGTTAAATCCTAGCTGTGTACATTAGTGCAATCCAGGGGTACAATGTGCTGGTTTCATATACAATCTGAATATTTTGAACATTTTTAAACATATGTATACCCATCTCCATAATGTGCATGAAAGAATCATGGATAGCTCAACTGTGGTAAATATTGGTTATATTGGGACAGTGGGATCTGAAATATTTTCTTGTATTTTTCTTATTTATATTTTTCAAGAGGAGCCATTTAACATTTTCTCCAAAGGCAACAGCTGTTTTCAAAGTAAAACAAGAACTAATGACCACTTGGTACATAGTTGGTGTTCGGTATATGTTTGTTGAGCTGACCCTTGGAGGTGAAAATGAAACCTTGCCTTAGTCCTTTGAGATCAGAGAGATTGGAGTTGTGGTGACTGTGTATGTGAGAAGAGAGAGACTCAAAGGGAGAGAATAAGAAGTTAGAAAATTAAAAAGGAAAATATTTTCAGGGTGGTCTAAAAGGAGCAATGGAAACAACATTAAGAAAAAATGTCAAAGTTCCATTAAAAAAAGAATACATTTCCTCCAGAGACACCTGGATGTGGAACTGAACCACAAGGGAAGTCGCGGGAGTCTACCGCTTGAGTCATGTTGAAAAAACAAAACTAAAATGCTTTTTTTTGTGTGTGTCTTTTCCAGTTTCTAAAAGCTGACCTTTCATTATGAAGAAATTGAAAATTATAGATCACGTTTCCCCTAAGTGGCTCAGGCTTACGGTGAAGCAGCTCAAGTGGCCACTCAGGGACTGTGCCCAGTATAGGTTTCCCTCCCAGAGGAACAAGTTCTTGGTAAAATTCTAGCCAGGGGCTTTTGCACCTGGCCGGGCTCCAGCCTCTTGGGTACATCATGGAAAATGAGGGCTGCACTAGCCACATATGGGCTGCATTTACAGAGTGCTATGGCCCCCCGCCTGTGTGTAGGTTTTGAGAAGGTCAGGACACATCTGGTTCTAGTCTACCCTCACGGTCTGAGCAGGAAGAGAGTAGGTTCTGAAGATGCAGGCTTCTAACAACTACGACGACGGAGGCTGCGAGGCTGTCTTCTAGGGTGAAACTGAGTACAAAGAGTATTTTAGCATTTCTTCTTTATCCCTTTTATTCACGTGACCTTATCTGAAATGCATTGTTTCAAGCCACAAAGATAAACCCAGAGATCCGCACACAGGACTGGAGCGGTTGTCTGGGTCCAGCATGGCTCCTTAAGACGTGGCAATCCTGTATTTGGAAATATGTAGCCTCTTCACATCGGCTTCCAAAGTTTTTCCATGTCTCAGAATTCCAATCCCTAACAAACAAAAACTACCACCAACAAAAAGCCTTTTATTTGGTGTGGCTTCACCCACAGGGGCTTAATCTCAAATTCCGCGTCCATCCTTGACATGGTGAAAAGCTTGGCCCTGGTACCCACGAACTACTGAAAGCTCTCCCATCTCTGCACCATTCTGTTTAATGTCCTCCTTCTGTTCCTGCGCCTTCACAGGAAGTATTTCTCTCTTTCACTGGAAGTCTTTGTAATTTCTTAGGCTCTTCTTTCTCATTCTAACTCCCTTGAGGAATTAACCACTAGGGATATTTTTACATAGATGGCAATTATTCTGGTCATAGCCCCTTCTCTAGTACATCCAGCCAAATGTCCTACATCATCACAAATTCAGCACGCTGACCTTTGTCACCATGACCTGTATGTGGACCGCAAACACATTTCCGCTGGTCTTGTCCAGGCTACGGTCATCTCAATCTTGAAGGCTAAAAGATTCGGGATTATATTTTATTCTTCCAACTCATTCTTACATGTCCACATTTCCAGCAAGGTCTTGCAATTACCGTTCAAGCTTAAAGTGAAGCATCTCATGGATAAAAGTGATCACTCAGGAACCGATCTGTGCCCAGAGTGGGGCTCCCTCCTCCCAGTTGTGGGTTGCTCCAAAGTTTGTCCTTTCCGCACACATTTCTATTGATCCACTGGGGTCGTGCTAATTCTCTTGAAGTATCATATGTATCGAATTAGTCTACAAAATATTCACAAAATACTCTGTTTGTAAAATTTGTAATAAATATTTTGTAAAAAAAAAAAAAAGCACATTTTGCTATAACTTTCCATCTCTCCTTGTATATGGTGACCTTTGGGTGTTCTGAGTTTCTCAAGAATATATAACACTTTACTATGGGTAGGTGAAAAGTGCTAAACTTTCAGTTTAGTTTTCAAGGCCTTCCACAATCCAACCAACCAATTGCTTTCATCTTTTAAACTCACTATCCCAGCACGGAAATCAATTCAGACTATATCCTACTTGAATTTTGATCTATTCATCTAGGTTAGTTTCTCTTTTATATTTTTATTTTTTTCAGAATATTATAGGGGTACAAATGTTTTGGTTACATGAATTGCTTTTGTGCAGTTTGAGTCCAAGTTGTAAGTGTGCCCCTCCCCTGGGCGGTGGGCATTGTACCCGTTAGATATAAATTTACTGCTCCCCTGCTGCTCCCTCCCACCTGTTTGCTTTCCACTGAGTTGAGTTTTACCACCAAATGTGCTCATGGGTGTTGATCGATTAGTTCCAATTTTGAGCACATGGGGTGTTTGTTTTTCCATTCTTGTGAAACTTCACTTCTAAGGGTCTCCAGTTCCATCGTGGTTGTTACAAAAGGTATTAGTTCACCATTTTTTAAAATGGCTGAATATTACTCCATGTTACACGTAGACCACATTTTATTAACCCATTGCTGTATTTATGAGTCAGTTCCGCATTTTCGTGATGGTGAACTGTGCTTCAGTAAAGTCTCTACTACACGTCTTTCTGACAAAAATGACTTTATTTCCTCTGGGTAAATACCTCCCAGTGGGATTGCTGGAACCAATGGTAGGTCTAGTTCTTCGAGGTGTCTCTGCGCGGCTTTCCATAGAGGTTGCACGAGTTTACAATTCCACCAACAGTGAATAAGTGTTCCTTTCTCTCAGCACCCACATTGGCACCTGTTGCTCTGGGTTTTTTGATAGAAGCCATTCTCACTGGGATTAGGAAATATTTCATTGTGGTTTTGCTTTGCACTTCCCTGAAGGTTAGAGATGTTGAGCATTTTTTCATGTTTATTGGCCATTAGTCTATCTTTTGAAAAGCTTCTAGTCATGTCTTTTGCCTACTTTTTAATGGGGTTGTTTGATTTTTTTTTTTCTTGCTGATTTGCTTGAATTCTTTATAGATTGTGGTTACCCTTATCCGATGTAAGGCATGCAAATACTTTCTCCCATTCTGTGGGTTGTCTATTAACTGTATTGATTGTTTCCTTGACTGGGAAGAAGCTTTCTAATTTAATCAGGACCTGTATGTTAACTTTTGTTGCTGTGATTGCCTTTGGGGTCTTCTTCATAAATTCTTTGCCTAGCCAATGTCAATAAGAATTTTTCCAAGATTTATTTACTTCTGAATACTTCTACATGTAGTTTCAGGCCTTAGATTTAAGTCTGTTATCCATAGTGAATTAATTTTTTAAATTAGTTTCTTACATCCTTTTAGTCTCTGAATAAAGGGATGTGAGATGTCTACGCAGATTCTGCAATGGGACTTAGGAAAGGCAGAGAGCATTTTTTTTTTTTTTTCACGGCTTTGAGTGTCTTTAAACACAATAACTAGTGAGAAGGAATTTTATTTAGGAACTGTGGAAAAGAATTCTAAACGGGGAATAAAGTGCTTTCATCTTGCTCTTTGCCTGAAGCCTTCCTGTATGAATCACTGCAGAAATTTTACATGAATAAAGCATTTCCTTCTTCATATTTGAATTTACGTTGACTTTAAAATGAAACGAACCACAATAAAACATGAGTTATTGGAGAAAAAATATCTAACTCAAAAGGGTTTTAATAATAATGTCTTTACTCATTTGTATTCTCAGAAAGGAATGAGAATCATAAACACTTTTCTGTTTTTGTCCCTGAAACTAATCTCCATTGGGAGGTCAGCCTCAAGGGAACTTTATGCACATATGTATTAGGGAACTTTTTGTTTAGAAACCAGTATAATGTCAAATTTCATCCTGCTTAGGTTTTTCTTTTCTTTTCTTCTTCTTCTACTTTTTTTTTTTTTTTTAATAAAATCATAGCTGTGTACATTAGTGCAATCCTGGGGTACAACGTGCTGGTTTTATACACAATCTGCTTAGGTTTTTCTAAGCAACCTACATTGTTGTAATAACTGAGATAAAGTGAAATATTTCTTGGCTTGTGAAAGTCGGAATGGTAAAAATATGATAAATATTTTAAATCTAGATATGTTGAGGTTATTTCACAAGCCGGCAATAGTTTTGATTTTGCACTCATTGAACTTTAAAATTTTCTGTTAATGATTAAAGTCTCTTTTAAGAAGTCAGTGATTACTTCTTTAAGACACTGTTTTACAAATTCATTTGAGGTGACAAGGATTTTTTCCAAAGTTAGGCAAGTTTTCATAATTTTTTTCTTTTTTTTTTTCAGTTTTTGGCTGGGGCTGGGTTTGAACCCGCCACCTCTGGCACATGGAGGTACTCCTTTGAGCCACAGGCACTGCTCAACACAAGTTTTTCTTGATTAAAGTATTTCATAGAATATTGACTGCTGGCATACACTACTTTGCCAATTTCCTGGGAATATCTTAAGTATAGGATGACTATTCCTACTTCACCATCTTAGTGTAAAATTAAGTAACAAAACAGAACGTAAAATATGTTGAACATTGTGTTGACAGAAGTTACATGCGGCATTGTTCACCATACCCATGATTATTCACTCGTTTCCCCACCCTATTTAATTGTGAAATACATCACACATACAGAAGAATGTATGAAAATTTGTGTACGGTTATAGGAATGAACAATAAAATGAACACCTGGGAACTGGCTGCCAGATTAAGATGCTGAATATTTTCAGACCTTGGACGTCCCTTGTGAGTCCTTTACTTTCGTTGTTCTTTTCTTTTTTTGGTTTTTGGCCGGGGCTAGGTTTGAACCCGCCACCTCCGGCATATGGGATCGACGCCCTACTCCTTCTTGGCCTAGGGATGCACTTACTTGCTCAGGGCCCTTCTGCACATGACCACTTTTAGAGCAGCCTGATCAACCTTTCACTGGCGTTCCCAGCCAACCTCTTTCTCTCTTTTCCTGTTGGTTGAGTCTCCAGTGCACAGAGTACAGCTGTTCCACATTCTGTCCTCTAGAAATCCATGCTTTGCACCTGTGTCAGTCAGGATTCCATCAAGAAATAAACCATACACTCAAATTTTGAGGGGAGGATTTAGTTTTCCTTATTTATTTCCTTTTTTTTTTTTTTTTAAACAAAGCTCTGAGCAATTAAGGACACCAATCCAGAATAAGGTATCATCCCTGGGCTAGCCATGAAGGACAGCCCTTCCTTAACCATCCTGGTCTGAAAGAGCCGGAGGACAGAGCAGTCTCTGGAGCCCAAGTTAAAGAGCCTGGTGCAGCCTGAAATGGCTTATAGCCTTATGCAAAGACACAACTACCAGTGTGTCTTGGCGCGTGTACATGTATAATGGGGTAAATACTCCAAACTCACCCTTCCTTTTCCCTCAGATAATTTGATGTCTCTTCTTCAGCCCAGTAAAGAATTCAAACAAAAGACAGCAGACAAAGGAACCCTTTCACGTAGCCATGGATCAAACCTCTGGGTCCTTATGCAGGTGGACAAGAGCGGGGAATAAATCTGGAGGGGCAATGGAAGGCACTCGCCACAGCCCCTGAGGCACCAGGGTAGAAGAACTTTGGAACCTATACCTAGCCTTAGCATCTTTAAAAAGGAGGATTTTCTAATTTTTCGCTCCTATTTTCTGGTGTTTTTATTATTTTTTAAATTAAATCATAGCTGTGTACATTAATGCAATCATGGGGTACAACGTTCCAGTTTTATATACAATTTGAAACATTTTCTTTCTTTTTTTTTTTTTTTTTTTGCAGTTTTTGGCTGAGGCTAGGTTTGAACACACCACCTTCGGCATATGGGGCTGGCGCCCTACTCCTTTGAGCCCCAGGCGCCGCCCTAATTTGAAATATTTTCATCAAACTGGTTAACATAGCCTTCACAGCATTTTCTTATTTATTGTGTTAAGACATTTGTATTCTACATTTAGTAAATTTCACATGTACCCTTGTAAGATGCACCCTAGGTGTGGTCCCACCATTACCCTCCCTCTACCCATCCTCCCCAAACTGGTCTTATTTGATGGAAGGTTTGATGCCCACCTCTTTTGGGATCCTCCAAGGACCTCTGGGCTTATTCTTCAGTCTGATTTTCTGAACATGAAATCTGTAGGTCACATTTTTACATGTCTGGCCTGATACAACCTGTCTTTCAGGGCTCAAATCAATAACATTCTTTGCTGAGGAGCCTTCCAAACTCTTCTCCTTTCAAACTCATTTTGCACATATAATTCATAAATATGCTCTCTAAACTTTTTGTTTAATGAACTCTGTGAATTAAAAAAAATTGAGGGCTGGCTCACACCTGTAATCCCAGCACTCTGGGAGACGGAGGCAGGTGGATAGCTTGAGCTCAGGAGTTGGAGACCAGTCTGAACAACAGCGAGACTCCATCCCTACCAAAAATAGAAAACTAGGGCAGTGGCTGTGGCTCAGTGAGTAGGGTGCCTGTCCTATATACCAAGAGTGGCAGGTTTTAACCTGGCCCTGGCCAAACTGCAACAAAAAATAGCCGGGTGTTGTGGCGAGCACTGGTAGTCCCAGCTACTCTGGAGGCTGAGGCAGGAGAATCATCTAAGCCCAAGAGTTGGAGGTTGCTGTGAGCTGTGACATCATCGCACTCTACTGAGGGCAACAAAGAAAAGAAAGAAAACTAGCTGGACATAGTGGCGGGCGCCTGTGGTCCCAGCTACTTGGGAGGCTGAGGCAGGAGGATGCTCAAGCCCCAGAGTTTGAGGTTTCTGTGAGCTGTGATGACACCATTGTGCTCTACCCAGCGCCACAGAGTGAGACCCTGTCTCAAAAAAAAAAAAAAGTTGAGCATACTTTTCTAGTCTACATTTATTCATATGTTTATAAATTCTATGCATGTGAAATACTAATATGTACATATAAAAAGGACATGTAACTAGACATTAAAATAGAAAATTAATATGGACTTATGATCTAGTCCTCGTGAAATTAAAAATGTTTGGAAAGCTACAGAAACAAGATCTTTTTAAGGACTCTATTTATATAATGAAGGCAATCTGTTATGCTACAGATTACTGGATTTGATTTGATTTTACTTTTCCTGTTACCCAGAAGTGAAATAGCTCTGGTGCCCTTGAACTGGTTTGTTCCTGCCTCTATCCTTATATCCAACACTTCAATCTTTTCCACAAGAAACAACAGAAGAAAATAAATTCTCCTGTAGTTGCATAGTAACCAAACATCCCCCTTGATGGTTTATGATTCTGCCACTTTATATTAACAAAGAGTTTCCAGCACTGCTGAGGGACTGGTTTCTCTTAAAACTTTAAGGTAATCATCGCAGTAAATCATGCTTATCTGACACAAGAGATCTGACAAAGTGTCTGCCCAAATGTGACACAAAATGAGTAATTTGGAATGTGTAAGGCAACTATTTTTTGGGGGGGTGAAATCATGGTTTCCTAGTAAATGACTTTCTTAGCCTCTATTACTTATATTTTCATACAAAGTGGTTGGATTGCTGAGAAATGTTTTAAACACATTGATTTGGGGTTTAAATAGTTTTTGTAGCATTCTTATTTAAACAAGATCTACCATAGAACCTTGATCAAATTACCTGTAGTCCCAGCTACTCAGGAGGCTGAGGCAGGAGGATGGACCTCAATTGTCTCAAATCCCCTGAATTATTTTCACTTTCTGAAGGAGGGAGGCCACAGAAGGTGATCTCTCAAGGTCCCCTTTTAGAAACCTATTAAATGAACCCTCCTCTTCCAGCCCTTCTGTGGAGAAGCAAGTTGGATTTCTTATCTTGTTCTTTTGCTGAGTCAGGATTGCCTGGAGTGGGAAAGTGAACCCTGAGACCCCTTACATTTTGTAACTGTAGTAGAACGCTTTTAAAATATCATTATTTTTGTTTACAAATGTGCAAAGCTATTACCTGACCCACTGTTATAAAGGCATAAAAATGTTAATGTAATCTTTATAAGTCTGTTATTGCTTCTCTAGGAGGAATATAAGGTAAATCAAAACAACATTGGTACCGTCACACCCAAAGCATCTGATTGAAGTTCATTTTCTTCAGTTGCCACCAGGCATAGGTGATAGTTGTAAACAGCATATGCCAAACCTCTATACCTTGCATTTTGGAGAGCTCAGGCTTACCTTCCCTCTCTATTTGGTTCCTCCAGAAATGAGAATGTATTTGTTTTTTTGAAGAATTTATTTATTTATTTATTTTTTTTTGTAGAGACAGAGTCTCACTTTATGGCCCTCGGTAGAGTGCCGTGGCCTCACACAGCTCACAGCAACCTCCAACTCCTGGGCTTAAGTGATTCTCTTGCCTCAGCCTCCCGAGTAGCTGGGACCACAGGCGCCCGCCACAACGCCCGGCTATTTTTTGGTTGCAGTTTGGCCGGGGCTGGGTTTGAACCCGCCACCCTCGGTATATGGGGCCGGCGCCCTACCGACTGAGCCACAGGCGCCGCCCTGAAGAATTTATTTTTAATAGTTTTTATATATAATTATTAGTACAGAATTCAAGCATATATTTTATTTGATTTAATCTGCAGAAGTCTTACAGGTAACTCTTTCACTCTTCCTTATAAGCCTGAAAGCACCTGGCTTTCTTCTTCACCTTCTTATTAAATTTCTCTGAGCTGAGTGTTGGAAGCTGTTTTTTTTTTTTGCCAGGGCTGGGTTTGAACCCACCACCTCTGGCATATGGGGCCGGCGCCCTACTCCTTTGAGCCACAGGCGCCGCCCTGAGTGTTGGAAGTTTTATCTTCAACTAAGCATATGCTCAAATCCGTACTCTCTTCTCATCTCTAAAGAAGCACAGCATGAAAATTCATTAAAAAAAAAAAAGGTCTCTCTGCCTCACAAAGTTATGATGATATTGAAAAGTACACTGATGTTAATAAAAGTAGCTACATTTATTGAACTTGGTTGTCTAATAAATAATCTGACTGGTTTCTGGAAGAGATACTCTAGATCCTTGGACTATTTTAAGTGACAGGACCGTTTGTCTTTTTTGCAGTAGAGCTCTGGGAACAAATTTGAAGTCAGCCTAATCTCCGCATTAATTGTGTCTGTGTAAGGATGCTCTAGTAAAAACGCTGGACACCAAACTTGGTAGAGTTTCCTGGCTGGTGAACGTTACAGAACACATCCTGAGATACAAAAAAATTACTTGCTAATTCAAGGGAATACAAAAGTATATTAAAAAGTTTGAAATAGAAAAAAGTGCATTTTATTTTATAGCAATAAAGAAGCTAATTCTTGTCTATGTTTCCTGGGTTCCCCTTTTCTGAACTGAGACCCACTCTGTCTTAGCACTGGCAATTCAAATCATGCCCGTGGCAAGAGACTTCATGACTTTGAAGCCTTTATATCTTGCAACTTTGATGCGACAACAGGACCCTGCAACATATAAATTATATGTAAATGTAAAGAGGACACGGAAATTCCATGTAGCCAAAACATTCCCTAAATTAAAAATGAAATTACCAGTTCTTTTCTAGATCAGAAAGATGTTATAGCCAGACATTTGGCCTAGTTATTATACAGATGACTGTGTTTTACGGTTAAAGTCCTTGAATAAAACTATTTCTGATAGCAATAAAATAAAAATTATTGCAGCTGAAGCCACTGGTCATCAGCTTGCATGTCCAAGTTCTGTCAGACGTTCCTGAATAACATCCACAAGACCCAATAAGCGAATACTGGAAGATTCTTTAATATTAGACTGCTCTGAGAATGACAGATGAAAGTCAGGCTTCACCCAGGAGCGCACCCTGGGAAATGACTAAGATGCCAAATAAGAAATATAAATCCATCAAATTTTATAAGATTTAAAGGATAGCTCATTGAACCTGAAGAAATAGGTATTAACATGCGAAAGAAAAAGAGTGAGAAGTAAAAATAGAAGGGCAGAAAAAGGAACTTGAATAAATTGAATTTAAAGTTATCAAAGAACCGTACTTGGAACAAAAATAAGTGTCAACTGCAAAGTGTTGTTCAGAGAATTGGAAAATAAATTCTGTGCAATGGACTTGAGCAACAATCTTACTTGAGATAACAGTTCTTTTAATGACTTTCCCACATGCACAGCTAACTACAACCTGTGGCGTAAAACCAGAGCTTGCTTGCTCTGACTGTGAAAATCCTCACTGATTCAGGACAACGGGGAGAAACCTAATTTGCTAAGGTGCGAAATGACTGCAATGACATGACCTGCGTTAGGAAGTCTATGCCAGGGTTCAGTTGTTAAGATTATAAAGAACGTATCACAATGTTCTTTATAATCCTAACAGGTCAAGGTAGTTAAAGAGGCCTCTTCATCAGAAATGTTAGAAGATTCAATTTATTTTTATCCAGTAGGTTTCATCATTCCGCAATTTGGACTAGCACGTTAATTGTCCATAAATGGATTCATTAATGTAAGTAAAGAGTGGATCCCTTTAAGTAATTTTAAACATTCCTACATTAAATTCTAATGTTATTATTTATATGCTTGGTAAGCATTATATTCATAGCTATGGAGACTTGCCAAATTTTTCTTCTCAAACATTCTTTTCACTGTGTCACTGAGCCTATCTAAAGATCAAGCTCCAGCACCTTCCATAATGTCACCTCCCTTAAAATGAGTTCTCTTTGCAGACCTCTGTTTATAGACAAGCTTTAATCTACCGTTCCCTGCCTGTATAAAATATGTACGTGTTTGGTTCGAGTCCAAGGTTTTAGACAGCCTGGTCCTCTTCCTAACTTAGAACCTATATGAACTTTAGCCTTTCATGTCCCTCATCCCCGTCCTGGTAAGCTCTCTCTGGACTACGGTCCTTGAGGCTTCGCCCCCTGAATCCTTCACCATCTTCTGCTGCAGTCATATGAATGAGGAATTAGGGAAATAAGTTCTAGGCCACGAAATCCCCAAGTTGGTTTATTCTTACCATCCATTTAAGGCAGATAACTTAAACTTTTTTTAAGTTTTGTGTCTTCAATTATTTTTGTTTCCTCCCTGTAAATCGGTGAGAATAGCATTAAGTACATGATATTGTAAATCACTGGTGACTCAAACAGTATTCTCTTCATATAATGAAATAAATTGACAATTACAGGTAGTTTACCTAATACAGTGAAAAGCCCCGGATTAACTTTTCCTGAGAATGACAGGTGAACAGGGGAGGGTGTTCCCATGAAGGCCCAGCCGCATGGCTCCAGGTGAGCAGAGAGACGCAGGCACACCCAGAGCCACTGAGGGCACCCACAGGGGGAGAGGAAAAAGTTCCAGTGACGTGATTTAAGCAGGCCATCTGCAGCTTGGCGCTAGTACGTCTGGAACGGTGGCAGCAAGGCTCCAGCAGAACAATAATGTGCCTGCGTCTCTTAAGCAAGATTAACCCAAAAGCCCCAGAGAGGGAAATCCAGGATTTCCCCTGGCCGTCAGCACAGTGAGTCAGCGTCCCCCGCACTGAACAATGGCTGGATACACGGCCACTTAGAGACCTTTCATCTTTATCCTTTTTTAGCAAAGCATGTGCTGTCTTTTTGTAGGATCCCGGACGCCTCAATCTTTGCCTCTCTTTACTGTCATTTGTTAAACAGGAAATCTGTAACTTTATTTTCAGTGGGTGGGAGGGATCTGCTGTCAACCAAAATGAGGAGAAAAAGCTTAACTTGGGCCAGGCTTTCTGGAGCTGGGTAAAAGTGTCCTGGCTAGGCAGAGTAATACCTGGAAGAATCAGTGATACTCTCGAAAGAGAGGCATAATTCATTAATCTAAGTGAACTGAATTTTATCGGGGGACTATACCTTCGATCACTGAAATACCTGTTTACAAAGGACATTTTAGACAAGGTTATCCCAGAATCGAATACAGAACCCTCATACTTGGAAACTCATTTGTCTATAAAATGCATGGGTCATATTTTACTGCATGAAGTTTTCTGTTTTATACCCAGAATGCAAAACAAGAAAAAACTGCTTTTTAAAATTCATCTTTTATCGATTCAATGCCATTACCCATGATTACCAATAACAGTCCTATGAACTGACAAATCAGAGCAATATTCATACAGTATCATGCACTCAACACTATTCTCATCAGCGTACAGGGAGGAAATTGAAAAGTTTAAGGCCCGATATCTCCCTTAAATGGACGACAAATGTAGAGTTCCACCTTCTGCGGTATGTCACTGAGGAAACGTTGACAGTCTTGAGCATGATCTACACAGGGACATACCGCATGCCCCGGAATGCCCGTCAGTGGATCAGCGCTGGGTCTATCAGTCAGGGATTGTCCTGGGTCAGAAATTCTAAACCCAATGGTGTGAAGAACTTAGGGTCTGCTTCTCTGTCTCATGGGAGACAGGCCAGGCGGGTTGGTGTGGGAGCTTCTCAGGGTTACCAAGAAGACATTACAGCTTTGTGTTCCTCATTCTTAGAGGGTGACACTTGTCCTCATGTTCTCAAAAGGACCTCCAGAGTCACCATGTAGGGCAGCAGTTCTCGACCTGTGGGTCTTGACCCACAGGAACTATATTAAAGGGTCACAGCATTTAGGAAGGTTGAGAACCACTGATGTAGGAGGAAAAGGGAAGGAAAGAAAAATGTTGCCTGAGCGAGTCTCCTATGAAGAGTTTTTCTGGAAATCCAGGTACTCAGAGACTTTTCCATAGTGATCAGCAGCAGGCAGTACCTGGCACTTTCCCTATGGCATGTTCAGGGACTTAATTGTCAGATCTCATACGATGACTGCTCTGATGGCCATTTCAGAAAATGAATTTCAAAATTGCTTTGAAGGATGGACTAGGTGCTGGAGTCCACACACAGCTTCCCACGGGGAGCCTTAAGGGTGGCCTTAGAGATGTTCTCCTGAACAGAGAAAATAGAGCGCTGGGTACACAGTAAGCGCCTAAAAAACGTTCAAAGTGCCTGTTACCTATCTGCCTCAGCTCTGCGGGACTTTCATTGAATTGACGACGCTCCTTCGCTCTCCACCCCACGCACACGTGGAGGGGTAGGGCCCAGGGGAACAGGAGCAAAGTTTGGTAACTTCCTAATGGATGAATGTGTGGCCTGAGCAAGAGGCGGGGAGACTCGCTGGTTGCAGCTCCGGGAGGTCACCGGGTCTCAGGCAGTGAACTTGCCTGGAAGGGAGGTGGGGGCTCCGCAGCACCTGCTCTGCCCCTTCTCCCGCTGTTCTGAAACACTCTGCTGCCCCTTGAGCTCTGAAGGGCTCAGATGCCACGATTATGGAATTTGGTCTTAGGGTAAAGAGTCCAACAACAAGATAATTCTCAAAATACATGTTAAATAGACACTGGGGTCTGATGTGGGCTTTCCCAGCGCTACTGCCTTGCAGGTGAGCAGGAAAACCGTGCAGCTTGAGATTCAGGCAGCGTTCTGCTCTCCTTTCTAGAGCGCCTTCTTATACCAGGGACTTCCTGCCAGGAATATAAGCAGGGAGAAAAAGGAGGGAACAGCCAGAATCCAGTTCTGGAGGCCGGAGCCTTCTGTGTAACTGCAGGGAGAGCAGCACCAAGGCCCAGGGAGTGGTAACCCCTCCGGGGCCTGCCTGCTTCCCTCTGGACTCAGAGCCAGGGATGAACTGTGGACACGGAGCCTGATTGGACAGGAGGAGAGTCCGGGAACTCACAGTCGAAGTGTCTTGAAGGTTAGACAAACAGAGCGCTGGAAAGGAGCTGGAAACGCGAGAAAGGGCCGGCCGTGGTTCTAGTGAGCATAACCTGCCAGAAATCAGAATCAGTGTATACCAGGCTAGAGCAGCGTTAGGGGACACGTTGGACGCCACGTTAATTTAGCTATAATCAAATAAGGCCTTATTCAAGAAACTTCAATTAGATGCACTAAAAAATGCACTTTGTTTTGTAAAAGCCTAACTACTATGCACTTAATAATCCCCCAAACATGAATTTTTTGTTAATTTTAGAGTTAACTAACCTTGTAATGATTTTGTAGTGTTGAATATTTGGCTGCAGCGTGGGGTCTGCAGTTTCAGCTGATCCTAGGGGGGCATCAGTCATCTGCGAATGGTTGTCCTGTTTGGGGTGAGGTAGGAGAATGTAGATGTGCAGCAGTAAGCGGTTGGAAAACAAGGAACCATTTTTCAGGTGTGTTGCTGAAGCCCTGGGGAGGCTACTGCATTTACCATATTTGAAGTGGATCTTTTGTAGCAACAGGCCATGGCTTTAAAATGTCCTGTACTGGGAGCTCAATCAATGCACGTGTAATAATTCTTTAGCTGCCTTGGTGATATCAGCTAAGCGAGGCAGAAATGCTAACTTGAGTGTGATGTCATGATTCTCTAAGTCAGTGACCCTTTCACTGTATTCTCCACTTAATATGTCTAAAACAGCTGTGCATTTTTCAAATGATTTTCATACATCATCCAGTCCTGCTCATCAGTGACTTTTGCTAACTGGGGAAAATGTTCATCTCAAATTGCCTTTTAAAGAAGGAGTTTTGGAATTTTTTGCCATGTAACATAGATTTAGTTTCACCATGCACAGAAGTATTGAAATCATTTGTTTAATTGGCATGATGTCACGCAGAAATGCCACATTCCTATAGAGATTTTCTTTTAATAAGTCACATTGCTGATGCTGTTCTTCATAAAATTTATTTTTATCTCTGTTCTCCCAGAGATAAAATTTTGGCTAAGGCCTGTCCCTGCAATAGCCAATGCACGTTAGAACAGCATGGCAAATCTTCACTGAATATCTCGTCTTCAACATCAGCATTTAACAACACTGACCACGCCATGCTTTATTTGTTGGAATATAGTTAACAATACTTACAACTTCTTTTTTTTTTTTTTTAATACTTACAACTTCTTATAAAGTGTCACTATAGTAGCTGTAGCACAGAGATTTTGCTGATGAAAAGAAATGACAGCATTTCTGTTAATACACCTGTTAATACTTCTTGTATCTGCCTTTCCCTATCATGGAAGGTGAACCACCTGGGCTTACACTCCTAAATTTGCCAAATTTAGTCCAACTTGATGCATTTATCTCGAAAGTTGTTGAGGATTTCTGTTCCCCGTGTTCTGTTCCCAAGAGTGCCCAAAGCGAGTAACTCCTCATAGCAAAGACAATCTGTTATGACCCGAATGAAATATAAAGCCTACACTGAGTCAGTAGTATCAGCTATTTCATCCAAAGCAATTGAATAATATCCATTTTCCATTTGAAGTATTATATATAACATTATTCTGTTAAGTTGAAGGCTAATTCATACTACGGAGCTCGGAAAGGGGTGGTTGTTGATACTTTGAAATTTTCAGGGTCTGTGCATCCTACAACCTCAACAACGCATTCTTTCATAATTTCTACATCACTGATGCTTCCCTTTTCTCCTGAGTATGTAAGTTGTTTCAGCAGCATCATTTTCAGGTCTTATTGTCACTTGAAAGAATTGCCTTTGCTTTAGCTTTTCATCTTTTAATTTCTGCAATACAACCTTTTGTGCCTCTCCCTCTAATTTAAAATATGTGTGGTCCTTCAGAATGTTACAATGCTAATGAGTGTTGAATTTCTTTAATCTCAGTATTGCTGTATCACAGAGCAAGCAAATGCTGTGGTATATTTATGTCATGGAATACTACTCAGCCATTAAAAACATGGAGACGTTACATTTTTTGTATTAACCTGGATTGAGTTTGAACACATTCTGCTTATTAAAGCATCACAAGTATGGAGAAGCAAGAATCCAATGTATTCAATTCTAATATGAAGGCAGCAGATGAGCTAATACAGGTAGGGGGTAGGGCAATGAGGGAGAGGGGAGAGGGGAGGCTGGAAGGGCATGGGGGGGTCATGGTGTATGGCACACCTCTTAGGGATGGGATGAAATTACAAGAGGGACTTTACCTAACAAATGTCATCAGTGTATTCTAAGTCTTTGTACCCTCGATGGATCTCAAACAATAAAAAAAGCAAGCAAATCATCTTATCTTTAATAGAAACAAGACAATATTGCAATTTCCAGTCTTCGTTAAAAAAAAACTGTTTTCTTCCTTCAACATTCTCGTTTTTTTTCACATGCTGTCCTCATAAGTGGACAGAATTTTAAAAAAGCTATTGAGCTGTGCAGCCATTCACAAAGTCCATTTCAAACAGAAACACAGTGTACCATTGTCAAAAGCTGATGACATACTGGTGTGCTCAACCGCCATAAACTCTCGCCAGCCAGCCTGGTGCGGTGGTGGCGCCGGTCACGTGGTGGGGTTAGAACTGAATTGTGAATGCAGCAGCCGTCACTTTAGCCCTTCTGGCTAATGTTCTAATCGCACCAATCTGGGAGGATTAGTTTGCTGAAACTTATTTTATTCTTTGGTATTTCAAATACAATCCAGGTTTTAAAAATGAAATAAAAATATAAAAGACAAACACAATGTGTTCATAAAACTAAAAGGATTTGTTGCAATTTGGGGGGGCAGGGTTTGAACCTGCCACCCTTGTGATATGGCGCCGGCGCCCTACTCACTGAGCCACAGGCACTGCCCAAACTAAAAGGATTTGTTCTGTAAAATTTGGAATCAGTCAAGAGCTGCACGTAAGGACCTAAAGGCATCAGGTCACCCACCTCTGGCTGGACAGTCATTAGGACCTCACCATCCACTTTGTGATCCTCAGAAAAAGTAAGGTTATAGCTTGGAGGTGAAATCCCGTAAGGACCAGTGGTTAGGAAATTGAGTAGAAAATTGTCACCGGTAAGGAAAGCTGAGTGTGCTTTCCTCGATGGAGTGAAGCTGACGCTTTATGCTCTGCATAGAGAAAAATGAGGTTTGATGCAAATACTGGATTTAAGAGACACCACTGGAAGTTACTCTCATCCACCTTAACGTGTAAAGTGCAGATTTTCTGTCCTGCTACAGAGTAAGTTGGGAAGACATTTGTGGTCTAGAAAGAAGCAGGGGAGGAGGCTGAGCCATGAGAGACGAACTTTGCTCACCACCCAGATATATGCGGTTGGACAGTGACGTTCACGAACTTTATCCCTCATCCCTGGATATTCAACAGACTCCCCTTGGCCATCTGGTAACTATCGTGATATTCAGCAACGAGGTATGAGGCAATTTTTCTGGGATGAATTCCAGAACTTCATATGCTCGTCCTTTGCTTTAATCTTTGTGGTGGCACCAAAAAACAGCTTGTGCCCTCAGAAAATGTCCTCACCGTCCAGAGTCTTACCTGTTAAAAAGGCCACGGCGGTGCTGTCCTGCTCACCAAATCTGTGATATGACAGGAGCTCTGCCAACATTTTGGTTGAATCCATTATTTGTCACTGGAGGAATAATTTAGTGTAATAGTTCCTAAATAATTTGAAATAATTCTAAAGTAAAACTTAGAACAGAGTTAACTAGAAATAACCCTTAACAAGACGTGTGAGCACATGTGAAACATTAGACCTTGAGAAGAAAAAGACAAAAAAACAACATAGTGTGTTAACGCCGGGGACTTGTTAGAAAGAAAAATTGTAGGAAAATAAATGAAGGTCAGTACACTCTAAAGGGCTCAGCCAGCACAGAGTCAATATTGTTTAATAAAAATTCCTCAGCATACAAAACAAATACAGACAAAGTTCAGGGACCATGATTAATTTCTTCTGCGTCCGAGACATAAAAATCCATAATATATTCTTTTTAAGTGCTAATCTCAGAGGGATTCTAACACTCATTAATGTACTAAAGGCTTTTTCCTTTTTTCCCCCAGAACAAGTTGTTATCCCATTAGGCTGTCTAAAAACTCAGATTCGGCGTGCTTCAGCAGAATAAAATCAGTTTAGTTATATACACACATGCTTAGCTTTTGTTTTTATTTTTATTTTTTTTGCAGTTTTTGGCTGGGGCTGGGTTTGAACCTACCACCTCCGGCATATGGGGCCTATGCCCTACTCCTTTGAGCCACAGGTACCACCTGACACATGCTTAGATTTTATAGCAGTTCTGTGACTGGCCTGGCCTTTAAGGACCCTCAAATTTTCCACTGCAGGACTCTAAAACAGGTGGCTCCCCAGTGTCTCGGGGGTGTGTTTGCATCCACTCTGCTCACTTTCCCCCAAGGCTATTCATGACATTGACCTCAAACCCAGCATCACTGTTCTTGCCCTGATCATTGCGTCTTCTTGTTACCTAGGCCCCGTCCCCACCCCACCTCCTATCTCATTTTCCCTGGGCAAATGAAAGAAAGGACACTTCTTGATGTTTGGAGGGAGCATCTAACAGGCATGATACACAAGGGCTGTCTCTGTTCCTTTAGGAGACACCACAGTGAATGGGAGGCATTTGAAATAAAGTAACATTTCATAGTATTAAATAAAGGAATAAATAAACAAATAAAGGAATGAGTGAGTCCCCGTGTGGTTCTGATTTAAGTTTTATGCTTTATGTGGTTCTATGATTTAAAGAGATATTTTAAAAATAATTCTAAAAATGACTACAGTGATGGCTGCAGTCCTGGATCATCTGACATTTCAGGTGATTGCATTGAAGGTTTTGTACACGATTGTCAAAAAAAAAAAAAATAGCAACAGCTCATTGTGGAGAATGAGCTCAACATACAAAACAAATACAAAGTTTGCAGTATTGTAGACAAAAGTCCCCCTGATTACACGCCTCTGCAGTATGTCCACGCTGATTACACGCCTCTGCAGTATGTCCACTCTTTAATGACATCGAAATACGTTTTCTTGGACTTAATCCTTAATCTGATCTATGTTCCTTCCTCCCTCTCTCCCTCCTTCTCTTCCCTGTTTTTCTTCTCTCCCTCCCTCCCACCGTCCTTCCTTCCCTCCTTCCGTCCTTCCTTCTTTAGACAGTCTCAATCTGTCACCCTGGGTAGAGTGCCCTGGCCTCACAGCTCACAGCAACCTCAAACTCCTGCCTCAGCCTCCTGAGTAGCTGGGATTACAGGCGCCCACCACAACACACCCGGCCCATTAACCTGATGTGTCTCCCTAGCACTTTTCAGACAAAACTAATTTTTCTTCCACCAATAATCCCTCAAACATTTAAACTGAGATGTGCTGTCCTTGCCAGGAGTTCCCTTCACTCGCAAATTATTCCAGTTGACTTTGAGAACTTTTGCTGATCTTATTTCTCTGTGCCCCTCACAGGCTGAGGGGTGCCCAGAGTTCTTAGAAAGTCAGGCAGGTCAGCCCCCTGCCCACGGAGGAGCCAGACGGGGCTGTAGTCTATGCAGGAAAACAAGCACATCCGGTGGAACTTCAGAAGTGGTCGTGGGTGGCATTTGCAACGCTGACGATAAACTCTGGGAAGCTCCTGCAAGTTCTGTTTCCCTTCGTGGTCCTACTTGGAGAATGGCTGAAGTGTGTTATGAAACCTGCCACGCTCAGCCAGAAGCATGCTCTGAGTGGGTGGGAGCCAGGAAAGGGGGAGATGGTTGGTAAAGGCTTATTTTAGCTTTAGTCACAGATTTTAGAGACACACATGCTACTATAAATACACATAAATATCTCAGGCTCACTTCCTGAGAAAAACATGTTAGTTTATGTTCACAACTGTTTTCTTTTTAAAGAAGCTATAAATACCAGAAGCTCAATATCTGAAGAGCTAATTAAAAATTTTAAAAAAGAGCAGCTTATCTTCATTCTTTTCATAGGAAACATTTCAAATATAGACTGATGGTTTAACCAGAGGCAGCTGCTCCATTTCACATGCAAAAGCGTGATTGAAAAAGAAGTGCTTAAAAAAAATGATTTTGACTGTAATTCTTTTCAATAAAGTCGATTTTTCCCCATATTTTTACTGGCTTTGAAAATACATCTCTTCAGTGTTTTTTTTTTAAATTTGTATTGCTTTAGAATTTTATATGATTTTCTTTCTGATCCAAAACAAATGTCAGAATCAAAATGTCTAAATAAAACTACCACTCTTTCTTACGAGCAATAATGAAAGGTTGAAGATTATTTTGAACAATTTTTCAAAGAAATTAACAACAGCTATAGAGGAAATAGAAATCTAAGTTTCATATAAAAATAGGAAATATGGGAAACGCCTCTAAGGCTAGCATGTGTTTCTTAGAGACCCGAGCATCATCAGGGATGTTCGGCCTCCACCTGGAGTCAGAACAGTTCGTGGGAAATCCAGGGGTGGGACTTAACGGCGCTCAGCCACAGACAGCCCTGGAGGTCGTGAGTAAGGACGCCGACGACCGGGTGCCTTCTTAGGAGCTTAGCGTCGTCGAATCCTCCCAGGCCACACGTGAGGTCCCTGCTGTACCATCTGTGATTAAGCTAAATTCCTGGGTCCGGTTGGCGCTCAACAGGCGTAGTATTTGACAGGAAGGTTGATAGATACCCGCGTTACAAGAATATGGAGCAAGAGGAGCAAGGTGTTGAAAATGGAGAGAAGTCGTTAAAAACTTACAGGTTAATAATGGGTCTTCTGGTGGCGCCTGTGGCCCAAAGAGGTAGGACGCCGGCCCCATATGCCGGAGGTGGCAGGTTCAAACCCAGCCCTGGCCAGAAACTGCTAAAATAAAAAATAAATAATGGGTCTTCTGTGCAAAAACGTAAAAAAAAAAAAAAAAATAGGAAATATGACACCAACTGTTTTATATTTGTATTTACTTCGTCCTCTCTGGACTAAATACTAAACATTTTTCTTCTGTAAAACAAATTCTAAAACTATTTATTTTTATTTTATCTATTTATTTATTGATTTTTGAGACACAGTCTCATTTTGTTGCCACAGGCTAGAATGCCGTGGCCTCACCCTCTTTATTGATTTTTGAGACACGGTCTCATTTTGTTGCCACAATGCCGTGGCCTCACCCTCGCTCACGGCAACCTCAAACTGCTGGGTTCCAGCGAGCCTCCTGCTTCAGCCTTCCGAGACGCTGGGACTACAGGTGCCTGCCCTAAGGCTTGGTTAATTTTTCTGTTTTTAGCAGAGGCGGAGTCTCACTCTTACTCAGGTTGAGTAAGAACTCCTGAGCTCAGGCGATCCTCCTGCCTCAGCCTCCCAGAGTGCTAGGTGTGCAGATTTTAGTTTCCGTGCCACCATGTCCGACATGGAGACTATTTAAAATCTACTTTGTGTCAGGCATTGTTCTGAGTTCTGGATTTGTACATACATGGGGTAAAGACACCTACAGTCAATGTTGACGTTTTAACAATTATTACTGAAAAAGAATAAAGAATGAAAATTGCACTTCAGATTTATCCTCTGATTTCTGCATTCACCTGCCTCTTTGGACAGAGCCAGCCATTTCACATTTGCTTTGTTCGTAACTGAACTCTTGATCCTTCTCCCACATCCCGTCCACCTGCACCTTTTCAGGCTCAGTCTTCCTACCAAGCTGTCCAAGACTTACTTTGGGGGCTTCCTTTGACCCCACTATGCCCAGCTGAGTTGTATAATTTTTAATGTAGCCTTTAACACCTTCCATCCTTCAGCACCGTTTTCCTCTCCTCCCTTTTTTGCTTCTGGTTCCCATACACATTGTGTTTGTTTTCCTGCCTTCAAACTCATTCCTACCGCAGGGCCTTTGCACGGGATTTCCCCTTCTGCCTCAGAAGCCCTTTGCTGTGCTCTCTGGTTAATTTCTGTGTTTACATCTAGCCTCAGCCTCAGATGTCATTTCTCCAGAGACGCTTTCTCACGACCTGACCGATGTAAATGAGCTCTCACCTTGCTTTCTCTGTTAGATCATCTCATGCTTTTCTTTCTCTATGTCTTATGAAAATTTTTCTTCATATAATTCCACATTTGCTTTGCTTATTTGTTTAAATCTCTTCTCTTCCTTAGACGTTGCATTCCACAGACATAAGGACCTGCCCAAGTCCTCCCCCAGCGCGTCCCAGAAGCAGATAGCCTTCTACAGGAACACAGCAGGTGTTCAGCACATATCTTTGAATAAATCTGCAGATCGCTGATTGAAGGATATAAAGACCAGTGGAATAAATCTGTGGTAGAACTTTAACCCACAGGCGATGATTAAATAATGACTATCATGAACAAGCCATGCAATAACTTTTTAAAAACTCAAGATTTGGAATCAAGGAATGAGAGTTCCCAGGTTAGCTCTGTCATTTAATTAGCTCCAGTTTGGTGGGAGGGGAGATTATTTAACTTCTGCAGCACTCAGATCGATTGTCTATAAAATGAGGATAATGCCAAGGATACTGCGAAAGCACTTTGGAATTGTAACACAGCTTGACATGTTTGATGTCAGAACAAAAATGTTGAGGTATCGGGCAGTGCCTGTGGCTCAGTGGCCCAATATAACAGGGTGGCAGTTCAAACCTGGACCTGGCCAAACTGCGACAAAAAATAGCCGGGCGTTGTGGGGGGGCACCTGTAGTCCCAGCTGTTTGGGAGGCAAGAGAATTGCCTAAGCCCAGGTTGCTCTGAGCTGTGTGATGCCACGACACTCTACCAAGGGCTATACAGTGAGACTCTGGTCTCTTACAAAAAAAAAAATTTCTGAGAAGGCGGCACCTGTAACTCAGTAGGTAGAACGCCGGCCACAAACGCTGAGCCTAGATGGTTTGAACCCAGCCCAGGCCTGCCAAACAACAATGACAACTGTAACAAAAAATAGTGGGGTGTTGCGGCCGGCGCCTTTAGTCCCAGCTACTTGAGAGGCTGAGGCAAGAGAATCACTCAAGCCCAAGAGTGGGGGGTTGTTGTGAGCTGTGACAGTTGCAGCATTCTACTGAGGGTGACATAGTGAGACTGTCTAAAAAAAATAAAAATAAATAAATAAACTGTCCCAGAAACTTCTTTCTAAAATTAACCTCATTAACTCCTGTCTTTACCGTAGAAGGCAAAATTACACCAGGTGTCCAAGAGCAAGTCACAGATCCTTAGATTTTTAGACCCTGTTGTCCAAATCATTCACTGAAAATATTTATACAAAGAAGGGTGAGAACAGGGTGTCACCAGTGAAAGGCTGTCCAGGCTCCCGTGGAGTTACCTTTGGCAAAGAGCATCAGAAAATCATAACCTTGAGGCTCCTGTCACATTTCTGGGAAACAGAAACGGACATTGTTTCCCTATGCTGGTCTTGTCCTCTAAACAATTTTGAAACTCCTTAATCTCTCAAATCTATCTGAATGCTTACAGGCAGTAATCAAGGAGAGCGGCTCAAGGTCATATAAAAATAGTTCTCAGACTTTAAAGACAGAGCCTGCAGCTAGTCTCAGAGCAAGGCAGCAAAAGGTTTTAGATTGTGGGCTTTTCCTAGCAGAAGAATACCAGGTTAGAAATCAAATAATACTAAGAATAGAAGTCATGAGTTTTGGAGTCAGATAGCCCTGGGCTTGAGTTTAAGTTGTCTCATCATAGCTGAAGGGCTGGGAAAGTGTATTATTTTCCCATTATTGCTGTAATAAATTGCTGCAAATTTAGCGGCTTCCCACAACACAAATTATTTATGTTACTGTTCAAGATGCCAGGTGTCTAAAATGGCTCTGTGGGCCTATGTTCCTCTCTGACATACTTGTACAGGCTGCCCACTTCCCTCGGCTCCTGGGCCCTTCCTCCATCCTCATAGCCAGGAGCGTGGCCTCTTCCCTCTGACCCGTCTCCCTTATATCAGGACTCTGGTGACCGCATGGGCTGACAGTCCAACCCATGATAAATCTCCCCATCTCAAGATCTTTACCTTATTCCCACTTGTAAAGTCTCTTTTCCCGTATAAGTTCTCCTTTTTCTTACCCTCATAACTTTCAGGGATTAAAACATGGGCATCTGAGGGAGTCATTATTCAGCTTACAGCAGAGAGTATAGTTCTCTTGTCTTTGACGTGAGAATTTCAAATATTTCCACTGGATAGGGGTGTTAGGAGAATTAAACAAAAGTGTATACATTGTTATCAAATAGCATGATAAAAACAATTTCCTGATTAAGCGATTTAAGAACTTTGAAAACATTCTTGTGAAAAGTAAATCTGACCTCTGCGCTTGGTGAAGAAAGACTTTAAATGAGTGATCACAAAAATAAATGTAGGTTTGCAAACTCTGAGAAAGCACTCGCAAGAAATAGGACGGGGTACATTGGCAAGGACCAGGGAGGCCTTTCGTAAAACGTCAGCTGAAAGCTACTTGGTCAGAGAGGTGTCGCTGATCCTTGCCAACCTACTCAGCTTTCAGTTGGCATTTGATGAATAACTGAGAATTTCTTGGCTGAGGTAAGAAGTACAGAAGAATATTCCAGGAAAAAGTGTGCGACGCCCCACAGCAGGAATGAGGGTGGTGCATCTGAGGAACTGGATGGCAGAAAGACTCGGGGAGAAGGTGACATATAACGAGATGCAGAAGTGATGAAGGACCCGGGGGTCATGCTCAGAAAGGCTGTGCCAGGGAAGGAATGGGGCTTGTCCTGAGAGGCCTGGCGAGAGTGGTTCAGTCAGACCGCTGGTTAGGAAGTGTGGCTCTTGGGGGCTCTGCGGGGAATTCAGGGCAAGAGTGTAAACAGGAATGCTAGGGAAGAGACTCAGGCCAGGTGAAAGGTGACGGGCTGCCACAGGCTGGGCAGTGGGGGATTTATTGTGGGCTGCCCTTGGGATCAATATCTGCAGGCGGGAAAGAAAGCAGACTGGACAGAGGGGGGCGGTCCTCACCTTCTTTTGAGAGATTACCTGAAGTGTGGGTATGTGGAGCTGGGATGTACAAAGACTGGGACTCTACACAGTGTTGGTCAGCCTCTGGACACCGCCTCGCCAACAAGGGGAACAGGGTTCCCGCGGGTGACGTGGCCTTCCTCAGTGGTGGCAGTCCCCAGTGGAGGCCGACAGCTGGGCATCTGGGGACATCTTAAAGGGAGCTCTGGGTCACGTATTTCCGACCACATGGAGGCCAGGTATAAACCATTGTGATGAAAATAGAGCGAAAGCGGATGGCTTTGAGAAAGATTTTGTGGATAGAACTGACAGACCTAATTGATATTCACAGTGGGAGAAAGGGGTGAGACCTAGGGTGGTGGGCAGCTTTCAGTATTTTATAACAAAATAGAAATTTTACCACCTTTTTATATATTCGTATTGATCAATTAGATAAACAAATGAGTCTATACTTCAGAGGATGATTCCAGGCCGGGGCTCAGAATTTGGGAGTTATCGATAATAAAAAGCATGAACTCCCATAAGAATTACCCCAAGAAAGACAGTAGCATGAGAAGGTCGAGGGAGCCTTGAGTCATGACTGGAATTGACACAGGTTATGTAAATTTCTCCTCACTGTGCTTGACACATAATAAAAACTCAGTAAATCCTTGCTGCCATAAAAGTTTTTTTTTTTTACGTTTTTTGGCCGGGGCCGGGTTTGAACCCACCACCTCTGGCATATGGGGTTGACACCCTACTCTTTTGAGCCACAGGTGCCAACCTGCCATAATAGTTTTTATTAGTGAGAAAAATGGTTGCCACAGAGGTGTGCTGTGTCTGCCAGTAAATGCATAGTTGTGGACAACAGAACATAAGGTGCTTCCATGGAAAAATGGGGACACACATCAGCCAGGTGGTTGTGAGCTGAACACCAGCTCACTTAGAAACGTCCTGGGAGGAAGCATCTTGGAGATTATTCTGGGCTCCTGTTTGTCTTTTCATTCCTTGCATTTGATCCTCTGCAGTCCCCTTGGCTTTGTCTTTGTGGTAAGCCCAGAACGGGATCAGTGCTCACCCCTCACACCGGCCTCCCTGGTGGGAGCCTTCATCCCACCTGCCAGGGATATCCTGGAAGTCTCCTGACCGGTCTCAGGAACCCTCACTCCGCCTGCCTCCCTGAAACCTGTTATTCACGAAGTGCCCATTATCTTTTAAAATTATAAGCAAAATCATGCCATTTCTCTGCTCCTAGGCAACTCATCTCAGGCAGAGTAACAGCTAAATTATGCTCTGAGGTTGCACAGCCGGATCCTGCCCTCCTCCCACGGCCGCCCTGACAGCTTCTCCTCTGCACTCCGGCTCCCGCTGCCCCTGCCCTGGCTGCTGTCCGCATTGTTCGCGTGCAGCGTGCATGCTTGTCACGGCCTGCAGGTGTCTACCCAGCTGACTCCCCTCACCCCCTTGAGGTGTTTGTTACATTTTGAAAAGCTGTCCCTGAAATTCCTATGAAAGCCCCGCCTTTCCTCTATGCTCATTCCTGTCTGAAATCACGCATGTTACTCCACAAATGTGCACGTCTGGGTTGTCTCTCTCCAGTAGAATGAACCATGAACTTCACTCTTTGGTTTGTTTGGTTTACTGTTGTATTTCCAATGCCTGGAAAAGTTTTGGCTATTAATATGCATTTCATGAATATTGATTGAATAATTAGTACATAAATGAATGAATGACTATATCCCCCTCACTCAACGGCACTTTCCTCACGGTGTCTCCTGTTCCCCCTCCCCTGTGTACTTTTCCTAGATGTAACTTAAGTAGCTGATAAGAGAATGAAGGCCAGCTCAGCCTTCTCGGAGGTCTAGAACGTGGACCGGACGTGCAGTCTGTGAAGACAGAGGACTCTCCAGGGCCCTTTAAAGCTGAGATTTAACTTATGACATCTCCATGTTTCAGAGGGGACACTGGCTGGCTGAATCTTATGGAAGGCAGGAAGAACAGATTTAAATTCTTTCAAAGAAGGCATTGCTCTGTTTCTGGGTAATGCCAAAATAAATTTTTAGAACAAAAGGTCAACTCATTCCTTTTCTGTCCTATGCACATAACACACCGGATTAACTTTCCTACCCCCTCGCTGGAGATTATTATTGCTGTAGACACAAGCCTAGGAAAATGCCATCTACTGTTATTACTGTTATTAAGTTACAGTTGCATTCAGGGACAGCAGATTGGCACTTGCAGACGGTCTCTGAGAAATCACGGTTTCGGGTTGTGTCACGTCAGCATTTTGTGGTTATAAACCCCTCTGTCGTCTGACATAACTGAGAGTGTTATCCTTGATTTGCTCCACTTTCTCTCCCTAAGGCAGGAGTTGAAGGGGTGCCAGGGCTGACGGGGGGCCAAAGGGCACTGGGAGAGACTGACAGGTGTTTGCAGGGCCCTTTGCAAACTTCTCTGGGAATTACACTGTCCTGAGGTTAGCAGAACCCCTTGTTCCGATTGCTGTTTGGAAAGATTTTGAAAGTCTGAGCCACCTTGTTTTTGTTTTATCATCACAGTTACCTGTTTTCAGCTATATTTTAAGAAGGGGCCAAGGGCATGCAATCCCATCGCCTCACATGAAATAAAAAGAAATACTCAAAGCTTGGCCCTGATCACTGGACATGCTGAAACGGCTCTGATCACTCACCAAACATGCTGAAATGTTGCTTTAAGGAGCATTTTACAGGAGAACAGCATATTGGCAACTCAACTGTTAAACCTCTTCCTGGAGATCACTCTGATGTCACCAGTGTAATCTGAGCCTGGAGCTTTTGTTCACACTTTAAATAGCAGTCCCGGAATGATTTTGCTACACACAGTCTCTGGAGAGCCTGAGAGCTGCATTCCAGAAGATCCCTACGTCCATGAGAGCAAAGCTGAGCCATCGAGCCATCACCACCATGTCCACCTCACTGAGGGTCAGCCCATCCATCCACGGCTACCACTTCGACACAGCCTCTCGCAAGAAAGCCGTGGGCAACATCTTTGAAAACATAGACCAAGAATCGCTGCAGAGGCTCTTCAAAAACTCCGGAGACAAGAAAGCAGAGGAGAGAGCTAAGATCATTTTTGCCATAGATCAAGATTTGGAGGAGAAAACGCGAGCCCTGATGGCCCTGAAAAAGAGGACGAAAGACAAGCTTTTCCAGTTTCTGAAACTGCGGAAATATTCCATCAAAGTTCACTGAGGGCAAGAGAATGGATAAGGACATTATCCAAAGACGGACATTCAAAGACCAAGTGAGTTTGTGAGATTCTAGCAAAGGCAGCGTGTGGCAGCTGCCTGGCCAGCTTCTCTTCTGTCAGGACTCCCAGGCTGGAAGGGACAGGAGGAGCCGGACAGGCCAGTTACAGACCCCAGCCAGTTTCATGCCTGTGGTGTTACAGTGGAGAACAAAATGCCTTCAGCAAGATTCGAAAACTTTCCCTGCAGGCGAGGATTGATGCTGATAGCAGAGTCTGGACAGATGGAAGGAGAAAGCAGATGGCTGGAGATGACATATATCCAGGGTCACTTTGTCAGGCCCCAGGACTTATATTTAAACTGAACTTTTTTTTTTTTTAATCAAACTGGGTAGGGGGAGAGGGGAGGGAGAGGCTGAACAGAGAGATAGGATCCCACGCATAAATCGTGTACTGAACTTTTTTGAATGTTTGAAATGTTGCCAAGCCTCGATGTTGGTATAGCATTTTAGATATGGGTGATTAATTATTTATTTGCATTTATTGCAATGACTGGGAGGGTACACTGCACGGATGATAAGTAAAAATCCAAGACAACCAAGATACCTTTAGTGTCAGCTCAGTAAAACTACACGCACCTTTTGGTTTGTAAAGGGTTTTTATACTTTTCAAACGGGTTGCACTAAGGTTAAAATGATGGGGTCCTTTATAAATCCAGAGTACTGTGAAAAAACTTTCTAATGTTTTTTGTCTTCTGACTAATGCTAAAACATAATCTAAATAAATTTCATACAGTTATAACAGTCAGCTTTAGGGAGTGAATGTGGTGTAGTCAGTAGTTTATAAAGACGCTATGGTTTCTGTAATTTATTATACATGGCAAGTGATACGCAACTATAATAAATTATTATATACTAGGCTGGTTTTGGTCTGTGATACTTGGTCTAAAAGGAAAAAAAAATGATACATTTTGATTATTATAAATGTTCTTAAAGTTTTGTCTATAAAAATTAAAGTATTTTTTGAGTAGCTTTACATGAAGTATCAAACGTTTTCAAAACAAAGTCTTACTTCAAATATGTGGGAAGTTTCTCTATCTTGGAATGTAAGAGATAGTTACAGAAATTCAAGGATTGCCCTGACAACATTGCTGTTTATGTGCCCACAAAGAGAGAGTTTTAAAAGGCTTTCTCTTCATGGTTTTGAATTTTTTCCTCAGTGATTATAGCAGCAATGGACATATTTGGGGTTTAGAGCCTGAATTGTGGTCAAGAGTCTGTGGGTTATCACTTTATTTAACATAACTATAGGAGTAACAATACCAGCTCTTTTTATGTCCTCATAAAATTATAATATTATAAAATATTTCTAGGAAGGCATATGTCAGTGTCTGCTGTGCAGAAAGAATAATTCCACAGAAATTGAGCATTTAAGAAACACGTTTTGGGCAGCGCCTGTGGCTCACTGGGTAAGGCGCCAGCCCCATATACTGAGGGTGACGGGTTCAAACCCGGCCCCGGCTGAACTGCAACCAAAAAATAGCCGGGCGTTGTGGCGGGTGCCTGTAGTCCCAGCTACTTGGGAGGCTGAGGCAAGAGAATCACTTAAGCCCAGGAGTTGGAGGTTGCTGTGAGCTGCGTGAGGCCACGGCACTCTACCGAGGGCCATAAAGTGAGACTCTGTCTGTACAAAAAAAAAAAAAGAAACACATTTTCAAAATGCTGAGCATAGGGAACTGAAACAAGGGAAATACTAAAAACTTTTGGGAGGCTTATGAGTCAGGATGTTAAACTACTAAATTTTAAAATAGGAAATCAAGTGGTAAAATCTACTCTCCAATATTAATTGATGCATTCACTAAACATAATAAAAACTCCATTAAAAAAAATTCTTTCCAAGACAACATCCATGAAAATCATGAATATGCAGAAGAGTCTGGGTGTGCGCGCGTGGGTGTGTGTGTCTGTGTTTGCATGTGAATGCACACATTTTTCTGGGAAGAGTATTCATAATCTTCACCAAATTTGCAAAGAAAATCTTGACACCAAATAAAATTAACAACGAAAGAAGAAGGGTTTTGACAGGTGGCAGGCTCTGTGGGTGGTGGTACCAGGGGACATGAACAGGCCCCTCCTCTGCCCCCCGGCACTGTTTGCCCATCCTGGAGAACTGAGTCAGCCTCGGTCCTCTGTGCACGGTAGCAGTAAGCTTCCTGCTCTCAGTGGGCCCATCAGTGAAAAATTTTCAGTTATTTTCTCCGAAAAGATTGAAGTACATGTTGGACACTAAACACGGTTCAAAGGTAGGATTTATGACACATATTCATAACTATCTACTCTGGCACTGTTATTTTCAAGAGAGTTCAATACCTATCTTGTCCTCTCTTCCCATTAGCATGCATTACATTGTTTTCTTGCAATATATTACATTGTTTTCTGATTTCAAGACCATAACATGAGAAATGAATTAAAAAGCAATTTGGATACAATCCACAGCAATGTGGGGTTGGGGGGGAAACAGTAAAAGTCTTCCAGTAGATTATTACAAACATGCTATCTTTCCCTTTCATGGAGGACAAATGTTGGAGTCAAGGTAATTCATAAGGCTGACTTTTAGTTTCATAATACATATATTATTTAAGGTCATTAAACTAGGGAGAACTAGATCAGTTCAGAATTGGTGAGGGACAGTAAAATCTATCTCCAGACACCCCACTTGTCATCGAAGAAATAAAAGCAGCAGAGGTTAAATATCCTATTAATAATATTTAGATCATTAGGGTCAAAATAATAACAACAAACTTTCATTGAGTGTTTGCTATTGGTCAATTTTCTAAGTCTTTTTTGTGTATTAAATCGCAGAATACTGTAATGTAAGACCTAAGAGCAAGTGTGTACATGCATGTGAATTTACAGAGGGCACCCCCAAGATGCACACACGTTTTTAAAAAGGGAAAAGCTGTGTTAAATTGTAATACTCAATGTGTACCAATACCGTTTGCTACCTTCTCTATTGTATCTTGTCTCTTAAACGTGCAGGAGTCAATGACTTATGTATTAAATTTTAGTGCAGTTTTTCTCTTTCTTACAATGTGTACACATTTTTGCACCCTCCTTTTACATAGTAATGAAACTGAAGCACAGTGATGCGGTGACACACAGCTGATGAGTCCAGGAATGGGACCCAGGAAGGCGGCCTTCGCTTCTAGCCAGTAGACTGAACTGCGTCTCCAGGAGAAATTATGCTCCTTTTTCCCTTAGAGTGACAATTACATCCATCCCAGTCAGTGAGAAGGACAAGAAGGCATGGCCTCTGAGAAACCACTTTTATCGGATCCATGTCTATTTATTTGGCATTTGTACAACATAGGGACAGAGTCAGAGTTTAATATTTTAACTGTGTCAAGAGTTTGCTCAGATACAGTCTTTGAAGTCTGCAGTTAAAATAACAGTCTTGGAACGAAAGCCCACGTCTAAAATTCTAGTCAGCCAAGATGGTGGGTCTTGGTTTGTTCTTTGGGGGAGATAAGAAACTTTGAATTCATGATTTTATTCACTGAGTGCATCACCCGGTCAGCAACAAAAGAGGGTGCAGGTGGGACTTACTGAGAAAGGGGTCCAGGGTATAAGGACTGACTATATTTTTTCCCATTGTCAGAGGGTAATCAGAAGATGCAGTTGATATTTCCTTGGTAAGTTTTACCTGCCAATAAGCAAATAATTAAGCCACGGTCTGGAGATTGTTTGTCCTTCCAGCGTAGCTCACTGACCCTACTATAGCTCACATGGGGGTTTCCCAGCACGGCATATAATTTAGTTAGTCCTTTTTCTCACACTTTGGGAATTGCAAAGTGGAAGAAGCTTTTACACCTTATTCATTCATGTAATGAAAATATGGTAAGCATCCACACGTGTGGGCTGACATGGCCAGAATCGTTCCTTATTCTCCTTGTCAGAAAAGCCAGAGAAGGTTTTAAAATGAAAATGAATGGGCCGCGTGCGGTGGCTCACGCCAGTAATCCCAGCACTCCGGGAGGCCTAGGTGGATGGATTGCTTGAGCTCAGGAGTTCAAGACCAGCCTGAGCAAGAGCAAGATGCCGTCTCTACTAAAACTAGCCAGGAATAGTGGCAGGCGCCTGTAGTCCCAGCTACTCAGGAGTCTGAGGCAAGAGGATTGCTCAAGCCCAAGAGTTGGAGGTTGCTGTGAGCTGTGACGCCACAGCACTCTACCAGGGCAACAGAGTGAAACTCTGTCTCAAAATAAATCAATTAATTAAATTAAAAGAATGAAAATGTATGATTAATATTGTGAGAGCTATGATAGGAGTTTAAACAGGATAGGATGGGAGTACAGGACAGAAATGGTCTGAGTGTTTGAGTGTCTGAGTGTGCGTGTGCTGGGGGGGGGTAGCAGAACTGAATGAACCAAACCCAACCTGGGGAAATCCTAGAAAAGTCCATGGAGAGTTCTCCCTGTTTCACATTAGAAGTTAAAAGAGTAGAGAAAAAGAAAATTTTACTCTAGCCTTTGGTTGCAGCATTTGCAAAGGTGAGGAGGCAGGAAAGAGGGGGACCCTCCAGACTGTTCCATGTCCTAAGGCGCCGAAACGTTCCCAGGTGGCAGTTAAAAAAGAAGTTTGGCCTGAAATGACAGCTTAAGTACTCATTTTATTCCGAAAGTAATAGAGAAACATTTAGAACTTTAAATCTAGGAGTAACATTTACTATGTATCAGGCTCCGGGAAAAGATATGGTTAATATTTTGAAAAATAATACCCTGTCTCACAATTGAACTCATGGTCAGATTATACAGTGATTCTTTCAAAACTCTGAAGTGACGAGACACACTGGGCCTTTGCAATTCACCCCCAACATTGGTTACCTAACCGGCTGCTGCTGAAGATGAAACACAAGTAAAAGATGATGAAAAACAGTACTATCGGGCCAGAAACAGAAACAGCAAGCTAAGATACCATCTAACTGAATTTTAAGAAATTGTTATGCTTGATCCTTATAACAAGTGTTATTATTTAACAAGCATTATCCATAAATGGCGACTAAAGTCTCTTCTCTTTACACTTGAATAATTCTTCTGCAAGTGGAGTTTCTGGGTATTTTAAGCCATTATCACAGGTGTATGCAGATGTATTCCACCTCCACGTGGACACACATTGGATCAGCTGAGCGCTGACACAACTGTGTTACAGAATGTGGGAGAGAGCGTCTTGTCCCAGTAAAGTTTAGCAGTGGTTTAAAACAAGCGGATGGGTGGTCAGAAGACTTCTGTTGCAGCCATTTTCCCTCTCTCTGTTTCACACGCACACACGCGTACACACACAGAGATATGCAATCCTGCAGAAAGCACATTGGTTCTCTTTCCTGACCTTTTGTTTCCCGAACTGTGGATGAGACTGTGTTGAGCAAACACCGTCAGGCTGAGTCAGGAGTGCTGGGGGTTTTCCCAATTCTGCTTTGCACACATTCTTTTTTAATTTCTGGGTTTTATTGGTAAGGAAAAAAAAAGTTTGAGTGGATGAGGTCTGTGATCTCATCAATGCTCACCTTCAGCATCAATGGGAAATAATAACTGTACCACTTCATGTGACAGGATTTGTTTCTGGATCAATTGATATTCAACTGTCTGTAAGATTTGCCATGATCTGTTTTTTGAAATTATCTTTTACTTTATTTATAAATATTCGTTGTCTATTTTTTGAGACTTTAGAAAAAATAATAATAAGAAGTTAACTGACGACTCCATACTGAACCTCAGCGTCAAAGCATTGTATAATAGACATACTCTTATCTGACAATGTGAATGTTACTTTCCTTGCATTATTATTATTATTGGTTAGTATTTCGATGCAGCGATCGTCTGATTTCTTTTCTGAATGTTTTTATTGTCGTTTGTTCTTTATGAGGTTTTTGTTTCTAGTCCTTATCATAAACATTGTTATTGTTATTAAATTTTAAACCTTTTTAATTCTGTGAAGGCAAAAGTGGAAACCTAATAAACACATGTATATGTAAAAAATATATAAACAATTGATATTCAATGTATGATAGGAATCTCTCTTAAATATGGCAAAAGCCCAATTTAAAAGGTTCTGATCTTTAGCAAAGTTTTCTGAAGGCAACATGGTGTGAGGGAAATCACTTTCTTTCTTTTTTTTTTTTTTTTTGCAGTTTTTGGCCCAGGGCCAGGTTTGAACCCACCACCTCTGGTATATGGGGCTGATGCCTTATTCCTTTGAGCCACAGGTGCCGCCCCAGTGGGAAATCACTTTCTTTTTTTTTTTTTTTGCAGTTTTGACCAGGGTCAGGTTTGAACCCCCCACCCTCTATATATGGGATCAGTGCCCTCCTTCCTGAGCCACAGGTGACACCCGGAAATCACTTTCTCTGGAAGCATCTGAGCCTGCCTTGTTCTGTTGGTTGGTGCCCAGGCCAGGGCCAGGTGTGAGTATTTTAACTATCTCTTTGGCAGTCACTGTCACAGGCTCTACCATTGGTGAGAATCTTAAAAATAGGGACTCCTAGTTTGTAATTCTCTGGGCATTGTCTTAGTACCAGTATCTTTCCAAAGCTCCATGGTGGGCCAGGTGTGGTGGCTCATGCTTGTAATCCCAGCAATCTGGAGGCCTAGGCAGGTGGATCACTTGAGGTCAGGAGTTCGAGACCAGCCTGAGCCAAGAGTGAAACCCTGTCTCTATTAAAATCAGAAAAAATTAGCTAGGCATCATGGAAGGTGCCTGTAGTTCCAGCTACTTGGGACGCTGAGGCAAGAAGATTGCTTGAGCCCAGGAGTTTGAGGCTACTGTGAGCTAGGATGACACCAGAGCATTCAACCCCAGGGTGACCAAGTGAGATTGTCTCAAAACAAAACAAAACAAAGCTTTAACCCCGAAGAACATCAGATGTATCCAAACATTTCTTATACTACATTGGGTTTTCTTGTTCATGGCCTCTTGTAACATAAGACCAAGAAAAGGATTTGACTTCATGGCAATAGTTAAGAGTTTTTCTCACCATATTAATTCTATCATTACTTGAAAATGATACCTCCCCCAAAATATATTGAAGCAAGTGTAATTACTTTTAGATTTTAATAATTATAGTAGATATTTATGTTAATTCTGGGACTTTTTTAATTTTGTTGGATATTTATCTACTTTGATAAATGTATATTTGACCATTAGAAAAGCTTGTGCTTCTTATCATTAACTTTTTTTTTTTTAATTTTCCTACAGTTTGTCCATGTTTATTATTTATGCCCAGGTTTTATCATCTGAAAGATTTTTGAAGAATCCTGCAGAGCCTCTGGGGTGCTGTGTCTAGGGAGCATCCTTCTATAATCCGAGGCTGCAGAAAATTTAGGGTAGTGCAGTTGTTCCTAGGCCGACTCTGCCCAGAATCCCTGGGAGTCACCTTGAAATCCAGGCCTCTAGATTTGACGACTCAGAGTTTCTGGGGCTGGGCACCTGCATGCTCTGAGCTTCAGTTGCTCCCTCTGTGGTTTTGCTGCTCACTGAGACTGGGCACCGCTGACCTGGATTAAAGTCGTAACCTGTGCTGGTGAGGACCTGGCTCACAATAATCCCTCCACATACCCCCAGGCGTACAGCGGCCTCAGTACATCCTGGAACAAACAGTTGATGCAAGATGTGCTATCCCTCTGTCATGGAGTATGTTATCCCTATTCTCTCTAATTCAAATAATACCATTATTTTGATTTTTAAGTTCTATTTGTTCTAAGAAATCTTACCTCATCATACTGATCCGCAACGATCCCCTCAGCGTCTAAACTTCCAGAAGGCATAAAGTTCTAGCCATTAAAATGCATTTTTCAAAAGAATGGGAAGCCTTTCCCTCCACGAAACCTATTCACCTCTGTCTTGCTACCTTGGAGATTCATTCTGAGTCCAGACTAGTTAGTCTTTGGACAGGAAGGTTTAGCACTGGCAGCTACTTATGTAAGTTAGTTTAACCAGACTTAACGAGATACTTTCATCCTAACAGCAAGCACCCTCCAGTGAGATCATGTGGTTTTAATTTTAAGAGGAAAGTAGCACAGTGGGACAGGTGACTTGTGGGGCTGGGGTGATCTGGAGGTGGTGGCTCTGAAGAGAAACAGCTGCCCTTCACCTCCCTAGCCCTGGTCTCGGCTGTTAGACAGCTGGCGGCTTGATGTGCACACAGCTCAGCAGAAAGACCAACGGAGCCGTCCAGAGGGCTCATGTCCTGGATTCTAACTCTGCTCTGGCCATTTACTAGTAATGTATAAACTTTGAGTCAATTATTTAATCTCTTGCAGCCTCACTTCATCAACTATAAAATAGGAGTATTGACACCTTCTGCGTTCGTCTGCTAGCGCTGCCCCCGACAGGGTGGCGTGAACAGCAGAAATGTATTCCCCATCCGTTCTGGAGGCTGGGAGTCTGAGGCCAAGGCTCCCTCGGAGGTCGTCTCTTTGGCTTGTAGGGGCCGTCTTTGCCCTGTGTCTTCCCCTGGTCTTCCTCTGCACCTATTTATGCCCACATTTCCCCTTATATAAGGACACCAGTCATAGGGCCCACTCTGATGACCTTATTATTTTTTTTTTATTGTTAAATCATAGCTGTGTACATTAGAGCAATCAAGGGGTACAATGTGCTGGTTTCATATACAATCTGAAATATTCTCATCAAACTGTTCAACGTAGCCTTCATGGCATTTTCTTAGTTATTGTATGTAGACATTTATATTCTGCCTTTAGTAAGTTTCACCTGTACCCATTCTAGGATGCACCATAGATGTGGCCCCACCCATTACCCTCCCTCCACCAAAACCTCCCCCCTCCCTTCCCCTTCCTTGGCCCTTTCCCCATATTCTTGTGCTATAGTTGGGTTATAGCCTTCATGTGAAAGCTATAAATTAGCTTCATAGTAGGGCTGAGTACATTGGATACTTTTTCTTCCATTCCTGAGATACTTCACTAAGAAGAATATGTTCCAGCTCCATCCATGTAAACATGAAAGAGGTAAAGTCTCCATCTTTCTTTAAGGCTGCATAATATTCCATGGTATACATGTACCACAATTTGCTAGACCATTCGTGGGTCGATGGGCACTTGGGCTTCTTCCATGACTTAGCAATTATGAATTGGGCTGCAATAAACATTCTGGTACCGATGTCTTTGTTATATTGTGATTTTTGGTCTTCTGGGTATAAACCTAGTAAAGGAATTATAGGATCGAATGGCAGGTCTATTTTTAGGTGATGACCTTATTTTAACATGATTGCCTCTTTCAAGGCCTTGTCTGCAAATGCAATCACCTTCAGAGGCACTGGGACTTCAGACTTCAACATGTTAATTTTGTTGGGGGGGGGCTTCTCAGCTCCTAACACCTCTATACTTCTCCTGTTTGTCATAAGCATAACGTAAGGCGAAACATGGAAATGCTGGGATGTTTTGTGTGGTAATCTGTCAGGTGGGTCCCTGGGGACAAGGACAGGGCTTTGCTCATGGTGGAATATTACAAAACTTCTCACACAGAGCCCTGTGTGAGCCCTGCCATGGGTTAGGTACTCAATAAATGTTTTTTGAACATGAATCATATGTACATGACTCAAAAATAAGCTATTTATTAATCTCTGAAAGCAACATCTGCATCTTTTTTGTCTCTTCAGCATTTCCAAGCAGGGCCCCGTCGACAGTGTTCCATTAGCATTGAGTAACTGGCCCATGGTATGAGTCACAGTTCACGTAGAAAGAGCCAGGCTGGCTTGCCGTCTGCACTGGTGCATTTCTGCTGCTATGAATGGCTTCAGAATGTTCAGGGGAAGTGAGCAAAGTCTCCGAACAACTGTGTGTCTGGTCCTGTTCTTTTTTTTTTTTTTGAGACAGAGTCTCACTATGTTGCCCTCGGTAGAGTGCCGTGGCATCACAGGTCACAGAAATCTCAAACTCCTGGGCCCAAGCAATTCTCTTGCCTCAGCCTCCCAAGTAGCTGGGACTACAGGTGCCCGCCACAATGCCCAGCTATTTTTTTGGTGGCACTTGTCATTGTTTGGCAGGCCCAGGCCAGGCTTGAACCCACCAGCTTAGGTGTATGTGGCTGGCGCCCTACTCACTGAGCTGTGGGAGCTGAGCCTCTAGTCCTGTTCTTGACATAGTTTTTGCATCTCTGGTTATAGTCTAAGATGGAAAGTACTGTTTTCTACTATTTCTCCTCTCAACTTTGGAGTTCTGATATAGCTGGTCATGGCCACAACTTGGGCATCTAAATTGGGTCAAAAGAGGGGTGAGATGAGGCAGAGAAGGTTCAGAAACTCCAGGAGATGTACAAGGAAAAGGTGGTGCTGATCACAAAGGAATCTTACCTTACACGGTAAGAATTTCAGAATGCATGGAGTGGGTTGAGAGAGCGTCCTACTCTGCTTGAGACATATGGGAATATTATTGGGATCAAGCCTTGTAGCATGTTGGTTCAAAAATCTCAGTTGCTCATGTAGAAATACTATTCACTCTCCCTACTAGCCAATGTCTTCCATAAGGTGTGAATGTTACCAATATAAAATTCAGAGAAGAGTCATAACTGTTTTCCTATAATTTGCTGATGGTACAGGAAGGGCACCGATGTTGCTCTGACCCTCGCACGCCAACCGCAGTTGACAGGTATAAGCAGATTTCTGAACAATCATAACTGCCCTAAACCACACACTTTCAGGCCAGCTTTTAATGAAATATGTGGGTACAAGTCACTGGCTATCTGAGCTTGTTCCTCTTACTAACCTTACTGGGGAAAGGTTTTAAAATTAACTGCTAAGAATGCCTGTTCTGTCCTCTGGAATACTGGACATGGAGTGACAGTAGCTTGAGGGAGACAGACTGACTCAGGGAAAAGAATTAATGGAAGCTCCTGGCTCCTGCAGGCAGGAAATGCTTTGATAGGCCTTTTCCTCTTTTTGTTACCAGGAGAGCCTTGACAATAGGCTCTACCTTGGAACAGCTGCTCTCTCCCCCGTAGGATGGTCATAGCACATTTTCCTTGTCAGACTTGGAGTCTGCACCAGGGAGTGCTCAGGAAGGGGCATGCACAATGTTTGGGACCTGCCCTTGAGCTTCCAAGCGGCGTGGTGGGTGGGGACGGTGCCCCTAAGACACGCACGACTCCCTTTGGCAGACACTTCAGGAAGACCATCTGCTTCTGTTGTTCTTCTGACCTTTCGCTAGAACCCGCCCTAAACTGGAAAGAAATTTCCAGAAGAAAGCTAAAACTGAAAGCAGCTTTAAACCCTGTTCTCAGGACAAGTCAAATTAGCAAGTGTTGATTTAGCACCTAATGTGCTCAGTACTGTGCTAGATGTCGACCTTGGAAGGAAAATTAATATTTGTCCGTATTAGGACTATATGGATGCTGGCTAAATTCATTTAATCTTTCTGATATTTGCTTTCTTTTCTCTCTCCCTCTCTTTCTTTCTTCTCTCTCTCTCTTTCTTTTTTCACAGAATCTCATTCTTACACCTGAGTAGAGTGCTGTGGAGTCAAGCCATCATCTTGCCTCAGTTTTTCTATTTTAGTAGAGACAGGGTCTCACTATTGCTCAGGCTGGTCTCAAACTCCTGAGCTCAAGCAATTCACTCTCCTAGGCCTCCCAAAGTGCTAGGATTACAGGCATGAGCCACTGTGCCCGGCCTTCCTGGTATTTTTGCAAGGCAAGTATTATTATCCAAATTTTATAGATTAAAAAAATAACCTGAGGCTCTAGAGGCCCACCCACTTTTCTGATGCTAGTCTAAGTTCATAAGGAGTACAAAATAAGAATTCTGTCTCAAACTTACCTATGGCTTGAGTTCAGCCCTGATGTATCCCTAACTCTGATGCTTGACAGTTCGTGTCTCCCACTGTTGTGTTCCGTGTTTAAGAGGCTCTGTGAAACATCAGGAAGGAAGAGACCTGGTTCTAGCCCCATTGAGATACGTGGCCTACATCACTTACCTTGACGATATCAGCTCCTTCTGCAACATGAGAGACTAGGACTCAATGAGACCACAGCCCTTCTAATTCTTAAATTTGTATCTGTGTTATAAAATATGGTGTGGACTTTACATCCATTAGGGTGGCTGCTATTAAAAAAAAAACCCACAAAATAAAAGTATGGAAGAGGATGTGGAGAAATAGGAATCTTTGTACACTGGGGTGGGGACAAAAAATGGCAACGCCATTGTGGAAAAGAGCATGGCAGTTCCTTAAAAATTAAACATAGGATTTCCATATGATCCAGTGATGCCACCTTGAAAAAGTAAGTATCCAATGTGCTCAATACTACTATGAAGCCAGTTTATGAACCAATACATACCCACACAAGACAAAAACTTAATTGAAGTTGGGAGGAGAAAAAAGGGTGCAGAAGGGCAGAGAGGGGAGAAGAAGGGGGCGTGGTGGGCACAGTGTAAGGAGGGGTGTATGGCGCCCCTCCTGGGGGCTGGACACAACTGCAACAGGGACTTTACAAACACTGTAACATAATCATTTGTACCCTCCTATTAATCTGAAATTAAAAAAAATAATTGAAAGCAGTGACTTACATACCCCAGGTCCACAGCAGAATGGTTCAGAATAGTCTAAAAGTGGGAACGACCTAAATGTTCATCCAAGGATGAACGGATGGACGGAGAGTGGAACATGCACTTCAGGAGGAAGGAAAGTGCCCCCAGAGACAGACACTGTGTGAGTCCAGATATGTGGGTTACCTGGAGGGATTGTGGGCTGGGGACAGGAGTGGGAGTTAAGTGTTAATGGTACAGAATTCCACTGTGGGAAAAGAACAGAGCTCTGGAATTGGAGGGTCATTGTTCGACAATATGAATATACTTCATGCCACTGAATCATGTCCCTAAAAATGGCTAAAATGTTAAATAAAACTAAAATTTTAAGCAAGGAAGTTTAAAAATGTGGTATGGACTTTAGCAGCAAAGCCTCACAGTACTGGTCCTTTCTTGAAATCCTAGCATCAGTGGATTTCCTAATTGCTAGCAGGGACCCTCCAATATTGCTGATTTTGCAGATCTAAAGGGTAGCCAAGGGACTCACTTGGATTAGAAGCCACCACAAAAATGATCAGAAGTTATTTTGACACAGGATGGGGAAAGCAGCGTTACAAAGGAGACTAGTTTATACCAAGGTTCTATTTGGGGGAAATCACTGCATATTTAAGAAAATCAGAATGATTTTCTGGAGTATACTTGCAGGAGTCCAGAGAGCAGGGGAAGGAATGGCGTGAGCTGGAAGTGGAGGCGGAGGCAGGGCTGAAGCCCCGGGACGGCTTAGAGTTTGCACCGCGTCCTGCTGCACACAGAGCCATGGGGGACGTCCACACTGGTGGACAGCAGGATGCTCATGTGTGTTCTCTACTAAGTTCTGTCTGGCAGCATTTTGTGGGAAGAAATAGCTCAGTTGTCTGGATGAGAATCCAGGGAGTGGAGATGGAGAGAAAGACTTAGATACTGGAGATAATCAGGAAGTGTGCACAGAATTCGGAGATGAATTGGCTTAATTTTCTGCATCATTTTTTCACATCAGCCATCGCCCCCCACCCCCACCAAGTGCCATTGTCCACTCTGGGGCCTCTGTCACCTCCCTCAGAGTCTCACTGCTGTTGCTATGGTTCACTGTGCCCTTTATGTCACAGCTGGACCTGCCTTTCTACAAGGCTTCTCCCCACACACAACCTCTGTGCTCAACACTTTCAAAGTTTAGCCATCATCTACAGTAGTATCCAGTTTAACTTCCTTAACCAGGCACTCAAGACCCTTATGGACGGCGCCAGCCACATACACTGAGGCTGGTGGGTTCAAACCCGGCCCAGGGCCAGCTAAACAACAATGATGACAACTGCGACCAAAAAAAAAAAAAAATAGCCAGGCATTATGGCAGGTGCCTGTTGTTCCAGCTACTCGGAAGGCTGAGGCAAGAGATCCACTTAAGCCCAAGAGTTGGAGGTTGCTGTGAGCTGCGATGCCACCGCACTCTACCCAGGATGACATGGCGAGACTCTGTCTAAAAAAAATAAACTCTTTATGATCTGGTCTCTCTAAATTTGTCTACTATATCCCCTTAACATGGATTAAGTCAATCAAAAAATATTTCTTCAGCCTCTTTACAAGCCAGATTCATTTACTTGGTAGAAACCATTCCGGCTGCTTCTCCTTCATTCTCTCCTCCTGGAACGCCCTCCTCCTTCTTGCTCCTTATGTAAATGCCACTGTCCTTTGTCCTGGATCAGAACTCATTCTTTAGAAAGACTTTCTTAAACTTTTTGCTTGTACTAAGCACAGCTAGATTTTTCTTTCCATCCACAGGTATCGGCACCTTCTGTCATGAATTGCTGGTAAGTTTTTTATATGTCTGCAGAAGTGGAAATCTTATTTTCTTTTGAGGAGGTGTTCAGTACACAGTTTGTGGGTGATACTGACAGTCACTACACCCACGCTTTGTTCAGAGTGGGGAAGTGACCCAGGCACGGGGATGCTGAAGGCAGTGGCAGGGAAAGATTCCTGGAACCCCACGGGAAGGGTGGAAAATGTCCGGCTTTGTGTAAATAGTTCTTGAACAAGTGAATTAGTAAATGACTGAGAACTTTGTCTAGCCTACAATATTGAACTCTAAGTAACTTGGGGTGGGCTATTATCTTACTCTGAATGATTAATAGCCACAATTTAGTTCTGTTCAATTTTTTCTTGAGTACTAAGTTCAGGACATGCAAAGATGAATAGTTCTGTTTGAAAATATGAATGGTGGGGTTGAGAGAAGGTGGGAGGACGGGGGGCAGCAGACACAATCATTGTTAACAGGGCAGTAAGTATCACCAAGGAGAAATTCAGGCAATAATAACTCAGGAGAGTCGCCTAGAGAAAGTATTGATTGCCTAGGATTTATTCCTTCCCCGGTGTGATCAAAGAATACTACGGGGGTTCAGCTGCAACCTTTCCTCCCTGTTTTTCCTGCCTGTCTACCCCTTGGTCCCTGCCTTGCAATCTGTGCTTTAGTAACATTGGCCTGCAGCTGGGCCCCACTGTCATCCTCTGTGTTCTAGCCTAGTGCCTCTCAAACTTCCCAGCAGATCAGGAGGCATCCTCTTAACACCCAGCTTCTGATTTGGGAAGTCTGCCTGAGGCTTGGGCTTCCACATTTCCCACAAGCTCCCAGGTGCTGCCCAAGCTGCGGGTCTGCAAACCAAAACTTAGAGCAGCAAGATCATGGTTGCCTCCCTGAAATACATGTCCAGACCCCAACTCCTGTTCAAATCTTCTACATTTTTGATGAGTTCTAAGTCAAATGTCTTCCCTATAAAGATTATCTTCTCAACTGGAGGACTGGACGACAGCACTGGGTTTTTGTTTTCCCTTTTTTTTCTTTTTTGTCAATCTCCGGCAGGTATTTTCCTCTAAGTCTTTTCTCCTAATTAATTCAAGGCTTTTTTTTTTTCTTTTTGCAAACAAAAATGACAAAATTTTAATCTAATGTAGGAGTAGGGGTGTGAATATTGTGGCCTATGTTCCTGGTTTATGAACAAGCAAAAAGAAACACAGAAATTCTATTCTTTAAGTCCATTTCCCCCCATTTTTACCTTTTGTTGTTTCCATCATGTGTTTTCATACTATCTATCATCCAAAAGTTGTTATTTTTGATCAGTTTGCCTTTTAGTCTCCCTATGCAAGACGTAAGTGGTTAATTCACCACATTACAGCAATAGAGTATCCTGTATTGTCCTTGCCCTAACCACTGAGTTGTTACGTTCAGAAGATTTCTGATTGTTCCTTCTACCCTTTTCTTTCAGGTTGAAAAACTTCCTTCAGCATTTTGTGTACAACAGTCCGGTGTCAACCCATTTGTCAGCTTTTGTTTGTTTGGGGAAGTTTTCATTTTTCCTTCATGTTTGAAGAATATTTCTGTAGCATATTCTAAGGTGAAAGGTTTCGCATTTCCCTTTCCTTCCCTTCCCCTCACATCCCTTCCTTTCTTTTCTTCTCCCCTCTCTCTCTCCCTCTCTCTCTCTCTCTCTCTCTCTCTCTCTCTCTCTCTCTCTCTCTCTCTCTTAACCTTTTGAATAGATCACGCCACTCTCGCCTGGGCTATAAGGTTTCCACCTAGAAGTCTATCAGACGGGTCAGAGCTTCTTTATGTATCTATATATACTTTTTGAATTGAAGACTTTTGAATAAAGGACTGGTCTTATTCATCCAGACTCCTAGATGGTGTCTATTACAGAGTTGGAGCTTAATAAATACTTGCTGAGTTGAATTTGAACTTAAGGTACATATGCATATAGATTAAATGTGTCTCCATTAGTTGCCTCTGTGTGTGTGCAGATGTGTGTCTGTGTCCCTGTGTGTATGCGTGTGTGCCTGTGTGTGTGTGTATGCACCTGTGTGTGCAGGTGTGTGCATGTGTGTGCCTGTGTGTGTGTGTGCCTCTGCGTGTGCCTGTGTGTGTGCCTCTGCGTGTGCAGGTGTGTTCGTGTGTGTCCCTGTGTGTATGCGTCTGTGCATGTGTGTGCCTCTGCGTGTGCCTGTGTGTCCATGTGTGTGCCTGTGTGTGCAGGTGTGTGCCTGTGTGTGCCTCTGCGTGTGCCTGTGTGTGTGCCTGTGTGTGCCTCTGCATGTGCCTGTGTGTGCCTCTGCGTGTGTGCCTGTGTGTGCCTCTGCGTGTGTGTGTGTGCCTGTGTGTATGTGTGTGCCTCTGTGTGTGCCTGTGTGTGCATGTGTGTGCCTGTGTGTGTGTGTGCCTCTGTGTGCGTGTGCAGGTGTGTGCCTCTGCATGTGCCTGTGTGTGCAGGTGTGTGCCTGTGTGTATGCCTCTGTGTGTGCATGTGTGTGCCTCTGCGTGTGCCTGTGTGTGCATGTGTGTGCCTGTGTGTGCCTGTGTGTGCAGGTGTGTGCCTGTGTGTATGCCTCTGTGTGTGCATGTGTGTGCCTCTGCGTGTGCCTGTGTGTGCAGGTGTGTGCCTGTGTGTGCCTGTGTGTGCAGGTGTGTGCCTGTGTGTGCCTGTGTGTATGCCTCTGTGTGTGCATGTGTGTGCCTCTGCGTGTGCCTGTGTGTGCAGGTGTGTGCATGTGTGTGCAGGTGTGTGCCTCTGCGTGTGCATGTGTGTGCCTCTGCGTGTGCCTGTGTGTGCGTGTGTGTGCCCTCCTCAATATAGAAAATCAAGGTCAGAATACATACATGAACCAGATCATTTTAGCATTATAAATTATAATAAAACATAGATTATAATGATCAGAATGGCAGAAATGATATATATTTGATATATGATATAAATTTGATGAACAGAAGACACATTTTTTTTTTTTTGTAGGTCACCGGGTCCCCTCAGAGCCTAGACCTGTGTCTTGCACATAATACATATTTTCAATAAATACTTGTTGAAAGCTAAATGAATGAAGGGAGAAGGTGTTGAACTTCAATTTTTTGAATAACCACAACTTTAACCCCTGAAAAATAAAGGGTTCAAACCAACTTTGAATCTTTCATTTGCTAGAATAAAGCAAAAACGAACGACATTTTGAGCACACTACTGAAGAAAGAAGAGCCAAAAAAGCCTGAAATCGTCCCTCAGAGTGAGTTTATTTCACTAACATCTTCATACTTAAGAGCAAAACAAAATCTAAGACATTTTTCCATGTGTATTTTTTCTAAAATACCAAATTGTCTTAGATCAACAAAGACTATTATTTTCTTTTTCTTTTTTTAACTGTTAAATACCAAAAGAGACTCACTTAATTGCAGATACAAATGCTTTTTTTCCTTGCCTCTCCTTCAATTTTGCTGAGAAGGAAGATTTTGCAGCTTTGCTTGGTACCAAAATAGCTCTGTTTTGCTGACTGTTATCATCCTGCCTGGGCAGGGCAATGATAATGAACTTAGAGCACAGGAAGTTTACCATTTTACAGTATTAAAATAGAATTTCTTATTACAAAGATACCCCTCCCACAAAGGAAAACAACTAGCACTTACATTCTCTTCAATCTGTTGGCACCACTGTGCTGTGTTAATACATTAAAGGGATATAATTAATTCTCGAGAAATAATGCTCCATTGTATATTTTTATTTGAATATTAAAAAAAATAATTCAAAACTTTTATTGTCTATTAAACATTTTAGTCAGCATGGCTTAGCACAAGCCAATGTCAAACAAAGAGCAAACTTTTTAGAACTTCATGTTCTCTGATAAGGAATTAAGTGCCAACTTTATTATTATTATTTTGTGGCACCACAGGTCACAGCAACCTCAAACTCTTGGGCTCAAGTAATCTTCTTGGCTCAGCCAAGAAGCAGAGCAGCTGGAAATACAGACACCTATCATAGTGCTCAACTAATTTTTCTATTTTTAGTAGACATGGGGTCTCGCCTCGCCCTTGTTCAGGCTGGCCTCGAACGCCTGAGCTCAAACAATTCACTGGCCTCGGTATCCCACAGGGCTAGGATTATTGCTGTGAGCCACTTTGCAGCAGTAACTTAATTTTTTAAGCGGCAACTTAATAGCAGGATTAAGAATGAAGGTAATTGGTGGGACCACACCTAGGGTGCATCTTACAAGGGTACATGTGAAATTTACTAAATGTAGAATATAAATGTCTTAACACAATAACTAAGAAAATGCCATGAAGGCTATGTTAACTAGTTTGATGAAAATATTTCAAATTGTATATAAAACCAGCACATTGTACCCCATGATTGCATTAATGTACACAGCTATGATTTAATTAAAAAAAAAAAAAAGGAGAATGAGAAATGACATTTGCTGAGTACCCACTATCTACTGATTCAGACAGCCACTATCCGTCTCACCTCATCCTCACAAGAACCCTTACAGATATCTATCGTTATTTCTATTTTACAAACGAAGAAACTGCCAGAGGGGTGCGATAATTTGCCCAAGATCTTGCCTAGCAAGAACTAGAGGTGAAAATCCAACTCGTCTCTTGAACCCAACGTCCATACACTTTTCTCTCTACCAAGATTTATTTATTTATTTCTATCATCTATTTGATTAAAATGTTATGTGTTTGTACAGAAAGTATAATACCCAAGGCTGTCTAAATCGTAGATAGTAAAATTTTGCTTTGTTCATTTCTTCAGTAAACATTGGCTGGGTTTCTGCTGTCTATGTGGCTGTATATTGAGTACTAAAAACAGAGGTGAAATATAGTGGAGTCCTAAGAGGTAGCCACTGCAAAGACAAATGCAGTGCTAATTGCCACCATCTGGCCTTTTTTGAGTTAGAAAAAAATGTCAGTTTCATATGGTTTATACCAAAAGTACATTGTTCGATAAAGAGAATGGCACATTTTAGTCCAATTATTTCAAGTTAATAATTTAGAAAGGAAAAAAAATCAGTGTTATTCCCCAACCTTTTGAGCATACAGGCTGTGTAATTATTTATTGTGGCTCAGTGGGAGCCTATGTTATTCTCCTGAGAACCCAGCACTCAGAACAGACCTGGCCCTGAGTGAGCTCCGGCTTTGAGCATCCATCCAGCTGGTCACCCACTAGCTCTGTGACAATGGGCTAGTCATACAACCCCCCTTAGCTTCATTTCCCTTGGTGGAATAATGGAGAGATCTTTGCCCATTTCAGAGGGCCAGTCTTCCATAAATAAACAGATAAGTAAAACTTGTGCAATAACTCCCACGCTTGCTCCCCTTGAAACACACTGAACAGAAACAATCACTATTTCAGGTTCCATTTTCATCTTACATCATGATTAAAATTTCTCCTGAATGAATTTCTGTTCTGTGGTTTTACCATTGCTCTAGGTGAGGAGTGGGGGGGAAAAAGCAATTTGTACCACGCAGAATCTTTCTCAGAGAGCCTGTCTTGGGCACACTGATTTTGTCAGTTTCAAATTGACTCCCCACTTCCTAATCCCTGAGAAATGCCCTTGGATCATGGATCTTCTGTGCAACACAGGGCTGACATCCCAGAAGCCAATCCAACCTCCTCAAAACCGAGATCTTTCCCCAGCAAACTGGGAGTGCACTCAAGGAGTGTCTGGAGCTAACAGGAAATGAATCAAGGCCGGAATAGCCAGAACAAGTGCACTCTCTTCCCCCGTGCACCTGGCAATAAAGCGTTTGCATCACCACCCTTCCCTGAATGATTCAACAGTTTCCAAAAATTGTGACATAAGGGATATCTTGTGCGTGGTGGACCTCGGCAGTCCCCACCTGGGATGGGCAGGGCACCAGTTGCGTGTGTAGGAACAAGTACAAACCACAAATGTAAATATACCCATAGTTGCAGAACACGTGGATTTGAGGTGCAGGGTTTTACAAGGCCGAGTAGTGAATGCACTTCAGCCCTCCTTGAGAAAGAGTCCTGAAGAGTGAGACAGACGGAAAGCGTGAGTCACCCAGGTGGGGAAAGGGAGGAGGAGGCGGAGGGACCTGGGAGTGCCCAGGGCTGAGGCCAGAGGCTGCTCAGGGGTCTGGAAGAGCCCTAAGCGCACCTGGGGCCGGCCTGGGGCTGAGCTCCTGCCATCTGGACTTTTTCTCAGAGCAAGGCAAAGAGAAGAATGGGCAAGGACATCCACATTTGTATAAGTCAAGGGTTGCGGTGTGGAAAGTAGAGGAGATGAGGGGTAGCAGAGGAAATGGAGAGAGTGAAAAAAAAAAAAAATTCAGGGGCAGCAAGCGTGAAGGGAACGATGAGAAAGGATAACGTTTGCAGAAGGAGTGGCCAGAAGTTAAATAAAAAAGGAAAAGCAGAATGGAAAATGAATCTGTGAGCGAGAATGGGGAGGGCTGTGCTCAAAGTCCTTGGGATATATCAGAAAAGGGAAGCAAGGCATGAAACCAGAGGGGCAGTCCTTGGTAAAGGCTTGAATGGAGCTTCCTCATTCCCTGCCTCGTTCCCCGCTGCTCCCAGATTCACTGCAAGTGAGTAGAGCCCAGGCAGCAAGGCAGACCCCCGCAACGTGGGTCCTGCTTGCTCCCCAGTCCCCGTGGACCCCACTCAGTCTCCAAGTCTAGTTTGGTTAAACAGTAACACTCTGAGGTTCTCAAATGCCCAGAAGTGTGCCCTTTTGTGCCCTGGGACCTTTGGAGAAAGTAGCCAGGGGTGACTAGTAGGAACTCCCCACTGATGAGTGAATACACTTCCGCAGTGGCTCGGGGTGACAGCTTCGCTAAAGAAACACCGTGCCCTTTGAATGTGATTAGTAAGAGAGAGATCACTCTATTCTCTAAAGGTCTCCCGATGACCAAATTAGGCCTCTGAGAACTGGAATGAAACATTTCGTGTGAGTCATGTCTGTTTGATTCATTTTCTGTCCCTGGTTGTTATAGAAACTCCACAGCACAGCCCGAAGGCTCAGAATTCCTGAAGTTAACCTCCAACTGGAGCTCAGTTTATACAGCAAACAAGTTTGCTTAGTTTGTTAATCTTTAGCTACTTCCTGCCCCGTTCTCCTTGGGGGCTGAAGAACTGAATATGACCCCAAGTCCACTCTGGTTTTTCCACGTGAATCAAAATAATGAACATGGCTGTGTTCTTCCCTGAAGATGGTAAGAGTGCGCAGAATTCCAAGTCACTCCCTGGGCTATCTGATTGTGGATCAAAGCTGCCCCTTTGCTAACACAGAGACTGTACACATGAGAAAGAAATTTAGGAACCTTTGCACTGTCTATTTTGGTTCATCTCAATCTCTTGGAAAAATCTTCAGAGAAATGATAATAGCCACTGGGTTTACGCTGGGAAACATGCCCGTTAGGGAGATGTTTGACAGATTTGCTACTGGAATGTCTTTGACGATATCTACAAGTGGTTGAGATTCAGACCCAGGTGTACTGTATCCATGGTGATAAGCTCTGTAGCTTCTTCAGCAAGGAGTTTAAATCAGACAGACCTGGAGTCATCTGGCCCTACCAAGTAATGGTTGCTTGACTGAGCAGGTGACTTGCCTTCATGAACCTCTGTTATCCACCCGTGAAATGGTGCTGTCGAGCATTATCCCACAAGTGGCTTTAAAGACTAAGCAAGTTGGATGTGTGAATTACTTAGAACAGGTTCTTATGCATAATAGATGCTTAACAAATGTTAAACACCTTTCCTTTCCATTAGCCTAGCTACTTAGTGGTCATTTTGCTACTCCATAGCACTTCCAGCTGGAATATTCAGCCTAAACAGTGAACAGATAGAGAATGTAGGATTTTTAAAAAGTCACAACTACAGAGCCCAGAGTACAAGCCAGGCGTTTCTCTAACTTGAGCTGTGTGGTTTAACCTATGCAAGTGATTTCACTTCTGAGTTCCGACCACAGACTGAAAAGATGGAAGTAGATAATCCTGAAGCAAGGCATTTTAACTGAGGTAAAGGAGGCAACACGTGTGACTACCATCCCTGACGGATTTATCATTTATCTTTTAAAAATGGCACACAAAGGCAGTGGCTCATGCCTGTAATCCTAGCACTCCGGGAGGTCCAGGTGGGTGGACTGCCTGAGCTCATGGGTTTGAGACCAGCCTGAGCCAGAGCAAGACCCCGTCTCTAAAAAACAGCCGGGCATTGTGGTGGGTGCCTGTAGTCCCAGCTGCTCAGGAGGCTGAGACAAGAGAATTGCTTGAGCCTAAGAGTTTGAGGTTGCTGTGAGCTATGACGCCACAGCACTCTACCAAGAGTGACAAGGTGAGACTCTGTCTCAAAAAAAAAAAAGCACACAAAAAAGAGAACATATACAACATAAAGAGATCAACATGGAGCAGAGAAACAGATGTATCTGGTGGAGCAGAGAGAACTGGAATTGGAATTTAAGTTTGTCCTGTAGTCTATGGCGCTTGCATACTAACGAACCACATTAACACTAATGAGTTCAACCTGGCTGAACTGTGCCCTCACTTATTACAGGAGCCCAGTCTTTGCAAAATCTTATCCTAATTACATCACATCATCTCCCCGCAGTCCTCTCCTGCCCATCAGTTCATCCCTCCTCGCTGATAATGGCCACCTGTGAGGCCCCTTGTTGGGGGCTGCTCATCCCTGCCAGGGATATCGGTATTCTGTGTGTGAAGGTCAAGCTCAAGGTCAAGCTCATGTCTGTGGCAGGGGCTTCTCCTGGTATCTCTAACGCCAACCTCTCTAGGTGAACCAGTGCTGCCAAGTTCTGTGACGTCGCCCTCTCTTGAATCCCTGAAGCTCTTGACCATGATTTAACAAACGTGTTCAGATAGGTAATGGACTTAAATTTAAGATAGGGCCCTCTGGCAGTGTCTATATTCCTAGCCCTTGGGAAGCTGAGGGGGATAGATTGCTTAAGCACATGAGTTTGAGGCCAGCCTGAGCAAGAGTGAGGACCCCCCCCCAGCTCTACTAAAAAATATTAATAATAATAATAATTATAGAAAAACTAGCCAGGCATGGTGGCAGGTGCCCATAGTCCCAGCTACTTAGGAGGAGGCTGAGACAAGAGGATTCCTTGAGCCCAAGAGTTTGAGGTTGCTGTGACACTACGGCACTCTACCCAGGGCAACAGAGTGAGACTGTCTACGTAAATAAATAAATTAATGAACTAATTAATTAAAAAAGATAGGACAAGCTACTCTGGGAAGATAGAATTTATGTAAGTGGAGAGGAAATTCTAGTTGAAGAAAAGTAAGATGATCAGCATGACAGGTTGGAGAATTTGTGATGGAAGTCCAGACAGATAATAAAACGTATGGTTAGATTAGCAAGGACTTCCAGTGCTAGGCCGATGAGTTTGTAAATCTGACAGGCTATATGTAGAGACAGGAAGAGCTGAAAAGTCAATTTCTGTTGTTTACATTTAATGACTTAGAATTAAATCTAAAATCTACTAAATGTTACTGCATTTCCTTGTGCAAATAATGGATGCTTTCTAATCACTGGTTTATTCTTCTGTGAAATTGGGATAATTCTACTTTTGTTAAGCATCATTCTTAGAATCAGATGAGATACATGAACTCAGTTGGCACAGGGCCCAGTACATAGCAGGATCTCAATGTAGGTACCCTTTTTCTTTTCTCTTAATAGAAGATTAAGAGAAAATTATTGCTAAAAATTAAAGTTAAGAAATTATGTGCATATTTTAATTATTCACCTATCAATGAATGATAACAATTTCACTGTCAGAATGTAAGAGTTAAAAGGGGCAAATGGTAAAATATTTCTGCTGATGCTAAAGGGTTTTTTTTCCTTCATACCTTCATAAATTATACCCAAATTCAGGTGACAGACATGCAAACATAAAAATATTAATAAAGATATCCTATCCTTTCCAGGAAATGGTGTTATTAGAAAACAAACTTAGCAGATTCACTTCCTCTGAGCTGTTACTGCGTTATTTAACACGCGATGTGGTCTCTAGTTCCCTCTAATTATACACAAAAATTTTAGAGTTTTTGGGGCGGCGCCTGTGGCTCAGTGGGTAGGGCGCCGGTCCCATATGCCGGAGGTGGCGGGTTCAAACCCAGCCCCGGCCAAACAAAAAAAAAAAAAAAAAAAAATTTAGAGTTTTTAATAGCAGCATTTTTGCAATAATTCACATACCATACAATTCACTAATTTGAAATGTAAATGTAATTGTTTTTAGCATATGGACTGAGTTGCACAGCCACCACCACCACAATCCATTGGGAAAATTTTAACACTAACCAAATCCCATATGGTCACTCCCGCTCCCCTAACTTCACGACAATCACAAATCTACTTTCTGTCTGTGTACATTTCCCTGTTCTGGACTTACATGTGTACTGAATCGTCAAATACCGTGGTTCTCAACCTTCCTAATGCCGCAATGTATTTTCATTGTTAAAAAGGGGTCACGGCCCGCAGGTTGAGAACCGCTGATCTAATACGTGACCTTTTGCGTCTGGCTTTTTCAACTGGCCTCATGTTTTCGAGGTTGGTTGATGTTGGAGCACACATCAGTATTGCCGTCCCTTGCTCTGACACGTAATGTTCCATTGTGTAGACACATTCATTGGAGTCATTTCCAGATTTTTGGCTTTTATGAATAATGCTGCTAAGGAATTATGGAATTTTGAAAGGTGCCATCTGGCATATCTAGCTCGGTTCTCTCAGTTTATAGGTAAGCAAAGGGAGCACTGGGAAAGTTGGGTGCAAAGGCTATGCCTCCCTGCTTTACAGCTATCAAAACACTAACTGAAACTCAGCTCTTCTAATGACCTGATGATTACCATGCCCATCTCTGCCAATAGTTTGCAAGGTTTTATCGAGAGGGCATAGTGCTAACAGCTACAATTGATTAAATAATACCTAAGAGCCAGTCTCGATACCTCCAGCGCTATGCAATTTAGAGAAACGGTCACAGTCCCTGATTCTATTCATCTCTGAAAGACTTACTAGTGAGAATACAGAGGGTGCCAAAACAATGTATAAGAAAGGAAAAAGAACCTGAGCTGGTGGGTTCGAATCCAGCCCAGGCCTGCCAAACAAGAAAGGAAAAGGAAAGGACAAAATTGTATTAAAATTGTAATATTCAAAATGTACCAAAAACAAAAGAAGAATACAAGTCACACTGAGCACCTCTTATCATGGCACAAGTCAAATGTGACTTGAGTGTCACACATTTAAGAGTTTTTCCCTTTCTTTTCTTTTTTTTTTTTTTGTAGAGACAGAGTCTCACTTTATGGCCCTGGGTAGAGTGCCGTGGCATCACACAGCTCACAGCAACCTCCAACTCCTGGGCTTAAGCGATTCTCTTGCCTCAGCCTCCCGAGTAGCTGGGACTACAGGCGCCCGCCACAACACCTGGCTGTTTTTTGGTTGCAGTTTGGCCGGGGCCGGGTTTGAACCTGCCACCCTCGGTATATGGGGCCAGCGCCCTACCCACTGAGCCACAGGCGCCACCCAGTTTTTCCCTTTCTTAACATGTGTATACCTTTTTTGGCACCCACTGTATAATAAAAATGTGAGTAACTGGTACATTGAAAGAGTTGAACTCATGGATTATAATCATATAAGCAACTGAATGTTTGATTTTTATTTTCCATTTAAGCATTCTCATTATGGTGGTTTTATTATTATTATTTTTATTTAGTACCCCCAGCAAAACACTTGACTAGGCCCCAAGAAATTAAAAGCCCTGGGATCTCCTTATGTCGCAAAACAGGCTCAATTCAGTGCTTAGGACACCAAAACTGCCTAAAAGTAAAGGCTTTCATTTTTGTTGATACAACATCTTCTCTCTCACCAGCACCGTGCAGGAGCTGGGCAGGTCAGGTGCAAGTGGACCTGAAGGGTTCTCCTAGGACTGATGCTGTCATTGGATGGCCCTGTGATTTTGAACTTGGCGGGTGTTTATGGCCCGTTTCGTCCATGTTTGCTTTTGTAGGTTCTTCAGAGATCCTCTCTCTCCATCACTGGGTGTCTACAATTCCCTTGGCAGGGTAATTTACACTCCTCTGGCTTGTAACTTTCTCCTTTCTTACTTAGCCTCTAGGAATACAACATTTCAGCTTCTCTCTGCGAAAGCCAGATTATGCCTCCTGATGGTCCTCTTGGAAGGTCCTGGATATTCTCTTGAATGGATACCCACATCAGGTTCACTGGAAATGCTCATCTACCCTCTGCACTCCCCAAACCACAGCCAATGCAGCCTCCTTTCTGTCGGTTGGTCAGACAGGCAAGCATCTTATCTCACTGCTGGTCTTTCTTTAACCCGTCAGTTCCGTCCACACATATGTAGACCTCTGATCAGTCTCCCTGAAGTTCCTCTCCTGACTGGACGTGGTGGGAGAAGTTCAGGGGAGGGGCAGGACTCACATCGCAGCTCCCTCCAAGGAAATACTAACATTCCCTCCTCGAGCTTTCTGTCCTGTGGGGGTGTGTGTGTGGGGGGGTGGGGGGAGTGGGGTGGTGGTGGTGGTGGTTAAGAATCACAGAATTGGGATGGGGGCAAGACATGATTGCAAAAGGGACTTTTGCAATCATGTAACCTGGCTTATTGTACCCTCAATGAATCCCCAACAATTAAAAAAAAATCAAAAACAAAATTCCTAAAACATTTGAAATTTTGCATCTTGATCTGTGACCCTACTTTGGAAACATCCTGTTTATTATTATATTATCTCTTCCAATGTTATTTTTAATTTAATGTCTTAAATTGTCTAGAAGGCAAGCTGGTTGATGACATGAACACTGATCTGGGGCACTATTAGCTACCACATGTGAGACTCTGTATCAGACACCATGCTAAAAAGCCGTCGACATTGTCCCACTAACCTCTCTCAACAATTAAATGAAATAGAGGTGGTGATCACCATTCCATAAAACAGGGATTTAAATCTTCAAAATGTATCGTTTCGTTGGCTGTATCCCACAGGGAGAAACAACCCCTCCCCACTCCATGTCTTCACCAACAGAGACAGGAGGATGTTTTACACGGCTGTTAAAACATTGGGCGTGTTTTAACTACGTGTAAAATAACATGGCAACATAACACTTTTTGCCCAGAGGACATTCAGCTTTTGGGCAACTCCAGTGTTAAGTTCATCTAATGGTTCAAGGATGTACCAAGTTCCTGCGTTCTTCACGTCTCTCCGTTCTGCATCCTTGGTATTTAAGCCTCTCCGAGGCTAGTTCCTTTAATGATCATGTGATGGTTGTCATATTTCTAGAAATCACATCTAGATAAGACAATGCTTAGAAGAATGGTTTCTTCCTTTATAAAAGTTTTTTCCTAAATGCCCCCTGTCCCAGTACCTACATAAAATGAAATTCTATAACAAGGAAGAAAGAAGAGGTTGTACTCTAGATGTAGACTTAGCAAGTTTGTCACAGAGGGTAAAGTAACGGGTCTTAGACGGTGCAGCTGCTCTATGGCAGGGGTGACGCTGAAAGCCGGGTTTGTTTTGCTCCCAAGTGGGTGCCTTGTGTCTTGCCGTGTACTGTCCTATGCACCTTGCAGATCCAGAGGGAACAGATAATCTGGGAGGAACCTCTTTGATGTTAGAAGGTCCAGGAATGGCTCTGAAGCTCCCAGGGTTATTATATTTGTAAGGAGGAAAGCAGTGGCACTCTCCAAATCCCAGGGCTATTTCTCCTCCACCACGGCTGCTTCTGTAGAAGGGTAGGAAATCACGAAGTCAGGAAAAGGACAAGGCACTCAGGTCAGGAAGTGCCACTGTCTGGGACTGACCCTAAGGAAGGGCCACACCCTGAGGATGGGGCCAACTGTGTGCAGAGACCTACCAGCAGTGGGCTCACGTTGGGTGGCTGGAGACACTTTATCAGTGAGTCTGTGGCCAACACCCTCATCAGGAAGGACTTGTCCAAAATGCCATCAAAAGTAGGAGGAAGCGAGCATTGTTTCTCGACACTCTGTGCACGCGAGGCGTCTCTTCGGCTGAGTTGGTGCTCACTGTGTCTTCTGCTTTATGAGAGAACTCAGGCTCAGGAGTTAAATACTCAGCCAAGGTCACACATGTCTTGGCAGAATCTGGACGCAAATCCATTGCTGCCTGTCAATAAAGTCAGTCCAACTGGTAGCTCAAAGCTGAGTAGATTCAGAGCTCCAGGGAGAAGAGGAGCTCCCAGAAGACTGTGGCTTTTTGGGGGGAACTTCTTGTCTCTGAAACAAATAAGCATTAGGCCAGGCACAATGGCTCATGCCTATAATCCATGCCTATAATCACTCTGGGAGGTGGCAGGAGTTCGAGACCAGCCTGAGCAAGATGAGGCCCCATCTCTACTGAAAATAGAAAAACTAACCAGGTGTGGTGGTACACACCTATAGTCCCAGCTACTGGGGATCTCTTGATCCCTAGACTTGAGCTGTGAGCTTGAGCTATGATGATGCCACAGCACTCTACCCAGGGTCACAGAGTGAGACTCTGAGAGAGAGAGAGAGGAGAGAGGAGCAGAGGGGAGGGGAGGAGATGAGAGGAACAAACATCAGATGGAGACCAGGCTGGGCATTTTTTTGAGGTGTTTTGGGGCATATTTGACTAGAATCCTGGGATGTGCCTGAAATGGATGCCGGGACCCGTGCCTAAGAATCTGAAGCTGCAGGCCTGGGCTGTGTGCTCATGGTGGTGCATACACGCTGTGTACACACACATGCGCACACACACACACTCATAGCGGTGCGTGTACACACACACACGCACACACACACACCACACACACACTTTTTAAACTAGTTTTCCAGGTCATCCTGAAGCACAGTCAGTTTCTGTTACACTAATTTGGCTGTTTCTAAGCCTGAGCCAACATAGCATTGAAAAGTAGGTTCATATGGCTGGAGAGAGTACAGAAATAGAAAATAAGAACATATTTTAACATTTTAAAATTAAATAAAAAGATTATTTCATACCATAGAACTCATTTGCTGAAATATTCTGTGCTTATCAAACTTAGAGATGACATTTCTAAGAACCCTAACACTCGTGAAGCCTGCCCTGGCTAATAGGTCTCGCTCCCTGGTTAGCTGGGCAGATTTTCTTCCATAAGTTGATTTTGTTATGAATTTTGTTCCTGAGACTTTAATCCTTTATGACATTATTACCCTTGAATTTATATGGCTGAGGATCAGATGGTCATCATTATATGAAGCAGGGCGGATATACAGGCTTCATTAAAACCCTTTTGTCCACACCCAGGACAGTAAATAAGGGCAGGAAAGGTCAGTACAAGTTACTGTCATTCTCTGATAGTTTTATCAGAGAATAAAATAGTTTTTATCAGAGAATAATAGTTTTATCAGAGAATGTGTGAGAGTTCTTGAAACTCAAACACCTGATTGCAAGAATGAGCAAACCTTACAGAAGAAGTAAAATGTAAAATTGAGGAAATTTCTCAGAAGACAGAAAAAAATGGAATAAAAAAATAGGACAGAAAAATGAAAAATTAGAAACTGAAAGAGGATGTTCATTATCTAACTCAGTGATTTAACCGGTGTGCCGTGGCACACTGGTGTGTTGTGAGCGGATCTTAGGTGTGCTATGAAAAATTTTAAAAGATTGTCACTTAAATTATTTTCAAAAGAAGTTCAAAGCCAGTAAGCATCTTTTTCTTTTTACTCTTTGGTTTTTATCATCATAATTTAAGTGCGCCATGGAAATTCATATGAGTTTAAGTGTGCTGTGAGATAAAAAATGTTGAAAAACACTGCTTTAATAAATAGGATTTTCATGAAGAGAATGGAGAAAATGGACAGGAGGAAGTTTATCAAAGAAATAATTCAAGAAAAATTTTCTGGAAATGAAGAATGTGAGTTTTTTAATGGAAACGACTCAGGAAATATCAAGCACAAAGAGCTAAAACACAAACAAAATATATCATATTATTATGAAAATTCACGGAAGATCTTATAAGACCCAGAAGAATAAAAAGAGGTTAAAAACAAAGACTATTAATCAGAAGAGCAGTGAACTCCTCCGAAGCTGTAAAACTCCATCGTAAACATTCTGAAGTCGGAGTTAGTCATATCCCGCCCAGCACTTCACTCAGAGCCCACACTGTCAGTCAAGTGCAACGACAGAATAACGGCAGCTTCACTCAGGTAAGGGGTGAAAAATGCACACTTCCCAAGCACTTTCTGTGGAAGGCACTGGACAAGATACTCCCATACAATGAGAAAACCAAAAAACAAACAAAAAAAGGGGAAGACACGGGACATAACACAAGGTGAACTCTCAAATGGCCGTGCAAACTGGCGCATAACCAGTCCACACAGAGCCTTCCCCAAAGATTGATTTGTCTTTTTAATGTAAATAGACATTGGCTGGAAAAAAGTCCTTTGAAAATACAGTTTGTTAATAGACATATTTCAAATAATAAGTATCATGAAAAGAAAGAACACGTAAAATAAAATCAATGAAAGTGCTACTAATTTCTGGGGAAAAATGATTTCTAAGGAAAAAAACCCTAAAAACCTCCAGGGCAAGCTTTTATGGGCCTTTGCATACTTTTTTGTTTATGTGCTTGTAATACTTTGCTTACAACTAAAATTGATGATTTTCTTTTACCTGGTTTCAACTAGGATTTAGGAATCTTGTAGCCGAGACTTAATATAATTTATCATTAGCTGTCAGTAAAATTATTTACATTTCAATTCACTCATATAGAAAGTCTAACTTGTTTTTCTGTCATCCCTACCTATGATTCTGTCACACCTTCCTAGGATAAGGACTGCAGGGTACACGTATTAACAGGTGCAGTTACAGGTACTCAGGTAGGTAAATTCATCTTGAATGATAAAGTCTAAATGCCTGGAAATATCATGAGGATAGTTGTTGGAAGTAATCGTAGTTGAATCCTCTGCTCCCTGACGTTTTACCTTCCCCCATAATATCTCCCTCCCACCACTGTTTTCCTGGTGTCACTGTCCCAAGTAGGACTTTGGGCAGGATCGAGGCTTGGTCTAGCTCTAAGTGGCGATTCTTTACCTCTTGAGTTGAATACCCAGAATGAAAATTAGACTCTGATTTAATGCTAGAGAAATATTCAGGGTGAAGAAATCCAGGGAGAGGATTATTCGTGTTTGAAACATGAATAGTTGGGTCAATAATTTGATGATAATCTGGGGGGAAAACACCCAAGATTTTGAATCCCTTGAATGTTAAAAGAAAAAAAAACAAAACTTCAGGAAATAAAGGAATTTCTGTTATAGCTCAATTATTTGACCCTCTTACATGGAGTGTTTCAAGCAAATTTCTAGGCATAAAAGATAAGTAACAAAGAAGAAAACATGTTTTGATGGAGCAGGCTCAGTGGAACACGTTGTAAGAGAGAAACTCCATGGAATAGTAATGATTCGTAGATAGACAATTCAGAGCTATTTAAACATCTAGGACTAGGATCGAGCTGAAACAGAAGGAGAATATTGCTCTTAAGAGATCGAATTTTTTTTTAACTAGGGGAAATGGCAATATAACAGATAATAAAAACTTTCTGAGACAGATCCAGAGCATCCAAGTTTTTAAAATTAAAAAAAAAAAATTGAGCAATAGTTTGTAGAGATTAGTCACGTCAAAGAACAGTGTACATTCTCACTATTTAGAGCATGAAATAGATCTAGTCGCTTGCTGGAGGTCACATCGTGAATGAGCAGCATGGACAGGACTGAACCCCAGGTGCCCTGAGGCTGGTTTATCATGGAACAAAAACATCGTGCTGGACACGTCTGTGCAGAACTGAATATATAGGGAAGCTAAGGAGGGACTCAAAACCCTTGGGTTTCACCAGCCCCTGTGGGTGCTGAGAGCTGCTGAGATTTAGTGTTCCAGGAGAAAGTGAACTAGAATGCAATCGGGGAGCAGCTGTGCTGACTAAATTAGGACTAGGAGAAAGGGACTTGGGCTTATGAGGCTCCAAAAATTCATTGAGATTTATTTTCTGTTAAATAAATGTCATGCAATTTATACCTAATTTTATAATGAAAAAAAATTTTTTTCTTAAAGATGTCACAGTCCACCACTGCCACCACTTGTCAGGGCCTGGGACTGGCTAGGTCTCGGGCCCAGCTTAACTAGGTTCTGGACACAGACCACTAAGCTACCTTGCTCAGGAATAATTTCTCCTAGGTGCCTGAGGGCTATCTACTTCAGCTGGGGGGGGGAGAGAGAGAGAGAGAGAGAGAGTGAGTCTTAGATAGAGTAAAGCAGCCTTAGAATAGACAGATCTCTTTAGTAGAGCTTGGTAATCTTTAGCAGGGAGATGCCATGCTGGGGTTCTGCAGGCAGGAGAGGAGACAGAGTCAGAGTAAGCGGATCCGTGATAGAATGTACATGAATTCCGACTGCCTTCTTCTCCAGCCTAATATAAAGCTGATCTTAGTGCCTCTCAACAGCACAGGTGTAGAGACTGCCAATTCACCAATGCTCTCATTTGGTGAGCGCTCATGCTTGTTAGGAGAGCTAAATCCCTCTCTATGCCCTTTTCACCAAGGTGTTCCATTGCTGAGCTATACAGGTATTTCTTAAAACTCTCACTCCTCCTAGCCATAGGCTATACGGGCTGCTACATAATGAGGTCATACAAAATAGTGTAAGACTGAGGCTCCCCAGACAACCCGGAAGGAACCACAGAACATCTTGGAGATGGACCTCACTGAATGTTATTATGATTTTTGGTTGAACAGATTGTAAGGGAGAATCTTAAGGAATAGCAAGGGCTCATAGATAGTTCAGAACTATTTAAATGTCTAATAATTATCTAACTCTATCTGAAAAAATTAAAATGCTTACTTTACATTATAAAATGCTTTTAGACTCTTTTATAAAGGGCCAAATAATAAGTAATTTAGATTTTTCAAGTTGCGTGACCTTTGCCATAACTACCCAACTCTATCTTTGTAGCATGAAAGCAGCCATAGACATTATGCAAATGAGTGTGCACGGTTGTGTTCCAATAAAACTTTATTTCCAAAGACAAGCAGTGGGCCAGATTTAGCCCACAGGTAGTACTGTGCCAACCCCTGATCTAAGTTGCTTTAAATCAGGTTTCTTAACCTCAGCACTATTGAAGATTTGGTCAGATAATCTGTGGTTGTGGGTAGCTGTTGTGAGCCTGTGTTATCAGCAACTCCAGGGGTCCTCAAACTGCGGCCCGCGGGCCACATGAAGTGGTGTGAATTGTATTTGTTCCCGTTTTTTTACTTCAAAATAAGGTATGTGCAGTGTGCATAGGAATTTGTTCATAGTTTTTTTTTTTTTTAAAACTATAGTCTGGCCCTCCAACGGTCTGAGGGACAGTGAACTGGCCCCCTGTTTAAAAAGTTTGAGGACCCCTGAGCAACCCTGTCTCCTGTCCACTAAGTGCCAGCGGCACCCTCACCCACACCCACTGCAGTTGTGACAACTGCAAATTTCTCGGGACATTGATAAATGTCCCTTGTGAGATGAAATCAGCCTCCATTGAGAACAACCACGATGTACATTAATGGAGATAGAAAATGTGTGTGTTTGGTGGGAGATGGTGGAGGCCTTCCCATCTGAAGAAGTGCAGGACTTTCTAACTCTGTGACCTCCATCCCTGCACATTCTCCAATATTCCGGAACACCAGAGCAAGGAAGTCGCACTGGTGATTCAGAAACTCAATTCCATCTTCATCTGTCCATTACAACATCAGTTTTATCTCAGAAGATTCCCAGCAGCTTTTTAATATTTGTATGGTATGAACTGTGACTCCGCGGTTCAGAACACTTGCCTCCTAAGTTCCAAACTGTGTATAATCAATCACCTGGAAACACCTAAGGGCTATTTCCTGTTGGTAAGTATCTTTCATATCACGATCTGTCTTTTAAGATTCAAGACGTTATAGTAATAAAATTGGGGGGCAGAGCGCGTGTGGAATCTTCGGATCATATAACCATCCATCCTCGGCAAAATCGAAGTCAGTGTTCTGGGTAATTCTGCGCCTTTAAAGCAGCAGGAGGAAATACGAGCTGGCAGGATCGTCCCTGTATTGGGAGATGTAACACAGGGAGGGTGATAAATAATTCTCGTAGCCTCACGGTCAGTTTATCAAGGTCACGTCTTCTCCAAGGCCTGTGATAGGGGACGGGAAATGCCCTGCAGTCACTGCCACCTGCTTTAACCTGGGAGGGCCGAGGCCGGAGGACCCTGCAGCCCTCACTTTACTTCCTTTCTACGTAAGGAGGAAACGATGTATTTATGCCTGTGAACTTCATTTTTGACAGGGGGGCCCTAACTTCCGAAGGTGAGTGTGCGCCACGGCAGCGCTGCTGCTTTTTTCTAAATTTAGATTTAACTTTTAACATCCCCGCTGTTTAGAGACTTTCCTACTACAGAAAAACTTAAAGCTTTTGTTCTTGTGGCTCTTAAAACGCCCTTTCCTAATAAATCTCTACACATTTGATGGTAGAACTCAGGGCCCTCAATTCCCTAAGTAAATAAATGAGTCACAATTCACTATTTGACCATTAAGGCCTCAGCTCTGCTCCTCGCAGCCGCAGGGGCAGGTGCTCCCTGTCACTGGGCCGCGCCGACGGGATCTCCAGGAAGCTGAGGTCGCCGAGCGGAGCCCAGAGGGGACGCCCTGCCCGGAGGGGACGCCCTGCCCGGAAGGGACGCCCTGCCCGGAAGGCATCACCCTCGGCTGCGCAGTCCTGGTTTCCTTACCTACTTTTCATCTCTGGAGAAATCAGGCTTTCTCCGTTTTAAAGTCAACGTAGCATTTGTTTCTAAGGCGAGTCCCCGTCAATCAGATAAATGAACTATTTTTAAGCTACCTGCGATCAGAAGACAGTGGATGAGGGAAGGTGCGCCGACCGGGAGCCCGGGACGAACCTGCGCTCGCTCTGCAGCGCCCCGGGGTGACACCCGCGTACCTTCCCCCAGGGTGACACCTTGTATTTTCCCCCGGGGTGACACCTACGTACCTTCCCCCAGGGTGACACCGTGTATTTTCCCCTGGGGTGACACCTACGTACCTTTTCCCAGGGGTGACACTCATGTACCTTCTTCCAGGGGTGACACCCATGTGTCTTCTCCCAGGGGCGACACCCACATACATTCTCCTGAGGATGACATCTGTATACCTTTCCCCGGGGTGACACCCTGTACCTTCCCCGGGGGTGACACCCGCGTACACTCTTCGGGGCAGGCCAGCGGAGTTAATCCGAGCACCAAGCTGCTTGCCCGGTTGTTACAGGGACTGTGCAGACATCTGAGAAACTCTGAAGGTCCTTATTTGTTTTTCCAGAGCCTTCTATTCCTTGACGTGTGTGCTTACCATTTCACTAACACTCAGTGCCAGAACGGCCCTCCCAGAAAAATGACTCCAGAAAGTGAAAAGCAAACTCAGCAAGAAAGCGCCACCTGAAGGGACGTCCTTGTTTTGGGCCCAAAGACCTGATAACAGGCGTTAGGTTATTTTTAGCTGTGAAAATTATGTCTGATTACACAACCTGCCTCTCTCTAGTAATAAGAAAAAATATATAATTGAAGCCAGGTGCTCACGGGAACAAAGGTGTTTCTTATTGGGCAGGTTTTATAACAAAATAAGAAAAAATCCTAAAAACCAAAATCCTCATGGAGAAATCTGTTCTTTCTGCATAACAGGATCGCTGGTTGGACTCTTTGGAAGTGGCTTCTGAGAAACACAGTTGGCATTGCAGTCTCTTCAATGATTCTCATTTGAAACCTATCTACAGGAGAACTCTGTTTCCAAGGCGTTGGAACTCCCCTGGTCTGCCCCTCTGCACTGATTTGAGTTTCTTCCTAACCCACGTACACAGAAAACCAGGAATAAAGCTGGACAGTGTGCACCCAAGTTTGTCTGTATCAGAAAGAAAAAACAAGTCACGTGCAACTGGGCATAGACAACAGTGGCTATAAACTTCATGTGCAATTTTACTCGAACTTTATGGCACCCTGTGTGTACCCTTTCTTTCTCACACGCGCACTCATATGCACACACACTGGTCTTTGTGTGTTTGGAAGCTGAATTTTTCGCCCAGTAAAAAGCACACCATTGATTTCTGTTTTAGTAACCTTATTGATTACGTTTTGGCCATCATCCCAGCTCAACATAAGCTCCTCTTTAGCAGCTTAGGAGAAGGGTTTCCTGTAACCGGAAAAAAAAAAAAAAGAGAGAGAAAGAGAGAAATAAAGAAAGGATAAAAATTCAGACGCCAGCATGCAAATTCTAATCCCAGTTTCACTACCAACTCTCTGCTTCGTCTCCTCACACGTAAAACATTAGTGAAGTCATTTTGCCCTAGGTAGCAGATAAGAGGACAAATTAAAGTGAGAAAAAGTCTTTTAAAATTAGAAAAACATGCTCAAACTCGAAGTACTGTTCACTACTGTGAAGAATGGTATACTTATGCAAAATCCAAGTCAGAAAAGGCAGGTGGGTGGAGCTCGCTCTTACACAAACCTCACTCTCCATCAGTCCTCACCAATTTTTTCCTATAGCCTCCTATCTGGTCTCTCTGCCTCGTTCTTATCCCGCTCACATCCACCTTTTCAGAGTTTCGGTGGTGTTCTCTCTCCCAAGTGGTAATCTCAGCATTCTTCCCCCGCACCACATAAAACTGTTTTCCCAAAAGGAAACGCATTGCCTTTAGGGCAAACTGGCAGACAGGTTAACTCAGGGCACAGAGCTTCTTACCCATGTCAGTCTCATCCCTGATTCACCAGCTCAGCTTCCCTTTTGTCCTCTCTTGAACTTTGATCTTCAGTAATCCCAAGCACGCTCAGTTCCCTGAATACACTGTGCCACTGTTATCCCTGTGTGGCGGCAAAGCTTTCCTTTTGTGTGGGGTGCCCTTCTGCCCTGCACCTGCCTACAAAAGGCTCCCTAGTTCTTCACTGTGCTCCGCAGAAAAATCATTATTCCTCCCTGTGTCACGAGTCTCTGGGGGTATACGCTTCCTTGTCTCCAATTTTTTTTTTTTTTTTTTGCAGTTTTTGGCTGGGGCTGGGTTTGAACCCACCACCTCCGGCATACAGAGCCAGCACTCGTCTCCTTTGAGCCACAGGTGCCACTCCTCTTCTCTGATCTTTTATGTCTACCTGCTTACTTTTTTATCTGATCATCTGGAAACCAGGGAACATATCTGATTTAACTTCGGTCCCAAGGACCGGGCCCATAGAAGATCCTCCATGGCGGTCGAGAGAATGAATGAATGAATGAAGTTCATCCCTCAGTTTTAGAACCCTGTATGCTCCACATCTTTTCATGAGAATGACACAGTTTACAATATTTCCCATGTGCACCTTTCCTGCCTTCTAGGGCATAACCGATGCTTTACACTTGGTGAGATCCCTGGATTATTTATTTATTTATTTTTTGCTGTTCCTTTCACAAAACCACTTCCCCTCCCCTTCTCCAGAGAAGAAAACTCTTGAACTCTTGTATTTTTTTTTTTTTTTCAGAATTGCGAATTTTCTCCACAGGGTAATCAGGCCATTTTATTTCCTTTGTCTTGATAGAGGAATATAAGATTCATAACAGCAAAGAGACAGAGAGGACAAGAGAAGAAAGGTGTTGGGGGAAAGAAGAGTGTGATCTGAGATGAGGTGGAGGGTGAGTTCTAAAAGCAGGGCACCTGGGCGGCGCCTGTGGCTCAGAGGGGTAGGGCACCAGCCCCATAGAGCGGAGGTGGCAGGTTCAAACCCAGCCCCGGCCAGAAACTGCAAAAAAACAGGGTACAGGTTGTTCAGCTCAGCGTTATAGCAACAATGTTGTCTGTTATTATGTAGTTATGTAAGTGCTTTGAACAGTATTTTTAATCTAGGGAACTTTTATTTACTCCTCTAAATAGACACTTAACAGATACTGCTTAAAACAAAACAGAACTGTCTTTACAATCCCCAGATGATTCCCTACCCCCTCACCCCCCGAAAATAAACAAAACCAAAAATCATTTCTTTGGGTGTTCAGTTAGACCAACACACTAATCAGAAAGATAGAGTAATGTCTCCATGTATTTCTAGAACGAACCCAGCCACCAAAAATGAGTCACCTCAAGACCATATGAGTAATAGGCCTGTGTAAACAATTCTCAAAAACACGATAGCTTCAAAGTACAAGTACCAATGTCTTCCTCCCTGGTTGCTAAAACATTGGGTCTTAAACAGGTCAATTTCATGCTGATTCTTTTACTAAAGGGACCTACAAGCTATATCCATGTGATAGACGTGTTTACCAGAGATTTCATAAAGCCAGCATACTTCACAATCCTGTAAACTATTTGACTTGAAGGGCTCCTTAGAAATCATCTAATTCATCCCTAGATTCTAAAAACTGAGAAGCAGAAGTAAAAAGTGACGAATTATGTAAAATTCAAGCAATGGGGTCAATGGGATTAAATCCAAATCTGCTGAGTGCTGGGCCAGAATATTTTCCCTTAAATCATGCTGCACAACCAAAACACGAGCTACCACACAGAACACACAGTTTCCGCATAGGTATACACAGAGGTAAGCATTTGTTGTTAAATAAAATTAATTCAGTTTGTTCCTTCTAGCATACAAAAGAAAGAGCAAAACTTTAGGGAGAATATTTTTATTAGATGCAATCTCAGCATACTTCCCGATGACTCTCATATTTGTTATTTCTCTATTTTGCCTTTTTAATTTTTATTTATTTTTTTTTAATTTGCAAAGGCAAAAGGTGAAGCCTGTGCTAGTACAAACCTGAAGAGGGATTAGGGAGCTCATGCAACCCTTTTCCTAAAGTGAAGGGCGCATTTGTCTTCCCCTCCACCACTGGGATGTCAGGGGCTCCCTCTTGTGTTCCTTCGGGTAATGCAGCCTTCCGCCTTAGAAATGGCCCTCCTTCCCAAAGAATTCCCTCTGTTCCTCTCCAGAGAGAGGAAACAGGAGTTTGAAGCGTTAAATAGCCAGCTTGTCACTCACCTCTTTTCAGAGTGGCTTGCCATCCATTACTCTGTTAATGAATTAATACACTCATTTCTTTTGTAGCCTATAATTTTCATAAAGTAGTATGTCACAAAAAATAAGAAGCTGTTCCTGTCCTTGGGGAACTTGCTATATAGTCAAAGATGACAAGTGACATAACACGGGGCTTAGATGGCAACTTTCATGGAGTGTCACACGGCCTGCCACAGAGCCCAGCGGTGGACAATGCTTTGTGAGGCTATGGAGATCCAGGAAGCCTTCATGTAGAAAACAGTGAGTCACCTGGACCTGGAATGATAAATATTCTTTGGAAAGTGACTCCATGGACAAGAAAAAGATGGAATTGGGAACGAGGCCAATTCTGGGCCTGCTGGAATGAGGATGTGAACAGAGAATCAGAGAAGTCTTTGCAAGGAGGCTGCAACAATGCGACTTGAGGCCTTAAAATGTTAGCATTTGGAGTGTATGGAAGTAAAATCCATGACCTTGGTTTTATTTTTAGCCCCATGTCTTCTAATCAGCTTCCCTAACAGGACCAGAAAAATGAATTGATGGTGAAAAAGACAATGGTTAGCAAACACATGGGCTGGAACGCTCTGCAGTTGACATTTTGAATAGAGAGCCTAATGGCTTATTTATTGATCTATCTGCTCTTAATTCTGCTTGGCTGTTACTTTTTTCAAGTAACATTTCCAAATTACACGCAAATATCAGTTATCTGCATTAAGGAAACAGAACTGCGGAACAGATAATCCGATTGTCATTTCACTTAGTCTTTGGAATGGGTTATCATGGTAATTTGAAGATGAAAATTCATTCTTCTTGATTCATTTTTTTCAGACCCTATTAAAATTAATGTGCTCTCCCCTATAACTAGATCAGACTACCTAGTACTTAAGTATTTCATGAATAATCCGAAGAGGAAATGATCCGGTGCTGCTAATGGACATCCCTTGCTTACTGTCCCCTTCATTTAATTAAATTATTTCACATTAACAAAATGGAACATTTTTATGTGAGCACCAGAGCAAGGAATGTCATCTGTCTCCTAAATTTTCTGTCTTGGTTCTACTGGAATCCCACTGGGATGAGACTTTAGTTTAACACTGAGTTGACTGAATCCTTGAAGTGGTGTCCTGTGCCACTCACGTCAATGTAATTGTTTCCTCATTTATAGAAATGAATGTTTTTAAATTCCTGGTTATCAGTACTTAAGACATTTTCCTTCATTTGACATACCCTTCTATCTTCCTCTACTATTTAATGATCCTGCCATAACTGGGCCCCTGTGGCAGGGAACTGTCATGAGTAGCCCCCATAAATAAAATCGGAAGCATCAGAGGTGGGTTTGTACCATTGACAAGCAGAGGAGGGGCAGGGGAAGGGAGAGACAGCCACCTTTATTAGTGTACTGATTTACTGAATCGGTGAAGTTCTGTGACATAACCCCAGGAGCCATCCAGCAATGCAGGTCACCTGCAGCACCAAAAGCAAACTGTTTCCTTCAGGGAAACTGCTGACAAAAATCTCCGCATGGCAGGGCCTTCAGCCGCCAGGGGACAGCAGACAGCATGTCCGGCACAGCTGCTTCCCTCTAGCAGCTGGCGCTGTAGGATGCCTAACAGGTAGGAAAGCCTCAGACGGACTCAGGCTTAGAGAGCCTTGGGGGAGCAGTGTGAGAGCAGTTGCAATGGTGAGCACAAGGAGAAAGGGAAGTGGTGCCAGTTCTCTGCTATTCATCCCACAGTTATCGTTCCTATTACCAGTTATCAGATCCCAGGGTGGCATTGAAAAGATAGAGCCAAGAGTCCCATACGTGTGCGCGTGCACACACACACACACACACACACGAGTCCCATATGTGCACACACACACGAGTCCCATATGTGCACGCGCGCACACACACACGAGTCCCATATGTGCACACACACAAATACACACACACACACGAGTCCCGTATGTTCACACACACACAAGAGTCCCATATGTGCACGCACACACACACACACACGAGTCCCATATGTGCACGCACACACACACACACACACACGAGTCCCATATGTGCACGCGCACACACACACACGAGTCCCGTATGTGCACACACACACATACACACAAGAGTCCCGTATGCGCGCACACACACACACGAGTCCCATATGTGCACACACACACACACACACGAGTCCCGTATGTGCGCGCGCACACACACACGAGTCCCATATGTGCGCACACACACACACACACACGAGACCTTGAACAAGTGACCTCCTGTTCCAGTTCTTATAATTTTGTTGATTACATTCCATCTAAATCTTCCCGTTTGTCCTCTGTCATCTCAAATTCTTCCTCAACTATGCTCCCAAATGTTGGCTTATGACAACTCAGTGTGTTCAAGACCTGGAAGAGGGAGAGATGCCATCCACAAGGCAGAAAGTCAAACTCCCCTCAGATGAAATGGGTGAGAGCAGAAGGCCAGAACACTGGCCACAAAACGTTAATACTCTTTGTCACAGGTAAGCACATGTCAAATATGTAGAAGCCCTCCAAATTAATGGTCAAATGCCGTTGGTGGGTTGTTGCTTTTACTGATTCTACAAGTACAGGAGAAGCTTCCTCAGAGGCTGCATGTTAACACAGAATCACAAAATGTGAAAATTTAGAGAATTCCTTCTGTTTGAGTCAGCTTGGTGTCCCTGTGGCAAACCAACCAATCAAAAAACAGCTCTTCATACTACTCACTGTTATTTCTCAAACCATGGAAGTGCGTGAGGTGCCTGTGTACATGTGGCTGTGTAAAAGGATAGGTCATCCAACAGCTTGGACAACTGCCATGAGAATAAATCATTAATTATACCGTTTACCTCCAGCCCTGGCCATCGCTTTTTTTTTTGTAGAGATCAGGTCTTGCTCTGTCATTTAGGTTGGAGTGCAGTTGTGTGATCATAACTCACTGCAGCCTCGAATGTCTGGGCTCAAGGGATCCTCCTGCCTCAGCCTCCTGAGTGGGTGAGACTAGAGGCCCTTGTCACCATGCCTGGCTAATTTCTCAATTTTTTGTAACACAACCAGCTGTGTTGCCAGGCTGATCTCAAACGCTTGGCCTCCACCAATCCTCCCATCTCAGCTTCCTGAGATTACAGGCCTGAGCCACCACGCTCAGCCCCAGCCATTGTTTTAAAGGTAAGATATTGGAGGCCCAGAAAGACTGTGACTTGTCACAGTTGAACTTAGATTCTTACCTCCCAGTTCACAAAGCAGATATGCAGATCTGTCCTCACTGTGAACACCAGAAGGTGCCAGAGACATAATCTTGGTGCTGAGAGGAGAGGGCTGCAGGGAAGTTCTGCTTGCAAATATCCTATAGCAGAATGCCATGGCGGCTGCAAAGTGGAAGAACTCAGGACCCTCCCAGAGGTGCTGTCTGGGGAACCACGATAAACAGAGGAGGCAGGCCCTGTCTCCAGATGGCTCCTTTTGTGCAGAAAGTGCTTCCCTTTAAATGACTATTACCATAGAGCCCGGCTACTTTATTCTTCCTTTAAGAACACAAATGGGAAACTTGCAGCTCAAAAGGCAGGTTTTTAGAAAAATTTGCCATTAACCAATGGATGCAACTGCAGTCTGCGGAAGCCTTGGAGTATGTCTGTCGTCCCCAGAGAAGCTCAGGGCTTCTCAGTACCCTTTAATTCTGTGCCGTTTCCCTAAACCAAACCTTAAATGTCCCCCGTGAACCCTTGAAGTGAGAGTAATAAATCACTGAGAGAACTGGCAGCTTTTATGGGGGGGGGGGGAAGGAAAACAAGACGTGGGGTAAAAAATGAGGAGTGGACACCTTTCTCCCCTTTCGCTTTCCACCCTCTGCAGGTTTCCATTTGTTATTTTATACCTGAGAACTGTTTTGGCTTAAGTCAGTAATGACAGTAAGGTTTCCAAAAGGAAAACAACCAGGCCTGTTATTTGGAACAACCAAGTAGTTGCTTCGATTCCATTGTTCTATGGAGGCTCATTTTCTTCTTTTTTCTTCCTTTTTTGAACTAGCCCTTATAACACATGTAGACTGATTGTTAATTTGCACATTTATCTCTCATACAGAAGGGCCGTAAAAGTTCATGTGCGGTTTCAAATTGCACAGAACTTCATGGCCACCCTGTATACTCCCCAGCTTTCACACATCCTGCTCGTAAATCCTGCTCGTAAATAAATAAGAAAACTTCATAAAATATCACAGCATAGCTCAGACTCCTGGGCTCAGGCAATCCTCCTGCCTCAGTCTCTCAGGTAGCTGGGACTACAGGTGCCCGCCATGATGGCCGGCTAGTCTTTCTATTTTGATTAGAGATGGGGTCTTGCTCTTGCTCAGGCTGGTCTCAAACTCTTGAGCTCAAGCAATCCACCTGCCTCAGCCTTCCAGAGCACTAGAGCACTAGGATTATAGGTGTGAGCCACCATGCCTGGACAGAGCTGAGGAATTTAAATATGCACATGTATTTTGCCAATTTGTGATGGCTGGAAGCTATTTTGCTATGGACAGATGATGACAACATGGTGTTGGTCTGGTGGGGGGGGGGGGCTGGGTAATTTTTCAAAGCTCCTGGGTGATGCTCTTGCCTGCTCAGGGTTGACTACCACCGAGGCCGCACTTTGAGCACTAGTCAGGAACAGAGTACAAAGCTCCACCTGTACTCCAGCCCCCTCTGAGGAACACAGAGCTCTTCCAAGGAAGATGGTCTTTTTGAAGACAAAGGAGAATATATTAAAACAAAACAGCTTAAACTAGACTACGAGAGGCTTTAGAGTAAGTTTTCTAGGAGAAGGAGGTGAGATATTAAAACGCACGGCCTATGGGGCAGCACGCCACGTGGTCTTCTGGAGTATATCCCAGCAAAGATGGGTTTCCACCGCTCCCTGAAGCATGTTTCTAATGGAATGCCTGGACGGTGTTGGGAACTAAAGCTCATTTGCTCGGGCAGGGCTGAATCCTGCCCTTATTCATTCAAAACAAATCAAGTTTTTCCCGCATGCCTTATGCTGTCCTCAAGGAGACTGCTGGGTGGGATGAATGATTTGGGTCTGCAAGTTGTGTCAGGTCCTGTTTGTAAAATGTGACTGGAATTAGGGTGTTTTCACTAAATAGGTGGTGTCCAAAGCCAAACAATGGGGTTTCAGTTTATCTGTGTATTGACAGCTCAGCACACATCTGTGGAACAACAAAATCTTAGTGTCGGAAAGCAGAGTGATTAATTCTAGAAGAAGAGGTTCTCCATCCTGCTTGAGGGTTAGAGGCATTGGGAGAAGTATTGAACATTCACTACCAATACGCAGACCTAATCACAAAGAAAGACTCAGAGGTAGGGCTTAGACACCAGTCTCTTTTAAACAAAAGCTCTGCTTGTCATAAAGTCCAGCCAAGGTAGCAAAACATTGGTCTATAACCATCTTCCTCAAAATGCAGACATTTTACCAATCAACCTCTTTTCGTAGTTCCACTGACAGAGAATAGTATTTCCATTACCTCACATAAAACCAAACATTCCTGGCCAGGTGCGGTGGTTCACACCCGTAATCCCAGAACTCAGGGAGGCCGAGTGGGAGGATCCCTTGAGCTCAGGAGTTTGAGACCACCCTGAGCAAGAGCAAGAACCCCCATCTCCAATAAAAACAGAAAAATTAGCCAGGTGTGGCGGCAGGTGCCTGTAGTCCCAGCTACTCAGGAGGCTGAAGCAGGAGCATCATTTAACCCCAGGAGATTGAGTTTGCTATGAGCGAGGTTGACACCATGGCACTGTACCCAGGGCAAGAGAGTGAGACTCTGTCTCAAACAAACAAATAAACAAATAAGCCAAACCAGAAAAAAAAAAAAAAAAACACAAAAAGACACCCCAAACCCTGAATATTCCTTTAAGTTAAATGAATACTGAGCAAACAATTTAGACTGAACACACTTGAAGTTTATGTTCAAATTTGAATCCATTACCTCTTCAAATTGTTGGCAAAAGTGATAAAAAATAAAGTGATAAATGTCAAATATAATGAATATTTCTGTTAAGTCTCTCCTTTTTACTACCATCACAGTTAAGTGAAACGAAGTACTTAAAAAACCAAATTGAATTCATTAGTAATATATTAATATAAGGCAGCTATTCTTGCTTAATGTGAAATCTATAAAGGTGTTATTTCTGTTTTGAAAACTATTTGGGAATCTGCTTCCACATGACCAATTTCACATATTTCCTAAAAAAAAAAAAATCATTTTTTAGTCATCCTTTGCCAATTGTATAATAAACTATAATCAGTTTTAGGCAGTGGGCTACAAATCTTAGTAAGTACAAAAGAAAAGGCTGGATTCTTAAGATGCCGTATTTTCTCAATGTTCTACACCTTTTTTTCTTCATGTAAACTGTTGAGTGTACTGTAAATTAGCAGTTAAGCTGATTTTAAGACAGATTTGATGTTGTATATAAAAATCCAGAGCTGTCATTCGGGTACATAAAGAATTTGAAGGGTGGGTGAGGGGAAGATTCACTGTGGACCTTTTTTAAAAGTGAGTTCTTTCAGCTCATTTTAAGATGCTGATCGAAAACCAAGAGCTTCCCGCAGTGGAAGATACTTGCAGTGTGATCGTTCTTTCAATGTTGCCTTGAGGTTGGTGTACAGGACGGAAATGAGAACAGAACAGGACTCCCAAAGGTCAGGCTTCATTTAATTAAATGAGAATGGATGAAGTGAGTCGGTCTGAGTCAGACGACAGGTGCAGCGTGGTCATCCTCACGGAGGACATCCACAAGGGCAAGCACAGCAAAGCCACAGACCCCCGTGGTACTGTCGCCGTTAACTGTGAAAGGCGGCCGTTGCACTTGCCTCAGAATAGAGTCTTCCATTTTTGTTTCGTATGGCAAATTAACCAGTGGGCCAAAGGTCGTGTGCACCAATGTTACAAGTAAAGGCAACGCTCGCTAATGTCTGTTTAAGCACGGGTACTTCCCCAGAGCCTTTGCAGCACAGATTTAGATCTGGTCTAATCCCTTTTAATTATTCTTACTAAAGCATATCTTAGAAATCTTTTTATATTCTAGTTCTCTTTTGTTTATATGTCCAACTTAAATGACAGAGACTAAAGGAGTTAGAATTAACACAAGGAAGAACAACTAGTCCAAGGGAGAAACAGAAAATATTTACTATGTGTAATAATGTTGAACGGGAAGAAAATCTTAATTGCGTTTTTTAACACTTCAGATAGTTTTTTTTCCCTCCTAAATACTAAATGAAATATTTACAGGGTGCTCATTTTTCTTTTTACTAATATAATTAACTCAATTTCGCAGATTCCTTTCTGTCAAGTACCTAAAAGCCCATCTGTGGGCTATTGTTCCCGGATGTTACACAGGGACATGTTAGTAATATTTATTTAAAGCCATACACTGCCATTCTTTGACAAACATATTCTTATATTATCCTCACAGCAGCTCTGCACTGGAGGAAAAGATGTTGTAAAGCAAGAGATTTCGGTCCTATTCTTGTTCTTTTAATTCAGCTGACCTTGAGAAAGACCCCTATGCTTTGTCTTCAGTTTATCTCTAGAAAAAGGTGCCTGAATAGGCTACTTACAAAGTTTCTTCCAGTTCTGAAGTGTTATAGCTCTCACTTTAAGAGCCTATTAGGGCCGGAAGCGGTGGCTCAGCCTGTAATCCCAGCCTTCTGGGAGGCCAAGGCAGGTGGATCACCTGAGCTCAGGAGTTTGAGACCAGCCTGAGCAAGAGCAAGATCCTATCTGTACTAAAAGTAGAAAAATTAGCTGGGCATTGTGGCAAGCATCTGTAGTCTCAGATACTTGGGAGGCTGAGGTAGACGGATTGCCTGAGCCTAAGAGTTTGAGGTTGCTGTGAGCTATGATGACATGGCACTCTACCCAGGGCGACAGAGTGAGACTGTCTTGAAAAAAAAAGAAAAGACGAGAGTATTAAATACTGGAAAAGGCCTTTAGCAACTTGTTCAATCTCACCCCTTCAGACGGTGGTAGACTTAGGTCCCTATGTTGTTTTCCAAGGTGTTCACACCAGGCTGGATTGATTATTGTAGAGAATGTGAGTAACAGATATTGGTTTACCTTATTATTATTTTGTTTTGCTCTTGGAGTGAAAAAATTGATTTAGTAAGCATTTCACATTGTACATTGAAGCAGTACTCTTGAACCCCATAAATACATCAATGTACAAAGTTATGATTTAATAAAAAACAATTAGAAAAAAGAAAAAAATTGATTTAAAATCTCACTGCTATGAGATTTAAACACTTTAAAATAAAATGTTTTAATGAAATAGTCTACATCAGAGTTTTTCATTTGAATGTAAAAATCAGGGGAGGAGGAGTGTTCTTCTGACCCGCTCACGCCTCTATTTTGGGTCTTGGGTCGGCCTTGTTTGTCAAGACCTGGGATTTTACTCCTGCTAAAGGAGTCGGACCTCATGATTCTTACTTGATTCTTCTCCAGGGGCAAAAGAAAAAGGTCGCTTACATAATTAGATTGTGTGTTATTATAATTAGAGAAATTTCTCAGAGTTTTATTGTTTATTTATATTCAGACTCACCCACGCTTTGCAGATTTCTTCAACAGAAATACCTGAAGCTTTATAGGGACCGTCTGAAGGAGACATAATAACTAGAGTGTTGTCTTTCTTAATAATAACTAGAGGAAGCCACATGGGCAGGAGTAAATCTGATTCTTCTCTCTGTCCCCCTATTCAATTGTTCCCTTAGCAGATGGGTGAAATATTGTTTTCCACTGGGTAATGTGAACCAGGAACTGTGGCCATAGTCCACAGCAGGGACGTAACAGACTGGTCACTCAGTTCTCTGTGGGCTACTCAGGCCGTTTCTTGTCTCTCTCTGAGAAGCTCACCAAGGAAGGGTCTCTGATTATAGGAATGCTGTTTTATCCAAGTTAAGTTGGAGGACAGAGGTAGCCAGCCCTGATACCTTCTCCAATCAATGTTGTGGGGGAGCCCTTTGCTTTGAGAGGAAACCATGGACTTCCATTTATTATTTCTCTAGGTGTTTAGATAAAGAAGAGAGATGTCATTAACATCTCCCAATTTCGAATAGAAGCCGACACAGTTAAGAACCACATTCTACAGATAATAACTGCAGAGGGCACCCATACCTGCTCTTAAAATTTGCTAGAAAGCAGATGCAACCATCCCAGACCAGGAAGGCTCTTCAGTTTCTAATCTAGTCTGATTAGATGTTAATGTATTAATGTATTCACACCTTCTCAATTGGTTGGAGAAGATTAACACTTGGATGCATCATGGGCCTCTCTCTCAAATAATCGTCCTAATTTGTTTTGCCCACTTTGAGTAGTAACACAGTGTAAGGTGGAAATTCCCTGCTCTGGCAGGTCAGTGAATATCACCCTAGTACTCAGTACAAATTTGCAGATCATAAACGTGGTTCATTAGTTTCTCCAAGACGAGAACGTTTTCTTGCACCAGACATTGCTGAAAGCAATAAAAATGATGTAATCATTCTTGGACATGTAATGTTTATAGTCCTAATAAATTTTCCATGTCCCTGTGCACATCTAACCAATACTGTAGAGACCTGACGTAAAAAATTTTTGAAACATTTTAAGCCACATGCCAACACGTTTTTACTTTACAGAAATTCTGTTCTGTCGTCTGAGAAGGTGACACGTGATGGCAGGTAAGTCTGTGAAACCACCTGGAACAAGAAAAAAACATTTCTTGTTTTGTAACCTATTTCCTATAATGATCAGAAAATTGTGGACAGGGAGCTAGCTGGCAGTACAATTGCTCTGAGCTTTGTGAGTCACTATTAGGAAACCTCTGCTTCTGTGGAACCAACCCGGAACTCAGGGTCCCTTTGGCATGAATGCATCTCAGTGATGTGGTAAACTGGAACGTGCACCTCGTAGCAACAAGCACAGTCCTGGGAGTTCTGTGTCACTAGAAGGCGAAGGTTGGACGAAGGGCACTGATGCTGCAGACGGGTATTCATGTGTTTCCCTCCTCACTTGGCTAGATCTGGCCAGGATGACCTGATCTATGACCTCCTCGCACAGACACCTCTCCTGCCACCACAGGGAAGGAATGGGGTTTGAACACGCTTCTTTGCACGGGCGTCTAACCCCTTCCACAGTTCCCCACTGCCTCCTGCTGCCTGGGACAACTGCTTCTCTGTTGATTTTGTCCATGGAGGCTTCTCTTGACATTTATTTTATTTAATAAAATTCTGCAAGGCTACAGATGTTAGAAGAGTCCCAATAGTCTAATTTATCTCAAGCAATTCCATAGAGACAATTAAATGAAACTCACAACATATATAAGGCAGCTTATAAAACTGGGAAAAGAGTAACTTCTCAAAACCCTGTGTTATGGTCTAGTGTGTATTTAGATTTAGGTCACTCTGCAAATGTCAGTTCTTGGGGGGGAGGAGTGCCAGCCGTGCAGCACCTAGTGGGGCCGGCTCTGTGACTGCTAAAGGAGAAAAGAAAGAAAGAAAAACGGAAGAAAAGAAAAGAAGATTCAGTTTTTCTTCTTTCTTCTATCGAACTTTCAGGGGCAACTGCCAATAAAGAGATCTTGCCACTTGGTCCAAGATCCCATCTACAAACTCATAGCTAAAGGGAACCCCCAAATGGGCAGTTAAAATCGAGACTACTTTAAACACACGTGAACATATATACCCCAAACAAAACAAAACACAACAAAAACTCAGGATTGCAAAGAGAGAAGGCACCTTTATGGTTCCCGAAGCTGCCCACTATCCCTCCTACTTGGTGTCTGGAAGGAGGTTACAGAGAATCTTGAAGTTGGGATCTGAAATCTGTTGTTCTGTGATCTGGGTAAGCGCCTTAATATCCCTACCTTTCCTCTGAGTAACACGGTGAAATAATAACTAATTTATTTCCCTTAAAGACTTACTGTCAACGTCAAATTTAAAAAACGGATTAAAAAGTACAGTGCATTGAACACATAAAATGCGACTGTTTATTATTTTCTTAAATCATTCTGTTTTGAATAGAGTTTACTTTCTTTATTGTCAACATTTTTTATTTGCTTTTCTAAGCCCCAGGAACATGTTTACCAGTAATATCCTTTAGCCTTGAAATTTAGAAGACTAGGTAAAAACTATATTTAAATCAAGTTGAAGAGGGAAAATGGAGGAAAATTAGCCTCTAGCTCAGTGTTTTTCAACCTTTTTTCTCTCTCTTTTCATCCTTTTTAAATTTTCAACCTTTTTTATCTCATGGCACATTTGAACCTATAGTTAAACTTCTGTAGCACACTTCAATTATGTTGATCAGAGAAAAAGAGCAAAAAAACACTTTGCTTTGAACTTCTTTTGGAAATTTAACTAATTAATTTTGAAATTTAATTAATGATCTTGAAAATTTTCACAGAACATGGAGGATCCTCTTGGGGCACATGCCATGGCACCTCAATTGAAAATCACTGTCAGATGGAAGTGGAAGACATTATTCTTAGTAAAGCATCACAAGAATGGAGAAGCATGAATCCTATGTACTCAATTTTGATTTGAGGACAATTAATGACAATCAAGGTTATGGGGGGGGAAGCAGAAAGAGGAAAAGAGGGAGGGGGTGGGGTCTTGGTGCGTGCCACACCTTCTGGGGGCAAGACATGATTGCAAGAGGGACTTTACCTAACAAATGCAATCAGTGTAACCTGGCTTATTGTACCCTCAATGAATCCCCAACAATAAAAAAAAAAAAAAATCACTGTCGGGCTGGACCACTTTACCCAACGCCCCACAAAAGGCTTTAAGTGTCTATTTGTTTAATCATTTGGTTAGTCAGAAAACATTGACGCCAGACTTGTAGCTGACATGAAATTGGCTATCACTTAGTCTAGAGCAGATGATGGGTATGCAAAAACTAGTCATGTAATAGAAGAACACAGAAAGGGAGCCCGAGGAGGGGAGCCAGGGATCCCCCCAACCCCGGGGCAGGGAGTGGGAGTCTCGAGGGAAGGTGTCACACTGTAAGAAGGATTCAACCGAATCTGGAAAGAGAAGTCTTCTGTGTGGACAACAGGATTCTCATTACTAGTCAAACTAGAAAAGCTAATACTAAACCACAGGTGCGCTGTATGAGCAAAGGTGGTGTTTGCCTTCTGCGGTTGCCTTCTGCAGCAGCGTGGGTTCTTTTGAAAGCAGGTTGAACACTGTCCCCCACATGGCACCACTTGCTAAAGGTCCATTTGGATGGAAATCATCTCACTGGTATTAAGAAGCAAGAGAACCCAAGTGGAACAAACACTGGAGACAGATGTTCCAAAGGGGCTTTGAAGAACAGCAAAGGAAGCACAGGGAACGGGGACTAGATTCTTGCTCCCTTGCCGCATTTCCTGAATTCCTTTAACTATCACATTCCCTTTATCAGCGTGGGTGTACAAAATTAGGCTAATTGGTTTCAAAAACTTAAAAATTCTCATAGCATGAGTTACTAATAAAATCTTTACATTAGTGCTCGCTTCGGCAGCACATATACTAAAATCTTTACATTAATAGTATGTTTATTCATACACATAGGCTGTCCCTTGGTTAGGGATGACCCAACATACAGTGTCCCTCACTTCAAACAAGCTCCCAAAGCTCGTAGTGAGGATAATTATAATTCTATGACTAAATTAATAACTTGGGAGCCAGTTTCTTCTGCCCAGCTCTGTTTCTTCTGGCTAGTCTCATTGTTTATACAGCTGCTAAAGCACAGCATCACTTTCCTCTTAACTTTTTCATTTAGTTTTGTGAGTCAGTGTTCACCCTATGACCAGGTCTCTGTAACAAACGCATACTGCCAACCCAGGTGAATCTGCAGGGGAGAGAAAGGGATGACAAAGGAAATGAAAGTAGAGATAACGAAGCATTTGGAGAAAGGCCAGCCGCCATCATCCACTGGGAGAGCATCAGGCTTCAGCACTTAACTGTTGGAACAATTATTAAGGATAAAGTGAGAATAACGAAACATGTTAAGGGCAGCACGCCAATGAAAACATCAGTCAGTGCTAAGGAGGGCAATGGAGTAATCATTGAAATGGAAAAGTTATGATTGATTTGGTTAGAACAGAAATACGAGGAACACTCCTGTTAGCCTAGTATTGATGCAACATTAGGTGACTGTTAACTTTTAATATTCTTTCTTAGAAATTTCTCCTCTTATCTAAACATTTTTGTATGAGTTTGTTTTTATGTTCTGTTTGTTTGAATTAAAAGAAAGAGCACAAGGGTTTCTGCAACTTATTATTACAATATAGGGGTATTATTATTACTACTATTACAGTATCACACTGTTTTATACTATTATTACCACTTAGGAGCCATTTTTGTACTGTTACAATTATTACCATAATATATGCACTGTTCATCAAGGATCAGAGTTAAGTACAGACCCAACCTAAAGGCATTCCCAGGAATGTGTCTCGTCCCTAACCCAGGACATCCTATATTTAAAGCATGTGGTAGGTTGAACTAAAATGGCTTAGCCGACTTTGTGGACAGAAGTTAATGAACTAAACACTCCTCAAAGCTGATACTTGCTTATTGGTTGACAATGACAAGTCTCACAAGATGCGAAGAACTCTCTTCCTTTCTATGTTCTGAAAGAGCTGGCCGACAAAATGCAAGGGAAGTGGGATTTTGTTCTCTGTTTCACCTGTCCAATTTCTTGCTGTGCTGACCTGACCAGGAAGATGTCAAGCCTGCTCAAAGCTAACAAACCTTCCCTAGGAAGCTTTGGGATTTTCCCTAAGAAAAACAGTTTCACTCTAACTGAAATAGTCCAACAGGTAACATGGGTTTTTGAGAAGACATTTCCCAAACCTGATTCAAAACAGAAACTTCAAAGCAAAGTGAGGATGGTCCCAATGCTGAGTTCAGTGGGGACCCAGCCTCCAGCGGAGATTCACAACTGGTCCACGGCAGATGCCATGCCTCTGTCTCAATCTTCTTCTCTCCAACTGTCGCCTCCACTGGGCTTTGTCCAAATTACTTTAGGCCATTGAAGATATATAGACAGCTTGTATCGGGGGGGGGGAAAATGATTCTTTACACTTTTCCATTCTTGGAGTCATAATAATAATGATTCTGAACTAAGCTTATGAATTTGTAAGAAATATAGCCTTGGGGTCTGCAGAGAGTTGCTGAACCAGTGTTTCTGGGCTTTGGACAAGGGCACATATTTTGCATTTTTCATTTGTGATTCTGAGGTGTCCTTCTGGTCAGTAATCATTTACTACGTATTCACAGTAGCAATAAAATCCAACATAACATTGAAATCTACATACTCTCTCTGAGAGAAAGGGATCTAGAGATAATTTAAACATCTTTAAGATGACCTCAAACCTTCGCCCTTCGCTGAGGCTATTCAAGGAAAAAACCACACTTGGGTTAGCTAAGGCAAAGGTTAGACATTTTAAATTTGCCAGAAAAGAGTATTTATAACACCTAATGTGCACAGAATGCCACAGAATTTAGACTCCAGTCATTTACGGATGATTGCGATAACCATAATTGGAAAGTAATTGGACACATAGGGTATCTCTTGGTCCACAGTTTAATTAAATTGTGTTCCAAAATTTGTAGAGCATCACATTTTTCAAGGTGTTTCCATTGTTCTTTTCAACTTAAAACCTTTTCATTTTATATTTTTATGATCTTATGCAGAGTGCGTACATTATGTCAAAGAGACTTCCTTTCAAATACTTAAATCAAATTCAATTTAATACTTCATTTTACAGATTAGAAAGCAGTGGTTATGTCTGTTTTGAATTTCCTCTGTTTCTCAGAGACAATGAGTTGCCATTAAACTCTGGTCTCCCCTATTTCTTGAGCATTCTGGATTCCCAGCCAGACTAAGTTTTCCAGACTCCTTTGCTTTTGGGTTTGGCCGTGTGACTGAGACCTTCCCGGTGGAAGCGGAGTGGTGTGCACCCTTCTCCCATCAGTGGCTGTGCACACTCCCTCCTTGTGGCTGTGCTCACCTTCCACCGTGGAGACGATGACGCCACCATCAGGGACATGGCAAAGTGCTGACTTGAAACATGGGTCCCTGAAAGACAGTTCTCCAGAATGTGTACACAAATAAGATGTCATAACTTTTCTTTTAAGACGCTCAATTAAAGACCGAGTGCCGTGGCTTACACCTGTAATCCTAGCACTCTGGGAGGCCAAGATGGATAGATTGCCTGAGCTCACGGGTTTGAGACCAGCCTGAGCCAGAGCCAAGACCCCATTTCTAAAAATAGCCGGGCATTGTGGTGGGCGCCTGTAGTCCCAGCTACTTAGGAGGCTGAGGCAAGAGAATTGCTTAAGCCCAAGAGTCTGAGGTTGCTGTGAGCTGTGACACCACTGCACTCTACTGAGGGTGACAGAGTGAGACTCTGTCTCAAAAAAAAAAAAAAATAGAAAACTAGCTAGGTGTTGTGGCAGATGCCTGTAGTCCCAGCTACTTGGGAGGCTAGGCAAGAGAATCACTTTAGACCAAGAGTTTGAGGTTGCTGTGAGCTGTGATGATGCCACAGCACTCTACGGAGGGTGACAGAGTGAGACTCTGCCTCAAAAAGGAAAAAAATAGATAATTAGATCTCTACCTTTTAGGATTTATATCAATACTTTATATAAAGAAGATTGTCTAAACCCTTCAAGCTCTTGATCTCCTACAAGCAAGTGTGGAACTTTTTAAGACATGCATAATTGACCTTGGTAACTGGGCTGTAGAAAAAAATCCTGGTATTTAATATCAAAAAACAAACAAACAAACAAAACCCTAAAACTAAACATATGCATGTGTGCATGTATGTGCAAGTGTGTGCATCTGTGTGTAATGTATGCAAAAACTATTCAACAGAAACTGGCTTAAGCTCACATAGTCAATCATTCCATAACTAAACAGAAAACTTCATGTTTTCATCTTTAAGGCATGCAGCAAAAAAACATTGATATTAGCCTTGGTCATACAATTTTGTCTTCCTATATGCCACTAAAAATTTTTGGTTAGAATATTTTCCTATTGTTATTAATTAGAATCAGCCAGCTAGCACTGGCAGAGAATTTCCCGAATTACGTTTTCATAGCAGACACAACATCTAGGTTTGTCCAATGTATTACAATCTCTGAGAAAAGCAAACAAGCTCCTCCGATTATGTCTTGCCATGTGTCTGACACTTTCATTATCCTCGATGCAATACCCATCACATGTTGTCTTGTTGTAAAAGCCATTTCTGTCACATTAACTCGGGGAAGACAGGCAGAAAACAAAAATAAGTAAGTAAATAAATAAAACATCCTCATCTGCTTCTACCACCTGGAGAATCGGCAGAGAAATATGATTTTATTATCCTCCAAATTAAATCAGATCCTGGGCCTGCTGTTTCTGAAATAATCCAATATAAAACAGAGGAGTTGCATCTGTCCATGACCTAAATAGGAACACGCTTGGTTCATGGAAAATCGATTCCAGCTCACGCTCACGTGGCTCTGCTTGATGCCCCGTTCGGATTTCTTTAATTTTTGTAAATCTAGCAACTTATTCATTTGGATGCTATTAGAAAGAAGACATCCTCAGCTCAATAAAAATCCTTGTCCAGGAACGTGATCTGAGCTGTTGCTGTTAGGAAAGGAAGGCAAAGTTCCCACTGCCCATAAGGAAAGGGCAGCGTGAAGAGCTCCTGAAACACCCTGTCACCATCTCCTGTAATTATGACTCTCTTCTTTCATTTATAAAGAAGGCTATAGAAATAGAGGCACAATAAAAACTGCAAGAGAGAATTGAAATATAAATATATGCACATATATGTATATATATTTAGAACGAATGATCCCATCCAGGGTAAACTCTTCATGATCTTTGTATGAGTGGCCCCTGCCAAAGGGGTCCTACTGAAGCCGACAGGTCTGAGAAGCAGGTTAGGGTTAATCTGGGCAGTGAAAAGGAGGAAATACTACAGCTTGTGCGTGAGTTTGGGGTGGTGGTGTCAGAAATGGAGCTAGTCACATTGAAGAGAAAAAGGCAAAACATGGCTGGGGGTAGGGGTGAGGTAGGACCCAAGCCAAAGTGAGGGGAAACAAGTACTTTTTGGAAAAATATTTAAGAGATGTTTCTGTTGTTGTAATTGCAGTTATAGAAAAAAATATGCTGGTTTCTCAGTGGTTAGGGCGCCTGTCACATACACTGGGGCTGGTGGGTTTGAACCCGGCCTGGGCTTGCTAAACAACAATGACAACTGCAACAAAAAAATAGTCGGGTGTTGTGGCGGACACCTGTAGTCACAGCTGCTTGGGAGGCTGAGGCAAGAGGATCGCCCAAGAGTTTGAGGTTGCTGTGAGCTGTGAAGCCACAGCACTCTACCAAGAGCAACATAGTGAGACTCTGTCTCAAAAAACAAAAAAAGAAAAGAAAAGAAAAAAGAAAGAAAGAAAAACAATGCCCGAACTTGATGAACTACGTTACAACTAAATGTGCAATGGTTCTTTGTGCATTTCCATGGTTTAAAATTATTTCTACCAAGGAAAAAGCCAGATATAAATTTCTATTCAGTTAAATAATTCCAATGATGTTCATCGAGGATTTGGTTAATCTTTCTCAGACTGTTTTTTGTGACATTACTGGGTCACATTTCCCATCTCATAAAATTCACATGAAGTGTGTGTCCTCAGTAGTCAGCGTGTTACGTGTACACACAGAGGTTTGTGACCATTGCCGCCATCTGGGCGTAGAACATCTCGGCAAACCGACAAGACGCCCTGTGTGAACAGGAGTCAGGCCTGTCCTCTGACCCTCGTCCCCACCAGCTCCTCACAGGGGCTCGCCTGCCTTCTGTTGCTGTGGCTTTTCACAGACATGGAATCGCACAGTTTGTGGGCCTTGGTAACTGGTTTCCAGCACTCGGCGTAGCACTGTCAAGGTTTTTCCATATGCAGTGTGTATCAGTATATCATGCTTGTTTATCTCCAAATGGTATTCCTCGTGGAGAGACCACAGTTTGTTTTCTCACTTGCCGGCTGACAGACATTTGCCTGCATTCTGGCCGGGAGCAGCAGTCCTGTTTGTGAACACTTGTGTGCAAGTTTTACACGCACACACATTTTTATGCATCTCGGGGTAGAATTCATGGGTCATACAGTCACCCTATGTTTAACACCTTTGGGAAACTTCACTATTTTCAAAGGCCATCATTTTATGTCTCCGCTAAGATGGATTTTGCCATGTCCTTGTAACACTTGAAACGTTTTTCACTTTTCTGAGCCTGGTGGTAACTCATGGTAGGTTTCATCTGCATTTCCATGAAGACCAAAGACCTTTTTGTGCCCTTAACGGACACTTTGGGGAACTACCTATTCAAATCCTTTGTCCATTTTAAAACTGGTTTGTCTTTTCATTGTTGATGTTTAAGAATTATTCATGTATTCTGAATAAAAGTGCTTTACTAGATACACGATTTACAAATACTTTGAGGTCATTTTCTCATTTTTTTTTTTTTTTTTTGGGCCAGGCACTCTTATTACCTTGCAATTCTTTCCCTTTCTTGATGGTTATCCTTTTATAAACAAAGGTTTTTAATTTTATGACATGTATCTATCTTTTCTTTTCTTACTTGTGCTGTTTCCAGCTTGAATCTATTGTTGAGTCCTTCTAATACATATTTCGTTGTGGTTATTGCACTTTTTAACTTCAGATTTAAGAGTAATGATTTCGTCTCTATGTTGGTCCCTGTGTGGGGAGGGACCATGGCCCTCCTTCCTCTGGTTTTCATACATTTATAATTGCTGCTGTGAAGTCTTTATCTGCTAAAGCTACCGTCTGGACATTTTCAGGGACTTTATGTTAGCTCCCTTTTTTCCTGTGTCTGTGCCACGTTTTTCCCTATTTCTCATAATTTTTTTTGTTTTTGAAAACTTGACATTTTAGATATATTGTTGCAATGTTGACATCCGATTCCTTTGTTCCCCAGGGTTTATTTCGGCCGATTTCTTGTTGGTGTTCTTTTTCTTATTGCTGCTTATTTGCTCAGTGACTTCCCTGGACTAATCCTGCAGATTCTGTGTTCTCAGCAGACCATGGCTTGTGACTTGAGTTCTTTACTCTTTTTTTTTTTTTTTTTGGTTCTTGTTCTCATCAGTGGCTTCCTAGGGGATGGTATGTGGTCAGCCAATGACAGGTCGGATTTTCTTAAATGCCTTGCCTTTCTGTCACTATTTTTTGCAGAAGGTATCTGTGTGAGAAGGCGAGCCTTCAGACTTCAGGCAGTTCACAACCAGCCTCAGCTCTCACCTCCTGCTTGTAGATGGCCTCAGAGTTAGCCAGAAGTGAGTGACTGGTATCTTCTCCTTTCCCCGGTTTTTTGTTTGTTTGTTTGTTTTTTGTTGTTTGTTTGTTTCCTGGGCTTTCCCATTGCTTTTTAGACCCACAGAAAGATGTGGAAGCTTTTCAAAGTTCTCTTTGGGTATCTAGTTCTCCTGGATTTCTTTTTAAATTCCCCCAGCTAGCCTCTTGTTTGCCTCAACCGAACCACAGTCTTTCTCTTAGGCAGCTGAGATGTTGCTGGGATTGCTGTTGTTTTGATAATACTCCGGGGAGAGCTTCCTCCTCTTTTCCACTCCCAGTGAGCTGAACTCTGAGTCAAATCACATAGCCACAATGCTCTTAGAATAAACATTTCCCAGGAAGCTGCAAATCTGGACAAAATATTGACTGTGCTCTGAAGACGGTGCTTTTAAAGAAGATCTGAAAGTGGCTGGCTCTCTCTGTTGCCTGCAGGGCTGCTGGCCTGTCTGCTGAACCACTGAGATGTGGGGGACGGGCGTGCGCATCGCTCCCTGGTAAACCTGCACAGACCCACTGCCCCCCACCCCTCCGCCATAACAAAGCTCGGTACATTCTCCAGGACAGATGATTTTCAGGATGCTGTGGTCAGAGGGCGAGAATTGAGAGCCAGAGGACTTTAGTCTCTGCCTGGGTGGTCACATACTGCTCACCAGTAGGGCCACGTTCTGAGAAATGTGCGCTTGGGCGATTCTGTCATTGGTGAACATCATGGAGGGTGCATTCATCAACAGAGATGGTGCAGCCCACTGTGCACCTGGGCTGCCTGGCATGGCCTATTCATTGTTCCTAGGCTAAGAACCCATGCGGCATATTACTATAGGCAGTTGTGACACAATGGTAAGTATGTGTGTGTCTAAAAGTATGTAAATATAGAAAAGGCACAATAAAAATACAGTCTTCTGATCTCATAGGACCCCATTTCACGTGTGACCTATTGCCGTCCAAACTGTCCTGAGGTGGTGCAGGACTGGACTTTTGTTCCAGAGGGAGGGCACATTCACCAAGGTTCTCACTGCCATTCCGAAAGCTGATTTCTTCTCATGCAATTTATCTCTCTGCTTTGGCATTTTGTTTAATTAATCTACACCATATTTTAAATTTTTAGCCAATGTATACAAGGTATGCTACACTACGTTTACAGGCTGGAAGGCCATGACTCCTCCAGTGATGAGTGTCTGAAACCTTTAAACTCTAAATCTGACACGTCTGCCCTTACTAGGAACCTCTCAGTGAGATGATATGGGCAGAGGGATGGTCCAAGGTGAGTTTCATGAACACTTTGGTGATTGCTGCCATCTCCAATCTTCAGCCTTCGAACCAGATGGTTTTATGTAAACTACGGCTATGTAACCAACTACCCCCGAACATGGTAGCATTAAATAACAACTGTTTTATTAATGTCACAATTGTGTGGGTCAGAATTCAGGCACGGCTCAGTGGGGCTCTCCTTCAGCATATGGGGTGACCAGCTCAGGTTATTCTGTGGCTGGCTGCTCTGCAACCATCTGGTCTAGTTCACGATGTTGTTATTCTGGCCCATTACCCACATGCCTGGCGCCTTTTCAGGGCAGGTGTAAGGACAGGTTTTGCTGTCTTTCTGCCCCTGAAGTGTTAGGCCTATGGTGTCTCCTGCAGGGTAATTAGAATTCTTAATTCATGGCTCCGAGCTTCCCTAGAGGGTGAGGCAGAAACAGCTAATCTTTTCTAAAGTTAGTTCCAGAATTGATATAACATCATTTCCATTGACCCCATTGGTCAAAGCAGGCATGGGCCAGCCCAGGATAAAGGGGATAAAATAGACACTACCTGTAGACAGGAATTACGTCAGAGATCTGATGACATATTTAACCTGCCACACAGCTCATCTCTGGTTTGAAAAATGAGATGCAAAGAATTCCACAGTTCTCCGGGCTGGGGACTAAGAATGTTGCTGTGAATCTCTCATCCTTGATAAAGTTGATAATTCAGTTTCTCCCCTCACACATTTTCCCGATTCACTGAGCATGTTGAAGCCACCACCTTTGAGAATTGCTAAGGCATCAGCAGCAGTAGAATGAAGCCTTCACTCTTCAAAGTGTAAGAGGAAATAGCCACCTGCGTTTGGAGACATTGCCAAATACGATGTTTTTCTAACTCCCTTTCGAGAATCAGGTACAGGCATTGCTGGCTTATAGCATTTTTGTGATTGCTTTTCTCCTTTCCTGCCAGACCATCTCACAGAAAAATCTTCCTAACTCATGTCCGAGGATAACAAAGGCTTAGTAGGAGGCTGCCTTCCCTTCCTCAGTACTCCCCTTCTGAACATCCTTCATGTTCACACATCCGTCTGATCCTACCCCAGGGGTGTCCTGTCTTGATCTACTGAGAGTTTTAGTCATTATACTAAAACTCTAAGCGCTCTCTCTCTCTCTCTCTCTTTTTCCTCTTATCCTGTAGAATCTTACTATGAATATATTAATATATTTCTAACCCTCTAAAAAAGTCTAATACTTGCTTTCAACTTCAGTGGGACATGGACTTTGAAACAAAAATAGATTATCTTCTAAAGAGAGCAGATATTCACTTGACAGCCTTAACTTTTTGATTCCTAACAGAAACGAGAGGCTATTTACAACTCCCTTCTTGGCAGTAGATCTAATTTCCCAAAGAATAGGTTTACGTGTGGTGGGACCCAGGTAGATCTCTGAACAAAGGAAGTAAATTAATTCCACACTGATCCCTGAGCTCTCATACATTAGCATTGACTAACACTCTCAAGGGTATGATACTGGTCGCACTTGGAGTAGACCAGAAAGAAAAATATCACAAATGCAGTCTGAAATAATAGATTCTGCCTGATATTGAACTTCTACTGTGTTGAAAGCATGGTACTTTTTACTGGAGATACTGTGGAAAACAAAATAAATATGGTTCCTGAATCATGGAGTTGACATTGCAGTTAGAAGGGAGAAAAAGAGATATAATTAAAAGAATGTGTGTATTACTGCAAAGCTTTATGTGTGCAAGTAAAGAAAAGTGAATCTGCAGGAATGCATAAAGTGAACTCAATCTAGACTGTACCCCCCAGAAGGTCCTGCGATGCCTGTGGGGCCTTCTCCCCAGGGTGTTGACTGTGAGCACCCCGCTCCTTCCTATCTACCTCCCCAGCACCCTTGATTCTCCTCCTGGAAATGCTCTTTACTTTTCTACCATCTATCTGGCCAGGGTCAGTATTTTCCCAATTTTTATGTGTGCTTCACCTGCAAGGAAGCTTTCCTGCTGCCACAATTCCCAGCAGTGGTGTTTGGCTGTGCTGCACCCAGGTGAGCAGACCCCAGCTTGGCTTGGTCACAACGATAGCCCTTAGAACGGAAGAGAGAGAGGTGATGCCCCCCGACCCCTACCCGTAAGTGTAAACATCAAAATTATAGGATCCATTTCCAAACAACATGTACCCCTCCCAGAAAACTGCACCTCTGACCAAGCACCAAGTATAAACGACTTGCTTCTAGAACCCTCTTTTCCAGATGGTCCATTGAGAGTCGCTGCTTTGATTTAATCACTGTTACGAGTGTTGTCTGTTTTATCCCACAAGAATAGTGAGGAGGAGAGAAAAGGTTGGGGGCCACTGCATTATATCAACTGTTAAAGAGAGAAAAAGCTCACAAATGCACATTTCTGGACACCCCTGGTTTTCAGCCTTGGTCCATACCTATGGCGCTTTGCAGGAGACCAGCATATGTCACCCCCAAACATGCTATTTGGCATAAGTATTATTTTGAGCTGATTGTTTTTGGAAACAGGCAGCACAGCAGAAACTCTGAAAACAGAATAGAAAGCCCCTTTGTAGGGGAATTCACATCTTTAAAGGAAATCTCCACTTGTGAGGGCCTCTTCCTTTGCATAAGGAACATAAGAAAGATGCAAGAGAGTTGTGTCCAGGGAGAAAGCACTTTAATCTGCTTCACACAGCCCAGAGCCTCCTCTAAGATTTGCTCGTTCCTCCAGGCACACATCCCATGTATATACAGAAACATGAGGAACCATAGGAAACATGAGGAACACATTTTGCATTTTTATTTCATATTAATTGCTGGGGGTCAGGGCCCCAGTTCCCCAAACCCAGTTGACCTGGATCAATTACTCGACAGAGCGAGAAAGTTCAACGGAGGCACGGTGGTAATTGAAAGTAAAAATGAATGGAAACAGGAATAAAACTGGAGCTGCACGGGCAGCATGACCAGAAAGGAAAAGCACGAGCGTCAGGGTACCAGGGACAGATTCTACTCGGGAAGAGCAAAGAGAAAGCTCAGAGCCTTGCAGAGAGAGCTGGAAGCGAGACCCTTCTGTGAAGGAGCAGAAGGGAGAGGCGCAGGTGCAAAGGCCCTGGAGAGGCGTAAATAAACGCCCTTTCTCTCTTCCTGAAACTGGTCTCGAGTCTTCCTTTGGCCTTTCTGCGCTGCACGCATTACCGCCCTTTCCTATTGGTTAGTTGTGATTGTATCTTTCTATTGGTCGTTGGTTACCTAGGTTACCTCGTACCCACGTTCCTATTGGTCCTCCAGGCTTCCTGGTTCTGCAAGCCCGGCTTCCCAGGCATTCCCTTGGAAGCCTTTTCTCATCAGTGCGTCCTGTTGCAAGGAGTCTCAACTGAGAACTCAGAGTAGAAGAAAAATCATGCGTTGCTTCTCTATATATGTGATAAATGCTCAATGCACATTTCTTGAATTACATTCCAGATTATACCAACAACAGAGTTGGCAATGAAGATCTTTCCCCTATCCCACCATCAGCCTTTGTTTCACGGAGTAGGGCGCTGGCCCCATATGCCGGAAGTGACGGGTTCAAACCCAGCCCCGGCCAAAACTGCAAACAAACAAACAAACAAACAAAACCTGAACTAAAAAAAAAAATTCGGGGTACTTCCAGCGACACTTTTCAACTGCTCCCCCTAGGCATTTCTCTCTTCCCCAGCAACGCTGGGTCAATTCCAAACCTCTGTTATTGAAAACTCAGCACTTGTACCTGAGGCCTCATCAGAAAACCAGGGGCAATGTGGTTTGAGGAGGAGGGAAGAGAAATTTATTACTTGGCTGGCAAAGGAAGGAAATGTCAGACAATGGTCTCCAAATCTAAATTCTTCCTCCTGAGTGGGTGGAAGCACAGAGCTTTTAAAGTTTTCGATCCCACAATCCCATTTTGGGACAAGACAATCTCTGTCCAGATTCATCCCATCTTCAGCTAAGACCGTCTCATGACCTTCATTCACCCAGATTCATCCAATCTTCAGCTAAGATGATTTTGTGACCCTTGAATTGTGACCAAGAACAAGAGACATTTCCTTTCCCTCCTGAGCACTGGCTTCAGGGAGGGATTCAAGTTTCAGTTCTCCAAAAGTTGGCTAGACAGAAAATAGTTTTGCCATTTTTTTAAGCTATCCCCTCTGTAACCCCTCTTGATATCCCAAGAGCCAATTTTCTTTTATTATTATTATTTTATTGTTGGGGATTCATTATTATTGTAACAATAAGCCAGGTTACACTGATTGCATTTGTTAGGTAAAGTCCCTCAAGAGCCAATTTTCTTAAATTGTGGCTTTGAGAGCTCAGCCTCAGCCTCCAGTTTATGCCATTGTCCCCTTTCTTTCTTCCAAAAAAGTTCTGATTCCCTCAAGTACCTGCTACTTCCCAGTTATAATGAAGCTCTGATGAACCTACATTATATTAGATTAAGGCCAGGTGCGGTGGCTCACATCACCTGTAATCCCAGCACTCGGGGAAGCTGAGGCAGTGGATTGCCTGAGCTCAGGAGTTGGAGACCATTCTGATCAAGACTGAGACCCCGTCTCCAAAAATAGCCAGGTATTGTGGTGGGTGCCTATAGTCCCAGCTACTCTGGGGGGCCCCAAGGCAGGTGATCCCTTGAGCTCAGGTGTTCAAGACCAGCCTGAGCAAGAGTGAGACCCATCTCTACTAAAGACAGAAAAGCTAGCTGGGTGTTGTAGGGGACACCTGTGTCCCAGCTACTCAGGAGGCTGAGGCAGGAGGATCACTTGAGCCCAGGAGTTGGAGGTTGCTGTGAGCTGTGATGCCACAGCACTCTTCCCAGGGTGACAGAGTGAGACTCTGTCTCAAAAAGTAAATAGATAAACTATATAAGGTAAGAACTGCCTGATAGCACGTGTTAAAATCTCTTGCAGATATTTTTATTTGACATAGGAAATGTGAAAAGAAAAAGAAAGGAAGGAAAGAAACAAGGGGGGGGGGAGGAAGGAAGGAAGGAAGTGAAATGGGGTGAGAGCCAAAATTCTTGCAAAGCAAGTAGGAATGAACTATTTAGAAGATTTAAGAAGTATAACCTGAAGATTAGAACTTGGAATTAGATAAACACTGACGATCAATAAAGGTGCAATAATGTGACCCAACCAGGGGAAACTAACATGCCCAAGGTCACGTCCAGACAAGACTGTATGCCAGTTTCCCCAGCTTCCTCTGCCTCATGCACTATTAGACTGGTCATGCTCTCTCCCTCCCACCACCCCTCTTATTACAGGACATGGTAATTAATAAATGTCTAACTGGAAAGCAACAATGAAGCTTCTCAATCCTGGAAGGGCCTTTGATGTGGGGGAATTCTGGTGGTGGAAATTGTGGCAAATATTGCTACTTTAAACAGTGGTTTACTTTTCTCAAACTTTGCAGGAAAATTTCAGCTTTAAACAAAAGGTTTTAATGTGTATAAATGGAATTTACAGAGCTTAGGTCAACCCTATGAGGAAGGAACAATTGTTTTCTCCATTCAGTGGTTAGGGAACGTGAGACATAGATTAGAGTAAATAAGAAACTTGCCCCAGTTTTGTAGTTTTAAAGAGTTGGAGCAAGGGTTATACGCTTATGATTTTGTCTTCTATACAAGTCATTGTCAGGGTGGGAAGCTGTGTGTGTGTGGGGGGGCTCCATGCAGGAGGAGAAAAGACTTCTCTAGACCAAGATTAGCATGTCAAAGTCTAAGCTTACTTGATCTTTTAGAAGGAGAGAGGGAGTGAGAGAGGGGAAGACAGTGGGGGTGGGGGTGGGGAAGAAGAGAGAGCGAGAGAAAGATGGTGGGTACCCCAAAGAAAGAAAGGAAGAATGCCCACCCTGAGGTCCAGGGGTGGCTGAATCTAAGGTGGAGAGGCTGCAAGAAAGATAAAGAGAAAGAGAAAAAAAGCAGGCAGCAAGAGAGGTTGATTTCAGTCCTTACTGAAAAACGAGGAGTTAATAATTTTTCTATTATTCCACTATAAAGACCAACCACCCTTACAGTTATGTGCCCAGTTTGCTATAATGCTTCACACTGAAACGTGTTCTGTGGGCTTTGGTCCATATGTGGCTAACTATATCTCTTTAAATTTTTTTTTTATATATATAAGAAATGCATTGTTTGGAAACAGCTTTTAGCCCAATTCCTCAATCTGTGGTAGGAATGGGAAGAACGGTGGCAGAAATCACTAACTGAGACAAACTGGAGCTCTGCCTTGGAATCAGGATTTCATCATCATTAGCAACATTTCAATGTGGTAAGATTGCATTGAAGCGTTACATATTATCTCACATGTAAACCTTGCAACAGTCCTCTGAAATAAATGTTTTTATAATATACCTATTCTGCCAACATCGCTAGTAACCAGCGAGGCAAATTCAAAGTCTGATACCAAAGTGTGGGTTACTCACCAGTGAAGTAGACCATCTCCACGGATACACCGCCTGTGGCTCAGTGAGTAGGGTGCCGGCCCCATATACCAAGAGTGGTAGGTTCAAACCCAGCCCTGGCGAGCCTGAGAGACAAGCTGGCCGACGGAAGCCAGCTTTCCACAGAGGCTCCTGTCCAGAAGGAGAGTTAAAGGACAGAAATTGAGCAAGTAACGTGGTGGATTAGAGCTGCACCAAGAGAGAAGGTTGAAGAACACACGTCAACCCCACTAAAGTGAGCTGTGACCCCAAGGGAGACCAACAAAAGGTACGAAATCCATCACCAAGCGGACGGGAGTCCCCTCCCCCATGAGAACGGCTCGGAGTGCCCCTCAAACAAACGAGCAGAGTTCAAAGGTCCTCCCATACACTCCACAGGAGAGACCCTCTAAAAACTGGACCTACCTCCCCTACTAGGGTGCCACAGTGTTCTCCTGCCAGGCATAAAACTGTATAAAACTGTATATATTCTCTACCTGCAATTCTGAGCTCCCAGCATTCCCCTCCACTCTCACTCTGAGGTCTGGAGGCCTGTCCCCCAGGAGTCCAGATTCTTAGGTGATTTCTCGAGGGGTGTGGACAGGGCCTAAACTGCAGCTGGTCAGTGCTGATTCTGTGGCACAGGACTGAGGAGAGTATGGTTGGCTGAGAGGGAACCACACCAGACCGGTGGTGCCCCGAGGCTCAGAGCAGCAGCTATTTTTTGGCAACAATAGGGTTCACCCCCGGATATTCCGAAGCCACACCCCCTGTCTCCCTGGGAAACCAGAGGAGGCCGGGCATCTTCTCAGGTGGCAACCACCTCGGAACAGATCTGGGATGGAAACGCAGGCCCCATGAGTAAAGGGTTTGCCTGAGGCGGTACCGGTCTGGGCGGGGACTAGAAAACACATGCACAGAGCTGGGAAATTCCCAGGGCGGGGCTGACCCAGAGGACTGCTTTACTAAGCCGAAGACACACCCGGCCCTCAGGGGATCATCAGCCTATAGACAAAGGAAGACAGGTGGCTAGAACTGACAGCTAACCCAATACAAACCTGCAGGAGCAAAGACAGGGCCTGAGGCGCAGGCTCTGGAAACTCAAAATAGCTTCTCTTCTGCAGGGGAAATTTAGCAGGGACAGAAACAAATTCCCGCAAAGTTGTTCTGTTCTATTCTGTTCCGTTCTGTCAGTAACATCAATCAGGGGTGGGGCTGGAACTGAGTGAACACCCCCCAGCCTCCATCAAGCGCCCAAGGTTGTCAGGCCTCACCTCACCCTGCTGGACAGAGGCAGAGTGCAGTGGCCTAGCTGAGCAGATATAGATTTCCTTGTGATTCAGGCAGGTGCAAATCCCTGGAGTATCTGTTCACTACAGGCAACTGGGTCACAGCCCTGCAGGACTATCAGTGACTGGGTGTGACAGAGGTGCAAGGTGGGGAAGGAGGCATCAACCTTCCCAGACTGATCTATTTGCTGGGTGGGGCCTCCTGACTTCACAGAGCACCGGAGCAAGTCATATCTGAGTTGTCACCAGACCCCTGCGATCCAGTTGCCAGAGACCTTTTAAACTCTCCCACCTGAGATAGGTGCTGACTGAGACAATTGATTTGGACCTTTTCAACTGAGCCAATCGCCCGAGGACTATTCAGGTGGTGCCCTGGGTGTGTGGTTGTAGGGAGATGTGATTTTCCTTTTCCAGTTGTTGCCTGTGGGGGGGTGGGTGGGGCGAGGTGACTGAATTGCTGGTATTTCTCCACAGCTGAGACTTCAACCCAGAGTAACTGTTTCACTAGGGTCAAACAGAGACCAGCTGAAAACAAGACAGAGCCACTTAGCCCCACCACACAAAACAGGTCCCCAGTTTCTTAGGCCATAGCACTGTATGGGTCCTCGACAAAGCTCCAGGGGAAAAATCAAATGGTGTAAAATAATCATGGGGCGGAATCAGTGGAAAAACTCTGGTAACATGAATAACCAGAATAGATTAATCCCCCCAAGGAAAGATACGGCAGATTTAACTGAAGATCCCATTCATAAACAGCTGGCTGAGATGTCAGAAATCAAATTCAGAAATTGGATTTAAACAAGATTAATAGAACGGAGGAAAATTTGGAATTAGAAATTCGAGGAGCAATTCAAAAGTCGGAATTAGAAATTCGAGGAGAAATTCAAAAGTTGTCTCAAGAATTTAACGAATTTAAAGTCAAAACCACCAAAGATTTTGATGCACTGAAGCAAGAATTTGCAGCCCTCAAAGATCTGAAAAATATAGTAGAATCCCTCAGTAACAAAGTGGAGCAAGCAGAAGAAAGGATTTCTGACATTGAAGACAAAGCCTTGGAACGCTCCCAAACTCTCAAAGAGGAAGAGAAATGGAGAGCAAAAATGGATAATTCTCTCAGAGAGCTCTTGGATAATTCTAAGAAGGCTAATATCCGCCTCATTGGAATCCCTGAAAGTGATGAAGAAAAGAAATAACCAAAATTAGAGCAGAATTAAATGAAATTGAAAACAAAAGAATTATACAACAGATCAATAAATCAAAAAGTTTGTTTTTTGAAAAGGTCAATAAAATAGATAAACCTTTGGCTAACCTAACCAGGAAAAAAAGAGTAAAATCTCTAATGTCATCAATTAGAAATGACAAAGACAAAATAACACCAGACTCCTCAGAAATTCAAAAAATCCTTAATGAATATTACAAGAAACTTTATTCTCAGAAATATGAAAATCTGAAGGAAATTGGCCAGTAGTTGGAAGCATGACCCTTCCAAGACTTAGCCAGAATCAAGTGGAAATGTTGAACAGGCCAATATCAAGTTCTGAAATAGCATCAACCATACAAAATCTCCCTAAAAAGAAAAGCCCGGGACCAGATGGTTTTACGTCAGAATTCTACCAAACCTTTAAAGTGGAATTAGTACCTATATTACTCGACCTGTTCCAAAAGGTAGAAAAAGAAGGAAGACTACCCAACACGTTCTATGAAGCAAACATCACCCTGATCCCCAAACCAGGAAAAGACCCAACAAGAAAAGAAAATTATAGACTAATGTGACTAATGAATATAGATGCAATAATATCTAACAAGATCCTAACAAACAGAATCCAGCAACACATCAAACAAATTGTACATCATGACCAAGTCGGTTTTATCCCAGGGTCTCAAGGCTGGTTCAATATACATAAATCTATAAGTATAATTCAGCGCATAAACAAATTAACAACCAAAGACCGTATGATTCTCTCAATTGATGCAGAAAAACCTTTTGATAATATCCAGCATCCCTTCATGATCAGAACACTTAAGAAAATTGGTATAGAAGGGACATTTCTTAAACTGATAGAGGCCATCTACAGCAAACTCACAGCCAATATCGTATTGAATGGAGTTAAATTGAAATCATTTCTACTCAGATCAGGAACCAGACAAGGCTGCCCATTATCTCCACTGCTCTTTAACATTGTAATGGAAGTTTTAGCCACCACAATTAGGGAAGAAAAGGCAATCAAGGGTATCCATATAGGGTCGGAAGAGATCAAACTTTCACTCTTCGCAGATGATATGATTGTATATCTGGAAAACACCAGGGATTCTACTACAAAACTCTTAGAAGTGATCAAGGAATATAGCAACGTCTCAGGTTACACAATCAACATTCATAAATCGGTAGCCTTTATATATACCAACAATAGTCAAGCTGAAAAAACAGATAAGGACTCTATTCCATTCACAGTAGTGCCAAAGAAGATAAAATATTTGGGAGTTTATCTAACAAAGAATGTGAAAAATCTCTATATAGAGAACTATGAAATTCTAAGAAAAAAAATAGCTGAAAATGTTAACAAATGGAAAAACATGCCATGCTCATGGCTGGGAAGAATCAACATTGTTAAAATGTCCATACCACCCAAAGCAATATACAATTTTAATGCAATCCCTATTAAAGCTCCACTGTCATACTTTAAAGATCTTGAAAAAATACTTTGTTTTATATGGAATCAGAAAAAAACCTCGAATAGCCAAGACATTACTCAGAAATAAAAACAAAGCAGGTGGAATCACGCTACCAGACCTCAGACTTTACTACAAATCGATAGTGATCAAAACAGCATGGTATTGGTACAAAAACAGAGAAGTAGATGTCTGGAACAGAATAGAGAACCAAGAGATGAATCCAGCTACTTATCGTTATTTGATCTTTGACAAGCCAATTAAAAACATTCAGTGGGGAAAAGATTCCCTATTTACCAAATGGTGCTGGGTGAACTGGCTGGCAACCTGTAAAAGACTGAAAGTGGACCCACACCTTTCACCATTAACTAAGATAGACTTTCACTGGATTAAAGATTTAAACTTAAGACATGAATCTATAAAAATACTAGAAGAGAGTGCAGGGAAAACCCTTGAAGAAATCGGTTTGGGCAAGTATTTTATGAGGAGGACCCCCTAGGCAATTGAAGCAGCTTCAAAAATACACTACTGGGACCTGATCAAACTAAAAAGCTTCTGCACAGCCAAGAACACAGTAAGTAAAGCAAGCAAACAGCCCTCGGAATGGGAGAAGATATTTGTAGGTTATGTCTCCGACAAAGGTTTAACCAGAGAACTCAAACGTATAAGCAAGAAAAGAACAAGTGATCCCATCGCAGGCTGGGCAAGGGACTTGAAGAGAAACTTCTCTGAAGAAGACAGGCGCACAGCCTACAGACATATGAAAAAATGCTCATCATCTTTAATCATCAGAGAAATGCAAATCAAAACTACTATGAGATACCATCTAACTGCATTAAGATTAGCCCATATCATAAAATCCCAAGACCAGAGATGTTGGCATGGATATGGAGAAAAGGGAACACTTCTACACTGCTGGTGGGAATGCAAATTAATACATTCCTTTTGGAAAGATGTTTGGAGAACACTTAGAGATCTAAAAATAGATCTGCCATTCAATCCTATAATTCCTCTACTAGGTATATTCCCAGAAGACCAAAAATCACATTATAACCAAGATATTTGTACCAGAATGTTTATTGTAGCCCAATTCATAATTGCTAAGTCATGGAAAAAGCCCAAGTGCCCATCGATCCACGAATGGCTTAATAAATTGTGGTATATGTACACCATGTAATATTATGCAGCCTTAAAGAAAGATGGAGACTTTACCTCTTTCATGTTTACATGGATGGAGCTGGAACATATTCTTCTTAGTAAAGTATCTCAAGAATGGAAGAAAAGGTATCCAAAGTACTCAGCCCTGCTATGAAACTAATTTATGGCTTTCACATGTAACCCAGTTACAACCTAAGAATAGGGGTAAAGGGGAAAGGGAGAGGGGGGAGGGGGGCGGAGGGAGTGTGATTGGTGGGATTACACCTGTGGTGCATCTTACAAGGGTACATGTGAAACTTAGTAAATGTAGAATGTAAATGTCTTAACACAATAACTAAGAAAATGCCAGAAAGGCTATGTGAAGAAGTGTGATGAAAATGTGTCAAATGGTCTATAAAACCAGTGTATGATGCCCCATGATCACATTAATGTACACTGCTATGATTTAATAATAAAAAATAAAAATTATAAAAAAAAAGAAAAGAAAATGTGTCAACTGGTCTATAAAACCCATGTATGGTGCCCCATGATCGCATTAATGTACACAGCTATGATTTAATAATAAAAATAAATATATAAAATAGCCGGGCGTTGTGGTAGGTGCCTGTAGTCCCAGCTACTCGGGAGGGTGAGGCAGGAGAATCACTGGGCCCAGGAGTTGGAGGTTGCTGTGAGCTGTGATGTCATAGCACTCTACAAAGGGTGATAAAGTGAGACTCTGTCTCTAAAAAATGTAATAATAAATAAATAAATAAAAAATAAAAAGTGCTCAGATAATTGCAACAGCTTTTGTTAAACATAAATGTATCAAACATAGTGTCATAAGGTTGCTTCCAGAGATGCTTAAATAAAGGCCTTTGTTTGTTTGAAGGGGTTAGCTGCAGAAGGAATTAGGTTTATTAAAAGTTGGTACGTTTCACCAACAAACACTTTGTCAAGGCAGAATCCTCCTGACTTTGAGATAGAGAGAGGGACCACATACAAACACTGAAGCTGTAAACACATGTCAGTCCTCTGCAGCATTTATGCAATTAATGAGCCTTAGGAGGGAAAGTGATACCAGAGAGATGAGGTGGTGAGCAGGACAGATAACTCATGACCCCACGAACAGAGATGAGAAAAAAATGCAGGTGATGGATGACTGTAGGAGAAAGACAATCTTGGAAATCTCTGAGCTTCGCATCCTCAGCCTCTGGCTTCTTCTTCCAGCCCCAGCAGAAGCCCTTCCACGGGCCGTGTGCTCCCCAATGAATCACACAGACAGGGCGGATCATCTGTCACGTTCGGTCCAGAGCCAGTAAATGATGGTCTGTGAGAGGCTGCATTTCCCAAGATCCTGCACAAAATCAATCTCATAGAAATGCTTCATTGATCATATGTAGTACCAGTTGAAAATTACAAGGTATTTCTTGGGTAGCAGCTCTGCCTCCGATCGTGCAAACTGAGGGTCTGTAATTTGCTTCTTCTGAAGAGGTTCAGGAGTCTCATAACGGCAGCATCAGAAACTGCCCAAGCTTCAGAGTTGGATCTCAACTTTTGACCATATTATGTAATTACTGATTAGAGGAAGCAGAACATACAGATATTAAAAAGAAAAATGATGAGGAGGGCTTGGAAGAATTTCATGTACTGATTATAATGGTTCCATCAGCTCCAAACTAAAGAATTTCTAGGGCTCTTGTTGGTTTTGCAAGCTTTTCTTTAGATGACGTTTGCATGAACGCTGTTGTGTTAAAACATCAATCAAAGCTATTTATGATTCCCTGCAGTACTGCAGTGCGAAGCAGGGTTCTAGCTGCTCCGCGCTTAAATCATCTCATCACACACTTGTTCTCTTACTGTAAAAAATGAAGGTGGAGACAGATTCACTGTTCACAAAACCCATTTATTCTATTTCCTGCACAAACAGCAAAGCTTCATTTCTCAGCCTGCCCTGCAGTTCTCCATGGATCAATGCTAGATTTATTTTGTTTACTTTGTATAATAACCTGCTTTCATGTTGTTATTGTTGATGTTTGATTCAAATTTGTATTCTTTTTTAGAAAAGTTATTTTCATAAAAATTCATGTATTCATGTACAGACTAGCATATTTTCATTATAAAAATTGAATCTGCGAGCACGAGTTAAGAAGAATGTAAAAAAAAAATTCTCAAAAGTAACTATTGACAACATTTGGGGAATATATTTCCAAGCACCTCTCTATGGAGAGAAAGAGAGAAAGTCAGATAGTGAGTGAGTCTCTTTTGGATCTGCTCCCTCTGAGCCCTCATCTCCGTCACCTGTCGCCTTCTCAGCCACATCATCATCTAAGGGTTTGGGTCCAGTTGATCCGGCAATGCTTTGAATGCTTTGAATTTTACCTATTATTGTTGTTTTCATTCGTCTTCCCATATGTTCCACCTCATCTTGTTTTTCCAGTTCCCTATCACAATAGAGGAGGGTTGAATATTTTTATACCATCTCTCCCACATTTCTACTCCCCCCTCCCAACATGCATATCACAATTTCCAGCTAAATACCAGTTTATTTTTAACTTTATGATAATGAAAATATCATGATACTATTTACTACTAACTCAACTAATGGATTAAAATTGTGATTTCTTATATTTGTATCACTTTTATCGGAGTGAATAAGTCTCTCAAACTTTCCATACATGTGTATATAAAACGTATCACAACATCTTTCTTCCAACACATCTGGTAAGTTCTCACAATATTATATCTTTGTGATCAAGAGCATCAGCTACTCTAACCAGCTTTATTCTTCTGACTCCCCACCCTCCTTTCCCGTATGTGAATGTGTCACAACTGCATAAATGATCACTTGAGACATGGATTAACAGTACAGGCTGCAAGAGGTGAGGCTGACCATAGGTGCGGGAAAGCCCCGAGTACTTCTCACAGTGTCCTTTTATTGAGAAGATACATAATGTGCGGAAAGATTACTGAGCAAAGACATGCAGGGGCTGTGTGCTCAGGGAAATGATCTCAGAGGTGCCAACAGAGTATGTACTCAAGGAAATGATCTTCAAGGGTGGAAAGGAAATAATCTTTAAAATACCACATGCAATTTTTCTCCACTAATCCTTTAAGGAACTGTCATAAAATGCTTCATGTTTAACAACAGCCTTACTACTACAGGACTCAACTTTGCTCCTCCAGGATTACTGAGTTCCTTGGTGACTTGCCTTCCAAGTCACAAGAGATTTCCAGGCTTGCCAGGAGGATGTCTTGATCTCAGTAATTCCTCAGATGAGTTATGATATTGGTGGCTGTTGTAGTAAGTCTGATGTTTAATCCTCTATACGAATGCCTACATATGCGTGCACACACACACCGCACTCTACACACACACACACCACACTCTACACACACACATGCGTGCACACACACCACACTTTACACACACAAACAACGTGCACACACACACCACACTCTATACACAAACGCACACACCATGATCACCTGTTGCTAAAGCAGGGATTCACAAAACCTCTTGCCGTAAGAGAGAGAACAGTCTTGACAGAGTTATAATCATATCTCAGAAGAGAAAACTTAATGGAGGACATTCATAAGGCTTTGAGCTCAAATGTTGTAAAGTTGGGAATTTACTGGGATTGGGTATTGTTAGTGGAAAAATAATAGGTTAGAACAATAGAACAGGGAAACAGTGGGCATTGAGCAGTCCTGGTAAGTAAGTATGCTGCCGTTGGATGAATGGAGTAGCTTGAATTTTTTTTTTTTTTTTGATTCAAGAGCTGTTTGCCAAAATGAAAAACTGCACAAAGTGGTTTTCAGAAATTTTCTAAAGTAAACAGAGGCATTATTTATCTGTTTCCTTCCTTATTTTCCTGGGCAAAAAAAAAAAAAAAAAGAACAAAGTTATTTTGACAGAGGGAGTCTCAGCTCTTAGTCCTGGTAATTAAGCTCCAGGGACCCAGGAGCTACAGGAGTTCCTCTCTTCCTTTCTTTGGGTCTGCCCTTTCTCAATCCCACCTCTCCGGCCCTCCTAATAAGGATTTCCATCCTAAAGTCTAAAAATCTTCCTTTCTCATTCTCCTGCCTGGATGGGCTGTTCTCTAGGCTGCAGCCTGATGGACAATCTGGGGGTTTGCTCCTTCTATTCTGCTGTGGGAGTCTCTGTTTTCTGGGGTTTCCTTCTAAATCATTCTGGGGGAGTGAGTACATATTTTAGCACTTTCCTGAGGAAAAAAATACATAGAAGTTTAATTTCTTGCTCACAATCTTCTTCCCTTCTCTCCACTCCCCTCCTTTTGTTTCTGCCTTTGTCTTCCCTCCCTCCGTCTTCTCCTTCCTTCTGACTTAAACGCCTGAAAATGTTTTAGCCCGTCTTGGTGTTTGATTGCTAGCTTAGCTGGTACGTAATTCTCAGCTAAAATCACACCTTTGAGAATGTTCGAGAGAAGGTACTATTGTCCTCAAGGGTCCAGAATTGCTTTTGCAAAGCACACTGGTTTCTGCTCATCTCTTCGACCGTGACCCTGCCGCAGGCCTCTCGGTGGGAAATCATCTGCGTAACTTTTAGACTCTAATCCTTCAGTTCTTGGAAATATTACTAAAGTAACCCTTTTATAACATTTTCTTCTCCATTTTACCTGCTCACATTCACTTATCTGAGGGTGCGCATCTTAAAAAAATCACTCCTCATTCTTATCTTTTTTCTTACTTTCCATCTCTTGTCTTTCGATCATTTTCTCAGAGAATTCTTTCTCCTAGGTACTTCCCAGTTTCAAAATGATGGCTGACATCACAAGTATTCTATTGTCTCCAATCTTATTCTTTTTCCTTTTGTAGATTAATAATCCTTTCATTACTTCACTGAAATTTTGGTAGAAGTTCCAGGAAAGGAATACAATGGGTTTTCAATTTGACATCTATAACCAGATGTTTATAGCTTTTTGGTAGAAAATTTATTTTTCTCTCAGTCTCTCTCTCTCTTTTTTTTTTAGATTATGGAATAATCATAAGGCCAAAAGTTTTCCTAGGTTGATTTGTAAAAGAAATATTAGGTGTGTCTCTCTCAATTTTATTGTTCTATCTTTCCCTTTGGTGATTCATAATTCTTCTATCTCTGAATTTCACCTTCTTGATTTTCTTAGCATATAGAAGTGAAATTATCTTAAATTTAAAAATTGTTTACTTTTCCAACTGCTCTTATTTAAGGCCTTAAAGGTTCAGCTGAACAAAGTGATATTACCTTAGCACAGATTTATGTGTTTATGTTTATAAATTTCTTCATTGTAATAGCATTAGAAGAGCTTGCCATTGAAGGGCTTTGACTTTGACAGAAAGTTAATAAGCATAGCGCTTTTAATTTTCAGTAGCTGGAAAATTTTCTTTCTTTCTTTGTTTGGACATTTTTATTAACTTCTACTTTGACGATACTGTGTCGCAAAAATGTATCTTACTAAATGTAGAATATAAACGTCTGAACACAATAACTAAGAAAATGCCATGAAGGCTGTGTTAACCAGTTCGATGAAAATATTTCAAATTGTATATAAACCCAGCACATTGTACCCTATGATTGCATTAATGTACAGAGCTATGATTTAATAAAAAATAAAATAAAATAAATTTATTTTTCCCAATTTTGTTTTTAAAAATTTAATGAGGTCTTTTTCCTAATCTTATGCTCAGTAAACAATATTGGCTAACTCACCCAATATCTATCCCCCTTCCTTTGCCACATTTCAGCTGTGGGGGACATGTTTCCATAGTGGCAATCGGTTGTATTTTTTGGAAATGAATTTACTTTTCCTGAAAAAATTCCATCCGTTCCCCACCCTACCTCTGTTTTCCCCTTTTTCTTTTTTTGCTTTGAACACAGATGTTATGACAACAGCAACACAAGTCGTATTAAAACCCTGAAAGAAAGGCCAAAGAAATCACAGAAAAAGTTCACTGTGATTTTGAACTTTTAAACCAGCACCCATTACTTGTTTCATCTGGGCTTCTTGCTATTTGAGAAAAACAAAAACAAAACAAAACCTCTTTGTGCCTCTGTTGGCACATTTTAAGCTACTTGAAAATATTCCTTACTAATACAGACCTAATGTACCCTCTGTAAGTGTTCATGGGTACTTTTAAAGTTACTTTTTGTAGCAAAGTAACTAACACAACATTTCATAATACGGACATTATATGAATAATAAACATTTACAAAACATAAAATACTCCTTCTTTCACCCCCTCTTCAATTCTTCCCCCCAATTAGGGAATTACTTATTGTCATTTTTGGCTATTAGTCATCTATATTTTATAAATCCATTCATACAAAGAATTATACTTTATGTTTACCTTCCATGTTGAAGTATTTTTAAATAAAGTTATAACTGCTGCTTATGTTTAACTAGTTTTGATGTCATAACTGATCCTTTTATGTCATAGATTTCCTATTCATGTCTTTTAAAATCTGATTAATCACTTATTTAGTAAGATGAAGTCTGAAAGATTTGATTTTTAGGAAGGATGGCTGCTCCAGCAAAAACGACATCCTGACAGTTTCAAATTTGTAACCGATTCTTATCTCTGAGCTAGGCTTAGACAGTGAGGTGAACTTGCCTGGGCCCTTGAATCGTTAGCCAAAGAAGCCAGGACACAAGGACTGTACAAAATTAATACATTCCTTTTGGAAAGATATATGGAGAACACTCAGAGATCTAAAAATAGATCTGCCATTCAATCCTGTAATTCCTCTGCTGGGCATATACCCAGAAGACCAAAAATCACAGCATAACAAAGATATTTGTACCAGAATGTTTATTGCAGCCCAATTCATAATAGCTAAGTCATGGAAAAAGCCCAAGTGCCCATCGATCCACGAATGGATTAATAAATTGTGGTACATGTACACCATGGAATACTATGCAGCCTTAAAGAAAGATGGAGACTTTACCTCTTTCATGTTTACATGGATGGAGCTGGAACATATTCTTCTTAGTAAAGTATCCCAAGAATGGAAGAAAAAGTACCCAATGTACACAGCCCTACTATGAAACTAATTTGGGACTCTCACATGAAAGCTATAACCCAGCTACAACTTAACAATAGGGGGAAGTCGGAAAGGGGGGGGGTGGGTAGAGGGAGGGGAATCGGTGGGATCACACCTGTGGTGCATATTACAGGGGTATTTGCGAAACTTGGTAAATGTAGAATGTAAATGTTTTGGCACAGTAACTGAGATAACGCCGAAAAGGCTATGTTAACCACTGTGATAAAAATGTGTCAAATGATTTATGAAGTGAGTGTATGATGCCCCATAATCATATCATTGTATACAGTTATGATTTAATAAAAAAAAAAAAAGAAAAAAAAAAAAGAAATGTATATGGTCGTTAAGAAAACAGCAATTCACCGTCTGCACAGGTCGCAGAAGCAGCAGACCTGGCAGGGTCTGTGGTGCCCACAGCTGTGGGTCACCTAGGGACAGACTGCTGTGTTCAGCGTTGCTGCCTCCTAGTCTCAATTGTCTTAATCTGTTTTGGGCTGGTATAACAGAATACCTAAAATTGGGTAATTTATAATGAACATATTGACTCACCGTCCTGAAGGCTGGAAGTCCGAGTCTGAGGGGCCGGCATCTGGCCAGGGCTGTGATTTTCACCCAGTGTGGCCTGAGAGGATTTCAGATGTGCTGCAAAAATTTTTAAAGTTTGTTAATAAAATGATTATCAAAAGAAGTTCAAAGCACAGTAAGTATATATATATTTTTTCTTTTTCTTTTTTTTATTAAATCATAGCTGTGTGCATTAAGGCAATCATGGGGTACAATGTGCTGGTTTTATATACAATTTGAAATATTTTCATCAAACAGGTTAATGTAGCCTTCGCGGCATTTTCTTAGTTATTGTGTTAAGACATTTGTATTCTACATTTAGTAAATTTCACATGTCCCCTTGTAAGATGCACCATAGGTGTGGTCCCATTGATAATCCTCTTTCTACCCATCCTCCCCCCTTCTATATTTTTTTAACCTTTTTTTTTTTTGATCTACACAATTTAAGTGTGCCAGAGTTTATCTATAGGTTCAAGTGTGCCATGAGATAAAAAAGGGTGAAAACCCCTGGACTAGGGCCTTCTTTCTTCCTGCATTAGCCCCTGGCAGGATAACGAGAGGGTAGGAGAGACCAAGAGATTACACCTGTGGCCTTCTCAAGCCCACCTGCTGTGGGCATGAACGCATTCAGCAGGGTGGCGTCCTCTTGATGGAGACCCCTGCCATCAACCCCAACTCCCAATACTGTTGCTTTGGGGGTTAAGATCCTGACACAAGGCTCTTTGGGGACAAATTCAGGTCCGTAACACAGCTCTACGGTGTTTCCAGCACTTTGAAGAGTTACCCATTATCCTCCTGATTTTATGTCTTGCTTAAATCATTCAGAGTTGGGTTCTGCAGTTTATTTTATTTTTTTTAATTAATTATTTTTTATTAAATTAAAAACTTTAATACATTGATGCATTTATCGGGTTCAGGGTACTGCTTCGATATACGATGTGAAATGTTTACATTGAACTAAGTAACACATCCATCATAGTTATGCTCATTTCTTAATAGTTTTGAAATGTACCATTGCATCATACACATTCGGTGAGGTCCCCCCGAATGGCTTCCGCAGTTTAGACTGTGGCTTCCTCACTGTTCTGCACTGGCGGCGACGCTGCCAACACTCAGCCGTGTTTCTGTGAGCCACACCTGTGTCTGAACTGTGGCTGACAGTGACTCCATGTCAGTAGCCACACCTGTCTGTGCTGGGAATAAACACCCCACAAAACACCCCACCACCACTCGGTGGCTGGACCTCACCCGGACCCAGGCTCCTTAAATCAAAATATTTGAGGGGGATTGTTTTCAAGGGCTCTGCCGCACACCTCCTACTGACATTCATTTTATTCAGAGAACTTGCTGGAAACCAACCCTCAGCCAATTCCTTCCATTTCTTCCCCTAGCACTCGATCTGGAAATTTCTCAACGATTCAGACATCTCAGTGGAATCCTTCGCTGGTTGACAACGCTCATGTCAATTCTTTTTTTCTTTTTATGCTTTTTATTCACTTGACTGTTGATGATCCGGAAAGTGAGTTTATCTGACCCCATCATCAGAGTTCACCAGCCAACCCCTGCGGTGTGCTGTGTAAAGAACTAGGGAAAGACAAGTGTGTTTTAGCTCCGTCAGTGCCACAGCGATGGAGGCCTGTGTGGTCCATCAACCCAGCATAAAACACACATCTTGTCAGGTCTTTGTTTCCTTATAAAGGCGTCTGTGTCACGTTAAAGCACATTAAATCAATTTATGTGTTTTGTTAACCTGTCTTTCATCAGTCTAATTTACAAGGGTCCCAGCTGAAGAGCTCAGGAGGGTAAAAGGCAAAGGATGCCCTCCCCGCCCAACTCTAAAACTCCATTTTGAACAAGAAATAAAATGGGATGGAATCAGCTTTGTTCCTCTGGCTGCTATTTTTCAACACAACGGTGAAGATAGTCGGGTCAGGGGTTAGGAAGGAGGTGAAGATGGAAACACATGGGCCAAGAAGGAAAGACGTGAACACTCAGCTTGGAAGCCAGGAGACAGAGGTGGGGTCTGAACACGGCACGTTTCTCTCCTTCCACTGCTAATGGAAGCATCCAGGGAAGGAGCACCCGCTGGCCTGGAGAACCCCTGATACTGGCTGTGATTCTGGAAACTACAGAATTGGCTCCAGCAATATTTAAAATGGAACAGACAACAGCCACAGGAGGGCACCAGACACTGCCTGGACGAGGCCAGAGTGCACACCGGGGACAGACCTGGTGCTCCAGGCTTGACTTCATTAAAGACTCAATGATGCTAGCCTGTGTTTTCATTTCTTGAGCCTGTTTGCAGTGTTACACCGAATAGGCTGTTGATAACTTGTGTTTATTATACACTTTCCTAACAGAAAATCCAGACAAACATAAACAGCATATGGCTGTGTACTCAAAGAGTTTATATTATTGGGGGTCAAGATCAGAACCCATAAAATGATGTGTAAAAAAAGCACAGATTAAATAGTGTATTCAGGGGCCCCCTCATTGGTATTTGGATCAGAAAGTTTTAGAAATGCTGGGAGGTAAAAGCTGGACGTGTGGGGGGTGAGGGGGAGGCTGTTTAAGAACAGAGAGACAATGTTGTTTTCTCTCTAAGTGGAGAGTAACACTCCTTTCAGAATCCCTTTCTTTCAGGAAAAGCATTAAAGCAGTGGTTCATTAACCTTCCTAATGCCTCCTAATACCATGACCCTTTAATACAGTTCCTCATGTTGTGGTGACCCCCAACCATAAAGTTATTTTCATTGCTACTTCATAACTGTAATTTTGTTACTGTTACGAATCTTAATGTAAATATCTGATATGCAGGATGTATTTTCATTGTTACAAAGGAGTTTCTACCCACAGGCTGAGAACTGCTGCATTAAAGCAATATTTCTCAAACTTTTTTTTTAAAATGAAATCATAGCTGTGTGCATTAATGCAATCATGGGGTACCATGTACTGGTTTTATATACAATTTGAAATATTTTCATCAAACTAGTTAACATAGCCTTCATGGCATTTTCTTAGTTATTGTGTTAAGACATTTATATTCTACATTTAGTAAATTTCACATGTACCCTTGTAAGATGCACCGTAGGTGTGGTCCCATCAATGACCCTCAAACTTTTTAACAGATCTTCACCGAGCAGTATGTTTTATATTGTACACACACACACACACCTGTCTCACAATATGATTTTCCTTATCACACACAGATCTTTGATAACTCTGTGAACTGAAATACAGACTTACGGCTCCTGCAGGAGGCCTGACAGACTGGACGCCCTTCCGGCCTAGAGGCTCCCCTCACACTGAGCTGCTGTCATGGCTCATCATGGTCCTCTGCCTTCTTAGTGATGTCCTTTCTGACTTGCTGCGAGGCCTGTTCCATACCTGTTCCCACAGGTCCTCACTACACAGCAAACCACTTGCATCTGGGCACGTCTAGAAGTTTGCCTCTGAGTAACAGACCCAGTATCTTACCCTAAGCCACAGTGGTTCTCAACCTGTGGGTCATGGCATTAGGAAGATTGAGAACCACTGCCTTCAGCAGCCCTTTCTGCTGACTCCTGGCCTAATCAACAAAGCCTAACTCTTTCAGCCAAGGCCAACTAAAGAATTAAACCCACCTGTAACCTGTTAACCTCCCTGACCTTGAGCTCTTCCATCCGTTCCGGCCAAAACAATGTACACTTTTCCTGTATTGATTTATGATATCACCTGTAATTCCCGTCTCCCTGAAATGTCTAAAAGCAAACTGCAACCCTGCTACAGCAAGTCCACGTGCTCAAATCTTCTCGGGGGTGGCTGCAGGTCACCGTCCTCAAATGTGATTCAGAACAAACCTTTGTAAAATGTGTGTGGTTATTCATTATATTGACTTCAAGAATACCACTGGATTATAAACTGTAATTTTAAAACAATTTCATTACAAACATTAAAAACATGTTTTGTTTCTAAGGATGGATTTAGAATGTAACTTACTTTCCATCCTTGTGATGGCAAAGACTCCCTTCCTGACCAAACCTTAAACAAGCTCTTCTAAGCCTGTCTTTTTTTGTTGTTCTTGTTTGTTTGTTTTTCTGACAAAGCTCTGTCTTTGGTCTTTGCTTTTTATATCTCAATTATAGAAAAAAATCTTGCCATGTCAGGTTAGACAGAACATTGGGCCTTGATATTCTGACGACCTGCCTTCCGCCTGGATCCTGCCTACTGGTTCAGTGAGAATCTGCCAACCGGTTTACCCTCCACGGCCCCCACCCTCCTCCTCCACTGTCAGTTCCAACTTCATCGTGTTGAATTCAGTATCCAGCCCAGTTCTAGACTGAGGTCTCTTTCCTGCTGTTGTCACAGCCCTTGATTTAAACTGGGGTCCTGCTGTTGACCCCTGTCCAGCTCTGGCCCTCTGTGGAGATGTGGCTCTTCTTGCTCCAGCAGTTGCTCAAGCGAGATGGGGAATGACCTGGAAACTGCAGGGGCCGTGCAGGGAAAACCTTCACCAACCCTGCCTGATACCGTGAAGGGGAGACTCAGCCATATCTTGACTTTCAACGCATTGCAGACGTTATCAGAAATAATCCAGAATGCACTGATGGTTCAGCGGCTTTTTCCAATTAAACTGTGCCTCTGGGGTGTACAGAAGATTCTCTACAGTGGATCCCAGGGCAAGAACTATGGCCAGGAAGGAGGCCCTGACTGTGAAGAATGCAGAACGGCTGTGGGGCTTTACAGAGAGTTACAACCTGGCCCTTCCACAAAGATCCGGAGCCTGCATGGGAGAGCTCCCCAGGAGGAGTCTGAACCTGGTCTCGGAGAACAACCTTTCTGGGAAGCATTATTAGTTTATTTCTTGTTGTGCTTTCCTTCTTATATTCCTGAAATTTCTATAAGGTCAGAATTTGCAATCTGATCTTACTCATGCAATGTGACGTTACTGGAGGGGGGTCTTACGTGCTCAGAGAGGAGCAGGAAAGCCCAGAACAGGGCCTGGCAGGTGGAGCCGGGGAGGCTGCCACAGCAGTGGATGGCGACACCGGCTGGAGGTACCCCGGGGCAGACGCCCAGGAAAGCCCCATCACGTGTCTTGATGAGAAACCAGAAGACCTAACCACCTTGATCCTCAGCACAGAGGGAACTCCGGGATCTAACTGGGGCAGTGAGTTGCTGTACTTAAAGGCAAGGGACTAAAATCATTGTATTTTGCATGTGAAATCAAAATTAATTAATTAACTTTTTTGAGACAGTCTCATTCTGTTGTCCAGGCTAGAGTGCCGTGGCATCATCGCAGCTCACAGCTCACAGCAATCTCAAACTCCTGGGCTCAAGGGATCCTCCTGCCTCAGCCTCCGGAGTAGCTGGGACTGCAGGAGTGTGCCACTATGCCCTACTAACCTTTTAAACTTTTTAGAGACAGGGTCAGGGCTTGCTATTGCCCAGGCTAGTCTGGGACTCCTAGACTCAAGTGACTCTGCTGTCTCAGCCTCCCAAAGTGCTAAGATTGCCGTCGTGAGTTGCCATGCCCAGCCTGCACAGTGCAATCTGATGTTACTGTATTTATACTTGCAAGCTGGTGAAAAAATCTGATCTCTGTGGTTCTCTTATGTTATGATGCTCTCAGAGTGCAGAAATGCATGCCAGGGTGGCGCACCCCTCTGGATTTTGGGTCAGACCGCCAAGGGTGTCTTTCCACAGGGAAGCACAGAGACCAGCTCTTACTCAGGGACGTGGATTTGACACAGCACAAGAGGCAGAGTCCTGTGATGAAGACAGATGTGACTGCGGAAGCTCAGCGACGCCGGCTACCACACTTTCCAGACCATTTACTACTATTACTGTCATCATCAGCCCCGTTAGTGCTGCAGGTCAGAAATAGAACACGCCAGCGATGGAAAACCTCCCCGTGTCTGAGCTTCAGGTGCTGAGCCTTGAAAGTAAAGCCAAATCTCTAATAGCTAAGTTTCCAATTTAAGTATCCTCAGTCTCAATTCACAATAGGTTACTAATTGAGCTCAGGGGAAAATATTCAAGGCTCATTTCTGCTCGATCTCTTAAATACACAGAAAAGGTACCAAAAGCTTTATTGAAGATTTTTTTAAACTCCCCTTTCTAGTAATGTGGTCTGGATCATCTGTAACAACCCTCTCACTGAGAACAACTAAATAATAGATTAAAAATAAAGTTTAAAAATGGTGAATTCACATCTTTTGTATTAACCTAGATGGAGCTGAAACACATTCTACTCAGTAAAGTATCACAGGAATAGCAAAGCAAGGATCCAATGTACTCAATATTAATATGCCCACATAGAAGAAAAACTCATTTCAATTCAAGTTGAGAGGAGGGGGGATGAGGCAGGGGTGGGGGGGGTGTTGGAGGTGCTCTCCCTGAATGGGCACAATGTAGGGTGTATGGCACCTTTTGAGTGCAGGACATAATTACAGGAGGGACTATACCTAATAAATTCAAGTATTGTGACTTGGTTGTTTTATACCCTCACGTTAACTTGACATAATAAATATAAAAAAAATTTTAAGTCCTTAAAAAGTATAGGAGGTGTTACAGGTGGAAAGGAACCGTCAGGGTAAAACAGAGGGAGAGAAGGAATCTGAAGAAATGAAGGAAGACAGGGGCCGTTTTGCTTTGGGAGCGTTTGTCTGCCTAAGACATTAGAACTCGTCTAGATGCCCTTGTGGACTGTGGGAGAGAAAACTGAAGCCAGGAGCATGCCAGTTATGGAGTCTAATAGGTGACCTTCACACCGTGAGCTGGGGCCTTGAAAAGGCACTCTTCAAAGTAAGGATAAGCTAAAAATAAACCCACCTTCATCCTCAAACTCCAAGGGATTTCCAGGCATGTTGCCGTCTCTCTAATTAAGCAGCTAGGAGGGGCACTGTCCCTGAGAAGCTGGAAACAAAAGCTGGCCCTTCTGCAGGTTTGAAGCCAAATTCACATCACTTGAGTCGCCGAAAACACCTTTCTATATTGTGAATCTAAGGTGAGAATGAGTAATTCTCTTAGGCACCCTATGTGCAAAGGCTGCCTTATGTTGGGCCTCAAAGAACACTCATAAGAAACTTTTTTTTTTTTTTGCAGTTTTTGGCCGGGGCTGGGTTTGAACCTGCCACCTCTGGCATATGGGGCCGGCGCCCTACTCCTTTGAGCCACCAGGCGCCGCCCCCTCATAAGAAACTTTTTAAAGAAAATACAAGGAAGCTCATAAGGAAAGAGAATCATGAGCAAGAGCATCAGAGACAAAAACAAGGCACAGAAGCGCTCCACCAACACAATATAAAAACAGATCATGCTGTGTAAAAAAGGAGAGAGCAGACAGACAAATTTGCAGGATCTACAAAAGGAAACTATAAAAAGTAATCTAGCATACTTAAAAAACATGTCAAATGAAAATTCTGAAGATGAAGATCAGATTGAAATAAGATTACTAGGTGGATTTAAAAATGAAGAAGACAGAGTATAAAGCAAATAACCAAACTGGGAAATAGGTCCGAGAAAACTGTATATAGAAAGCAGACAAATAAAAAGTTGGCAACATGGGAGAAAAATAAAAAAAGAAAATACAGTATGGATTTATTTGGAGCTCCTGCTAAAAAGGAGAAGAAGGGCAGAGTCCGTGTGTGAGGATGAGGGCTGACAAATTTCCAGACACAGTGAAAAGTATTCAAAAGTCCCAATGAATCTGTAGCAATTTTTAAAAATTTTATATCTAGTACGGGGTTTGGTGACTCACGCTTGTAATCCCAGCATTTTGGGAGGCCAAGGAAGGAGGATCCCTTGAGGCCAGGAGTTTGAGACCAGCTTGGGCAATAGCAAGACTCCGTCTCAAAAAAAGTTTGGTGGTGTGCACCTGTAAGTCCTGGCTATGTTACTGGAGCCGAGGCGGGACAACTGCATGAGGCCAGGAGTTCAAGGCTCAGCTATCACTGTGCCACTGTATTTCAACTCGGGAGACAGAATGAGACCTCGTTTCAAAATAAAAACAAACACACAAAAACACCAACTAAATAACATTCTGTATCTATAGACATTCCAGTAAAAGTACAGTACACAAAAGACAAAAAGTATCTTTTTTTTTTTTTTTGGTTTGGAACTCAAGAAAATGATTTATTCCTTCAATTAAACACATTTATTTTTTTAAGTCATATATACATAGATCATGAATACGTTTATGCCTTGGTGGGATTCAATGTGTTGATTATTTGTACAAATTGGGGTGCTTACATCCTACTAATTAACATAGCTTTCACCTCATTTACTAATCACAGTGTTAAGACATTTGTGTTCTATACTTGATAGATTTGACTTGTACCCTTGCAATACCCTCCATAGGTGAGGTCCCACCATTCACCCTCCCTTTATTGAACCTCCCCCTCCCTTCCCACACCCCTCCCCTTCCCTTCTTCTTCCTGGGCTGTAGTTGTGATTTAGCTCTCATATGAAAGTGTGAGTGATTATAAATTGGTTTCACAGTACTACTGAGTACATTGGATATTTTTTTTCCATTCCTGAGATACTTTACTATGAAGAATATTTTCCAGCTCCATGCATGCAAACATAAAAGAGGTAAAGTCTCCATCTTTTTAAAATGCTGCATAGTATCCCATGGTATACATATACCATAATTTATTAATCCATTCATGGGTTGATGGGCACTTGGACTTCTTCCAAGACTTGGCAATTATGAATGAGTTGCAGTGAACAATCTGGTGCAAATATCTTTGTTGCCAAATGATTTTTGATCTTTTGCATATACACCTAGTAGAGGAATTGCAGGATCAAATGGCAGGTCTACATTTAGATCCCTGAGTGTTCTCCAAACTTCTTTCCAAAAGGAACGTACTAGCTTGCATTCCCACCAGCAGTGCAGAAGTGTTCCCTTTTTTCCACATCCATGCCAACATCTGTAGTTTTGGGATTTTGTGATGTGGGCTACTCTTACTGGAGTTAGGTGGTATCTCAGAGTGGTCTTGGTTTGCATTTCTCTGATGATTAAAGATGATGAGCATTTTTTCATGTGTCTGTAGACCAAGTGCCTGTCTTCTTCAGAGAAGCTTCTGTTCATGTCCCTTGCTCACAATGAAATGGGATCACTTGTTCTTTTCTTATTAATAAGTTTGAGTTCTCTGTGGATTATGGTTATTAGACCTTTGTTGGAAATATAATCTGCAAAAATCCTCTCCCATTCTGAGGGCTGTCTGGTTGCTTTACTTACTGTGTTCTTGGCTGTGCAGAAGCTTTTTAGTTTGATTGGATCCCAGTAATGTATTTTTGATGTTGCTTCAATTGCCCAGGGATCCTCCTCATAAAGTATTCTCCCAGGCCAATTTTTTTAAGTGTATCCCCTGCACTCTCTCTAAGAATTTTTATAGTTTCATGTCTTAAGTTTAAGTCCTATAACCAGTGAGAGTCAATTTTTGTTAGAGGAGAAAGGTGTAGGTCCAGTTTCAGTCTTCTACAAGTCGCCAGTTTGTTTTAACAGTACCATTTGTTAAATAGGGAATCTTTCCCCCAATTTATATTTTTGATAGGCTTATCAAAGATCAAATGATGATAAGTGTCTGGGTTCATCTCTTTAATGATAGCTGGGTCATAGGTGAGATTAAGAAGGAAATTACCAAATTTTTAGAACAAAACAATAATGAAGACACGAATTACCAGAACCTCTGGGATACTGCAAAGGCAGTCCTAAGAGGGAAATTTATAGCATTGCAAGCCTTCCTCAAAAGAATGGAAAGAGAGGAAGTCAACAACTTAATGGGACATCTCAAGTAACTGGAAAAGGAAGAACATTCCAACCCCAACCCAGCAAAATAAAAGAACAACTAAAATTAGAGCAGAATTAAATGAAATTGAAAACAAAAGGATTATACAACAGTCAATAAATCAAAAAGTTGGTTTTTTGAAAAGGTCAATAAAATAGATAAACCTTTGGTCAACCTAACCAGAAATAAAAGAGTAAAATCCCTAAGATCATCAATCAGAAACAATAAAGGCCAAATTATGACAGACTCCTCAGAAGTTCAAAAAATCCTCAATGAATATTACAAAAAACTCTATTCTCAGAAGTATGAAAATCTGAAGGAAATAGACCAATACTTGGAAACATGCTACCTTCCTAGACTTAGCCAGAACAAAGTGGAAATGTTGAACAAGCCTATATCAAGTTCTGAAATAGCATCAATTATAAGAAATCTCCCCCAAAAGAAAAGCGCGGGACCAGATGGCTTCACATCAGAATTGTACCATTCTACATTTTCTACAGAATTCTACATTTTCGTATGGCAACACTGGAAAATTAAATACATGCACTTTGCTGTTCCTATGTTAAATTTCACAACCTTTAAAGAGGAACTAGAACCTATATTACTTAACCTTTTTCAAAACATAGAAAAAGAAGGAATCTGTAGTGATCAAAACAGCATGGTATTGGCACAAAAATAGAGAGGTAGATGTGTGGAACAGAACTGAAGACAAAAAATATCTTAAACACAGCCAAAGAAATGAGATATTATTCTTGTCTCCAAAGGGACAAAATTAGCTCTAACGCTGACTTCTTAGCAGCAGTCGTGGAAATTGGGAGGTAATGAAAGCTATGTCATCAATTTGCTGAAGGACTGCTCATCTGGAAAAATCTACATCCAGAAAACCAAGCAATTGCAAGTTAATTTTATTTTCAAAAAAATATTAGCAAACTTGTTAAGATCAATTGTGAAAAAGAGAAAGGAGATATATGTACCAGGCATGGAAGAAGCCACAGACCAGGCAGAGGGCAGCAAACTGCAGTCTGTACACTTGCTGCTTGTCTTTATAAATAAAGATATATAAAAAAACCAACAACAACAAGAAAAGAAAATAGTGACTAATTCTCACATAAATTGGATTTAATTTTGAGCAAAGTACACTACTTAAACATTAATTTTTAATTCAACATGTTAATATGTTGTTTAGGAAATTGCATCCTCATTTATAAGTGAAATGTGTTTGTAATTTCCCCTTTATAATAATATATTTTCTCCAATTTTAATAGCAGGTCTACTCAGATCAAATAGAATTATTTTTGAAATATTTCTTCTTTTTCTATTGTCTATAAGATTTGGCATGATCTGTTTTTTGAAATTATCTTTTATTTATAAATATTAGTTGTCTATTTTTGAGACAAAAAAAATAAGTTAACTGATGACTCCATACTGAATCTCAGAGTCAAAGCATTCTATAATAGACATATTGTTACTTGACAATGTGAATGTTACTTTCTTTGCATTATTATTATTATTGCTTAATATTTCGATGCAGCGATTGTCTGATTTCTTTTCTGACTGTATTTATGTTCATTCATTCTTTACGAGGTTTTTGTTTCTAGTCCTTATCTTAAACATCATTATTGTTATTCAATTTTAAGCCTTTTTAATTTTGTGAAGGCAAAAATGGAAACCTAATAAACACATGTGTATGTAAAAATAAATTTTAAAAAAAGATTTATTCAAACACAACCATGTATACTCATTCATATATCGGTCAGTGCTGTTTTCACAATACAGAGGCAGAACTGATTAATCGTGACAGAGACCACACAGCCCTCTAGCTTAACTATTTAATATCTTGCCCTGGAAGAAAAATGAGCAAACTAAATGTGTTACGATGAATCTCAGGGAGAAAATGTGTGAAAAAAGCAAGACCTGAAATAACACACAGGAGCCCAACTCCACTGCGTGAATTTCAGAAGTAGACTGACATATACATATATTGTGTAAAGCTCCGTACATAGTTGGTAAAACTATAAAGAAAATAACTCTCACAATAGTCAGGAGAATGGTTGTACCTAGTGTGAGGGGGGATATTAGCAGAGACACTCATGGAGTGAAGTGTTTTTTTTTTTTATTGCTGGGGATTCATTGAAGGTACAATAAGCCAGGTTACACTGATTGCAATTGTTAGGCAAAGTCCCTCTTGCAATCATGTCTTGCCCCCATAAAGTGTGGCACACACCAAGGCCCCACCCCCCTCCCTCCGTCCCTCTTTCTGCTTTTCCTCCCCCCCATAACCTTAATTGTCATTAATTGTCCTCATATCAAAGGAGGGTGTTTATAAGTATGTTTGTTGTCTGATTATTCATTGAACTGCACTTACATGTTTTCTGCACTATTACGACAGAATTTTGTCTTCTAATTTATAGGTTAAAGTTTTAACCCCCAATGTATTATATTTGAAGATAAGGCATTGGAAGACGTAATTAAGGTTAAATGAGGTCATTAAAATAGAGCCCTGATGTGATGTGACTGGTGTGCTTTTGAGATGAGGAGGAGATGCCAAGATGTGTGTGCACGGGCTGTGAGGACACAGGGGAAGGCAGCTGCCTGTAAACCAAGGACAGAAGCTTTGGGGGACTCTGACCCATCTGGCTCTTTGATCTGAGACTTCCCAACCCCAGAAACATGAGAAAATAGAGTTCTGTTGGTTAAGTCCCCCAGTCTGTGACATTTTCTTATGGCAATGCTAGAAAATCAAATACATACACTTTGCTGTTCCTGTGTTAAATTTCACAATTAAAAAAAGAGAGAATTTCTGCAATTTTTATATACATTTCACACAAAGAAAAAGCTATACTGTTCTTTTCTAAATATGGGCATATTTACAGTTAAACTCAGGAAACCCTGCTTGCATGGCCCTGGAAGAAGTCCTAGAAATTTGTTCACGTGGTCATATTTTTTGTAAACCTTGTGAACTGAATGTAACTATAAGGTTTTGAGACTGTGTTTCATAACTTGCATTTGTGGGGTTGTATTGGAGTGGCTGCGATATTTGGGGGCACTGGCAAGGGGCATTTCTTTGGGGATACATTTCTTTGGTTTCCAGTCACTTCTGGGCATGGTTAAGATATCGTTAGCCATCTGGAGCCATCCATTGTATCATGATAGGAATGTTGGTATCATAATGTAATAGTGCTTACCAGGGGAGATAAGTGGATAATGAAAGAGAAGTGTGAAATGTTTGAGCTACAAGCTATCCTGGACTTTTTCTAACTATCCTTCCAAAAAAGTATAAGCAGAGGATTCTGTTTTCATTAACACGTAGTAAAAAGAGAAGTTGTCGCATGTCAAGAACATATTTACAGGCAATATATACAATTACTAGGTATAAAAGCATCATTTTTTTTTGATAGAAATGGTGCAAGATGGAATTCATCAGCATTCATATTTATAAGGTTTAAGCTATCTGTAATGCAAACAGCAACTACATTTGTAATAGTTCCTATATGAAAAAAAACTTGGTAGAAGATTCTAAAATTTAACAATCACCATAATAATCAACAACCCTGAGCTTTGAAGCAAAAGGAAACTTTTCTCAACTATCAATAATAAACATTTTGATCAGTGATGCTGATTATCTATTTTCTATAGATATGTGAATAATGTTATTTTAAAAATCCTTATCATATAGAAAGGCAATCAAATAATATGCAACAAAAATGCAGAAAAGTCATTATATAAGTCTGTTAGGTCATTATTAGTTTTTTTTTCTCAATTTTGTAGTATTTGTAACATTATATAAGTGTGTTAGGTCCTTAATTATTAGTCTTTTTTTTTTCAATTTTGTACTATTTGTAACATTATATAAATGTGTAATTTGCAGTGATGCATTTTCTCATTCTAAATAGTCACTGGTCTATCAAATTTTGCATTCATTATGTTGTTTTTTAACAGAGTGTGTCCCAAATTGCGTAAGCTTTAGGCCCCATGAAGCCTGGGTCTGCCCTAATCTAAACTATCAGATATTCGTCTACTGAGTTTTCCTTCCTTTGCCGAGAGTCTCCCCTGTGCTAAGGTACATTTTTTTTTCCGTAGCTCTATCTTCTCATATTTTTACACAGTAATCCTGTTTATGAAATTACTGTTACTAATTGATTAGCTTCACATTGGTTAGCGTTCACTCTTTCTGTGGAAAGAGCTTTTTCTACATATTCAATCTCAAGGACGTGACCTTCAGTTTCATCTCCCTGCTTTTAGCAAAGCAGTTTTGAGCTCTTGGTCATTTTAACCTGTGAGTCATTGACCTTATGCTTCTGTATCTTAACGGCTTTGGTGTCTTACTGTCTCTAACAAAATGATTTCCTATGCCTCATGCTTTTATGCTTCTTTAGCTCACATGCTACTGAGTCTAATTATTGTAAACACCCCTTTAGATTTTATTTCTTCCTGTTTTCATCATCTTATTTCCAAGTATTTTATTTTCCCAATAAACTGTGGTATTTAATGACTGGAATCCCAACATTCCAGTTAAAAACTCAGAGGTGAAATCAGGTAAAGAAGTAGTCTCAATTTAGACCTGTCTGTCCAACACAGTTTAATCTATTTTCCCCTCCATGCCTGAAATAGTGCCATGAAGAGAAAATGATTCTACCAGCTACTGGGTTTTCCCACTTGAGAATAACAGAAAGTTTTCAAGATCATTTAGTGATGAAGTTAATCTACCAGGTACAGACATTTAATCAAACTGTCAAGAACGCGGCATTTGTGTCCCTTCACTGTTCTCTAAGTGCCGGGTGCCCGGTGCTGTGTTAAGTGTGAGGGCAGATGTTAAAGAATTAATACGATATTGACTTTCAGGAGGTTACGGCATATTTAGGATAAGTGGGATAAATGTAGGAAGCAGCTAAAAATGGTGAAATCTACTGTCAAAGCAGCAGGAAGGAGGCAAAGTTAGTTGTGAACTAGAACCTCATGATAAGCACAGATGAATAAACGAGACTGAAACATTGCAACTGAAATGAACTGGGGCAAATACAAGAATACATAGTATGTCTGATAGCAAATCGGATAGTATTGACAAATTACTCATATTTCCAGCTCCCGTACCCAGACGCCTCCCCACCTGCCGAGTCAGAATGAATCACTCCATTCCCTGCAGTTTCTTAGCCCTCTGTACTTCTCTTGAAGTATTCGCCAAACTCAGACATATATAACTTACCATGACATAGGGCATTTCCCAAATCGACTGAAACACTATGAAATGCGTGATTCATCTTTATCCCTGGACCCTGTACATGGGCTTGCAGTAAAAAAACAAATAATAGGTGTACCAGAAACCAGATGTCCTCTCTCTCTTTTTTTTTTTTTGTTTTGTTCTGTGTGGCTAAATATTTATCGTATTTCTTTTTTCAAAGAACCAACTTCTGGTTTCATTGATGTTCTTGTTTCTCTGTTTTCAGTTTTACTGATTTTGGCTTTTATCTTTACTATTTCCTTTCTTTTGTTTGCTTTGTTCTTAATTTGCTTCCTTTCCTATGTTCCGTTTTTATTTTCCACGTTCCATTTTTTTTATTAGAAGCTTTTATCATCAATTTAAAGCTTTCTTCTTCTCTGATACAAACATGCAATGCTATATATTTTCCTCTAAGCCTTGCTTTAGCTGTACTCCACATTTTGATATGAATGATATTATTCTGTCATGTATATTCCATTTGAAATATTTTCTTTTTCTTTTTTTTTGAGACAGAGTCTCACTCTGTCACCCTGGGTAGAGTGCCGTGGTGTCATAGCTCACGGCAACCTCAAACTTTTGGGCTCCAAGGATCCTCCTACCTCAGCCTCTGAGTAGCTAGACTATAGGCACCTGTTACAACACTTGGCTAGTTTTTCTATTTTTAGTAGAGACAGGGTCTCACTCTTGCTCAGGCTGTTCTCAAACTCTCGAGATCAAAGGATCCACCTGCCTCAGCCTCCCAGAGTGCTGGGATTGCAGGTGGGAATCACTGTGCCCAGCCTTAAAATATTTTCTAATATTACTCATGAGTTCCACTTTGACATATATGTTATTTAGAAATATGTAGTTTTAGTTTCAAATATTTGAGAACTTTCCAGATATCTTTCTACTGTTGATTTCTAGTTTAATTCAATTGTACTCAGAGAACATAATTTTTATGATTTCAATTTCTAAAAATATTAGAGGATTTTTAGAGACCTCACATATTATCTGTCTTAGTGAATTTTCCACGTGCGATTGAGAAGAATATGTGTTCTGCTTTTGCTGAGCAGATGTGAGCTGGTCTGTCAATAGCATTTGGGTCAAGTAGGTTGACAGAGTTATTCAGGTCTCCTCCGTCCTTTCTGAATTTTTGTCTACTTGCTACATCAGTTATTGGGAGAAGACTGTTGAATTCATGATTCTTTAATCATGAATCGTGAATTTGTCTATTTTTCCCTGCAGTTTTATCAATTTTTGTTTGGTATTTCTTTTAGTTCTTTTGTTAGCTCAGAATCATGTAGAATTGGTACGTCTTCTTGGTGAACTGACCCCTCTGTCAATATGCAATGCTTGTCAAAGTGTTGTAAAATCCGTAGACGGCAAAATTGCTTATGAAATGAAATCGATTGTGTCTGGCCCCCAAATTGATTGATCGTAGGGATTATTTTCTCATATTCCACTTTATGGAGGAGTTTATTGATTATGAAAATAATTTATTAAGTTGCTAAAATTTTATTCTGTTAATATATTTAAAATACATAAAACTTTATTACAATGGGTATAAATATCAAAATTCTAACTTGGAAAACAGATACAGGAGAGACACCAGTTAAATCTTCATTATTCTCCTGTGTTTTCCACAGTGTTTTAAACATATCCCTATTCTGAAGTGTCTGCTTATTTCTCTAGCTTCTTATGTATATATCTTAGACAAAAACTGTGTCCTAATCTCTGGTTAAAATAAATTGTTAATTAAATAGTAGATTCAGAAAAGGTGCTCAATAAAATTTAACTGCATAAACATGGAAAGAATGACTCGAGATTTTTTCACTATGCAGAATACTTTCACTTTTATTTTAATTAACTAATTTATTTTAGAGGTGGAGTCTTGCTTTGTTAGCCAGGTTAGAAGGCAATGGCCTGATCGTGACTCACTGTAACCTCAAACTCCTGGGCTCAAGGGATCCGCCCACCTCAGCCTTCTGAGTAGCTGGGACTACAGGTGCAAGCTACCATTCCTGGTTTTAATTTTTTATTTTTTACTTAAGAGATAGGGTCTCACTGTTTTGTCCAGGCTGGTCTTGAACCCCTGTTCTCAAGAGATCCTCCTGCCTCAGCCTCCCAACATGCTGGGATTATAGGCATTAACCACGGCACCTAACCAAGACTTGGGTCTTAATTACTCAGCTATCTTGGGTTATTTCTTTAAGGTTCATATTACCATGTGCCAATCATGTAGCTTGCCCTAGTTTTAGCTGAGTGTTCCAACCACTCATCTCTGGGAAGACTGACATCATTAGTCACCTTTAGCTTCCTAGGTTACAAATGAACCATTAAAATGGAAACAAAAAAATATATAACTCAAAGTACTTTTTATGTTGTGTTCCTAATGTTTTTAAGTCTGATGTCAGTTAGAATTAGTAGAATGGTTTTAATTTAATCACAAATCATTAATATGATTTTTAGCTGGCATGTAAGTGTTCAAAAATTAAAACACGAATGAGTGACCATCATAAATTTTATTTTCCTGTGGAAACATGTCATTCCTTTGTGGAAATAGCATTTTGTAACTTGGTCTGTTTGACTCTTGATTCACAGGTGGTAGAAAAAGCAAAATTGAATTTTAAAATGCTGTTTCTCCTTAGCACAACACCCAACCAGATGAAAAGTGGAACACTGATTTAAGAAACCCAGTGGGTGTCTGAAAAACACCACCCAGCCATGTTTGGCCGAATTGCCCCCATTGTGTAGTAACCACTTCTAAGAAAAAATAGGCTGAATTTTGTTGGAGAAAAATGATAGAATAAATGAACTCTTTCCTTTGACAGTGATAATTCATAACGTTACTTTCTCTCTCTCTAAACCCCAATTTCAACCTTCCTTGTTTTTCAGTAAAGTGTTTTCTGATATTAGAACAGAATATTATGTAAATATAAATCACACTGAGTTGGTATATTTCCTTAATGTTCTTGCAAGAACGATAAATGCAAATGCCTCTAATTATCCTTTACTACACAGCAGCAAAGAGAAACAATCAACTAGACCTAAACGCTGAGAAATAAATTGTTAATTAAATTCATGGAGGACAAAATAGTTAATTACTTTACAGCCCAACTTGCTTGGTCTTTTCAGATTTGAGATGAATTTGGGATGCGTAAGTGATACGATCATCATCTCTCTTTCACATATCTGAGAGAGTCTAAGGAAATAATGACTTGAGCATAATTGAGAAACAGTTCTAAGATATAGAAGTCATACCATGGATGAAACGCTGAAATAAACACCAATGTGGGGCAACTGTAAATTTCCATAGCAGTCTGTTTTCTCTGCTTCTTCTAATTTTTAAATCAGAAGACAGAGGATAAATAATAATGCTTAACTTTATAATTCTTAAAGAGTTAATTGAAATGTGCCTATTATTGTTTTTTCATAGATTTGTCAATTTAAGGAAAGATCTTAGGGCTGTGCCTATGGCTCAAGGAGTAGGGCGCCGGCCCCATATGCCAGTGGTGGTGGGTTCAAGCCCAGCCCTGGCCAAAACTGCAAAAAGAAAAGAAAACAAGAAAATGTTTTGGATATCAAAATCAAAGCAAGGGATGAAGAAAAGCCATTTGATTCAGGCATATTGTACAAACTTTTACTGCAGTAGATATTTATTCTTTCTTCTAGGTACAAATAAAGAGATTTTCCTGTTTTTTAAAAAACTTTTTTAGAGACAGTCTCACCTGTCACCCGGGCTGGAGTGCAGTGGCCCAATCACAGCTCACTGTAGCCTAGGCTCAAGAGATCCTCTTGATTCCTATCCCAAGTAGCAAATTCCACCATGCCCGGCTGATTTTTTTAAATTTTTTTGTAAAGATGGGGGTCTTGCTATGTTGCCTGGGGTAATCTTGTATTCGTGGCCTCAAGTGATCCTCCCACCTTTTGTCTGATTGTTTTTTTTTTAAATCTTAACATTATCTCCAACTATGTTATATTAAATTATTATGTCTTACACATGAGATAAATTTGTAACAGATTTCTCATTCATGCGCAATTAACCAGCCTTTCACAAAATGTTAATAGGTACTTTAGTATGGAAAGGATTTCAGGATCATTACCATCAGTAACCCAGATGGCTATCGACAGCCATTTGTCATCGACACCTAAAACATCCTGCCCTACAGGTCATGGGCTGCCCCCTCTATTTTGTGTCTAATCTCACTAAATAGCTGCACTGATTCTTCCCACTACTTACTACCTTACATGCTCTGTTGCTTCTTAGGGATTTATTTATAGGCGCATAACATCTTCGCAGTCTTTTCACTTAAGTAGTATCTATAAAAAATAAGTTGCGCTGAATTGCTTCAATAAACCTTAGCTACCTTGTGATAGAAAGAACTTTTGGCTTCATGGATTGGTCAAATTAATAACTTAAAAAAACAGTTTAAGTATTACATTCTGAGACACTCTATCCTCTAAATCTCCTCCGGGGTGAGCCCTGGAAGCCCAAGGCAGGATTGCACATCTGTAGGTGAGGATATGAGGTTTAGGCTGTATGTATGGTATTTAATCTGTACTGAAGTTTTGTTGTTGTTGTTTTGAGACAGAGTCTCACTTTGTTGTCCTTGGTAGAGTGCCATGGCATTATAGCTCATAGCCACCTGAAACTCTTGGGCTTAAGCGATTCTCTTGTCTCAGCCTCCCAAGTAGCTGAGACCACAGGTGCCTGCCACGACACCCAGCTAGTTTTCTATTCTTAGTAGAAATGGGATCTCACTTCGCTCAGGCTGGTCTCAAACGCTTGAGCTCAAGCAATTCACCTGCCTTGACCTTCCAGAGTGCTGGGATTATAGATGTGAGCCACTGCGCCCGGCCCCTTTATTTATTGTTTTAGCTCTTACTCTGTGTGGTGTTTGTTTATTTGTTTGGGGTTTGTTCTCTTTTTATTTTTAATATCTGGTTGAATCTAGAGTAAAATAAATATCCAAAATCAGAGGTGCTGTGGGAAATCATTGCACTTTTTTCCAACAGAAAGCAAGTACCACATCACAGATACAATGTAGGTAGAGTTCCGCTCTGCAGTGTGAAACTGAGCACACCCCCCTGGCTACAGGGCATGTGAAATACAGGGGATTAAAATTAAGATGGGCCATGACATACGATACACACCAGGGTTTTGAAAACTTAGTAGGGAAGAAAAGAATGTTAAAGGTGATATTAATAATTTTTGCATAGGTTAGATGTTAAAATAGTATAAATAATTTTGTCGAACATTTTTAAATACTCTTTAAATGTGGCTTCTGGGAAATATTATACCATATCACATAAATGGCTAACATCAAATATTTATATTCATATATATTTATATCGAATAATGCAGATGTAAAGGAAAAGATGTACTTCATGGTCACAAAAGCTTAACAGAGGAAAAGTTGGGAAAGGATGATATTTATTAGGTAATTAAGTATGAAACATTTGATTCCCTTAAGTACTAAGTTTGACAGTTGATAGCCTTGAAATTTCACTTTGATAATTTTTTTTTTTTTTTGTAGAGACTCACTTTACCACCTTCCGTAGAGTGCCATGATGTCACAGGACTCACAGCAACCTCCAGCTTTTGGGCTTCCGCGATTCTCCTGCCTCAGCCTCCCGAGCAGCTGGGACTACAGGCGCCCGCCACAACGCCCGGCTATTTTTTGGTTGCAGTTCAGACGGGGCTGGGTTTGAACTATCCACCCTCGGTATATGGGGCCGGCGCCCTACTCACTGAGCCACAGGCGCCACCCTCACTTTGATACTTTTTAATTTTATTGCAAAGGTACATCCTCTTTCTCTTAGACACACATTTTGCCTTGTAATTACCTTTCAAATTTTTTTAGAGCAATTTTTGTGAAACCACAGATGAGTCAAAAATCCTTGTTATTTTTTAGTATGAGGCCCATCCTGGGAGCAATGCAGGACAGACAGCTCAAAATACCAACAAAGTGTTTGGGAAGGATGGAACTAATGAATGCACAGTCCGTTGAAGGTTTGAGAAGTTCTGTTCTGGTGATTTTTATCTTGAAAATGAGCCAGGAGGGCCCCCTGAGACCAAAGTGGATACTGATGAGCTGAAAGCTATAATGGAAATGAATCCATCTCAACCTATGTGTGAATTGGCAGCAAGATTTGATGTTACTATTCCAACAATATTGGACCTGATTGAAACAAATTGGAAAGGTAAAGAAGCTGGGCAGATGAGTTCTGCATGAATTAAACGAGCATCAGAAGAGAAACCGTCTCCAAGCTTGACTTTCCTTGCTGTCACGACATGAAGGAGAATAATTTCTATACCATATTGTTACGTGTGATTAAAAATGGATTCCTTCGACCACCACAAGTGTTTGGCATTATGATCAGAGAAAGATGAAGTGCTGAAACACAGCCCAGGATGGAATATTCATCAAAAGAAGCTGATAGTGCCTGGTGGTCCAGCATGGTGGTATCAGCCCTTCCAGCCTCATGAAACCAGTCAGCTCCTCATAACAGATGTCTACTACACCCAGCAGATGATGTAACGAGGATGCTTGCAAGAAAGCAGTGAGACTGGTCATCAGAGACAGGCCAACCCTCTTGCAGGACAGCACTGTCATACAAACGACACTGTTCAAACTACAGAAGGTGAACTTGGAAACTGTGTCAGCCTGAGGGCTCACCAGGCTTTACTCCAGCTGACTACCTCTTCTTCCAGGCTTTGGACCACTTCTTGCAAGGAAAAAATATTCAATTCTCAACAAAAGGAAAATGCCTTTTGTGATTTCATTGCTACTCCTTCACTCGTCTTTGCTACACAAGGTACCGTTAAGACAGCAAAACTGCACCAATAGTTATGTCAATTGTACTGCTTAATTGTACTGCTTCTCGTTTGAGATACATAAACTAAACTTTTAACTTGAAATTGGACATTTCAAATGTAATGACCTAACAAGATGCCTGAGATACAGGAAGGGAAACTCCACTTCTGAGGACCCTGCACTGCCTTGGAGAAACTCCCCCAAGCAGATGTTAACTGTGGCCCAGCCCTCTATCAGGGGTCACCCTTGTTTTACCAGAGTTAATTTTATAATTGCTATTGGGGGCTTAGAAAACAGATTGGTGTAGGAATGAAGGAAAACAGAATCTTGGTAACAGCAATGATAGGAAATCTTCAAGAGAAGTGTGCTCAGCACTGTGTAACACACTTCACACACAGGGGTAGAGTCTGACGTTGTCCACGGAGTTCGTTCTCTCTCCAGTCTCACTATGAGTTCCCTGAGGGACACTGTGTACTTCCTGACCCCACCGACTTAGTGCCTGGCCGTGCTGTAGCTTTAACCAATGTGCCGGTTCTAACTGGAGGTTCTGGGAGGCATCACCTGTCTGCCTGCCCTTTTGTAGTCCTGCCATCGCATCAAATAAACAGACTCCAAATCAGCCGAGATCCTGAATGACAAAGAGCAGATCTGAACCAAAGCCCCCAGGTCCAGCTGAGCCAGAGGTCACCCATGGAATGTTTTAGGTAATTGCCCAGAGAAAGCCCCTCCCCCAGAAAGCCCCTTCCTGACTGACTGACCCAGACTAGCTGTCTCACTCTTAAACTTACAGCTACCCGCTGAAAATTTCAAACTTACGGCCTGCCCCTAATGGCTCTTCCCGCCAGAGCAGTAACTCCTTATTGGCTATTCTACCATCCCGTCACCATTCTAAGACTTCCCCTAACCAAACTTATATAAAGGTGCACTCCCCCCCCCACCCCTTACTCTCTCTCTCTCTCACTGTCTCTGTTCTCTCTCTCTCTCTCTCCTCCTCGGTGCTGCTCTGCAGCATCCCTCCCTCGCCAATAAAGACCTTTCCTGCAAATCTTGGTCTGTGAGATCTCTGCCGGTCCAGTGCTGCCCTTTCAGAATATGAGCAGAAAAGACCTGCTTGAGAGCTGTCTGTTAGGCAGAACTTCTTCAACAAAACCTGACTATTACACATCGACAACATGGTCTATTTACAACAATGCTGTAAGAAAGTTATTGCTGGCTCCATGTCCCATAAGGCGCAGAGGGGTCAAGAGATTGAACACCCAAGTCACACAGCTAGGAGAAGGTGAGGACCGGTATGGAGCTCCAGAGCTCCTGACTCCACGTCTAGGCAGTGCTGACACTTGTTTTACACATAATGAACATGAGAATTTTAATACCATACTGGAGAACATGTACTTGTGATTTACATATTTGCTTTAATTTGCTAGTTACGGATTCTTCTCAACCGAAGTATAAGTTTCTGGAAAGCTGGGTTCTGGCCCAAGGCCTCTTGGTGTGCTGTGGTCTCCTAGGAAAAGATTTCCAGATTGACAGATTGAGGAATGGCATTTTATCATACCTTTCACACTCATACAACGTGACAGAGGTCATTATTGCCAAGCTAATTGTGTCTGTTTCTAGAGGCTCTGTCAGAGCAAAAGTGGCTCCCTTAGCCCTGGGCTCTTCCTCCCTCTGCTGAGACTGAGCCCAGGGATCTTAGCTGAGGTCATAGCTGATGAGAGCTCTTGGTTGATGGCTTGGGCTCTCTGTTTCGCTGCATTTTGGGCTTTTGTGTAAGAAACAGCAAAAACTTACAAGGGCACAGCAACAGGGAGAGACATTGTAACACGGATTTCAGTTCCCATTTGTTTAAAAATCCTAAACAAATGAAGTAGTAAATAATGTGATGGGAAAAATGCAGACCTTCTGTACCTGGCACAGTGCTTCCCTGCAGATTTTCTAAAATGGAGAGTGACGAATTTGTCTCTAAGATACCAAAATCTTTGCAACAAAGAATTATTTTAAATGTTAGCACATGAATTTCTTTTCTCTTAAAATTGTAAAATTTAAAAATTTCCCAAAGTGGAAGAAACAGGTTAATAATGTATAGTTTAAAAAAAAAAAAAAAGCAACCTTTCTTTCAGGTATTTTTTTCTTGTTTTTAAAATTGTGTCAAACTGCAGAGTTACCGTCACCAGTATTATCAATTTCTCGAGTTACTATCTGTGTACTGTATTTCAACCCTAGACAACTCCTTATAGCATTTTCTTTTCTTTTTGTAGGGCAGGTCTATAAGCTAAAAACACCCTCAACATTTATTTATCTGGGAATGTCTTAATTTCTCCTTCATCTTTGAAGGACGGTTTTGTTGGTTATAGAACTCTTGATTATGCAGGTTTTATTAATGTTTATTTAATTAATGTTTATTAATTAATGTTAATGTTTATTTCCTTCCAGCACTCTATTTATTTCCTTCCACTGTCTCTGCCCTACCAGGTGAGAAACTGATGGTCAACCTTATTGACCTGGTCATGTTAGTGATTGACAGCCTGTCTTATTAAAGATGTGTTAAAAATGAGAGAGATAAGATACAAGGAGCTACCAATAAAGAAATCAGGGTTTCATTAGATCACAGAATCTTTAGGCTACAAGTACAGAAGGAACAGGAAAGGTCATTTGTCCAACCATGTAGGCTAAGAGTACATGAATATTTTATTCAATGGTTCTAGTGATACAATGAATAATTTTTAAGAATCAGAATGCAAAATCTGAATAAGTTGCCTACGCAAACATTGGATACTACTGGGGTTTGGTTAGTTATGCTTTATAGGCCAACTCTAGTTTTAGGCAGCCTATTGGAGAGTCTACAAACCCAGAAAAGACTCGTGGTCTTCCTCTCCTAGCCAGAGCCATAGCAGACATCAACAATCAACCGTGGCATTTTCCCACAGAGCTTATATTTAGCTTTAGAATCCTTTCCAAAATACATTTTCCACTCCCTGCACAATTCCTAAGAGTTTATTTCTAAAATGGAGAGTGACAAATTTGTGACATTTAAGATGGTTCTACTAGCCCCCAGCCTTGTACTTTTTTTGCATCAATATTCACTAGTGATATTGGTCTATAATTTTCTTTTCTTGTTGGGTCTTTCCCTGGTTTGGGGATCAAGGTGATGTTTGCTTTGTAGAATGTGTTGGGTAATATTCCTTCTTTTTCTATATTTTGGAAGAGGTTTAGTAATATAGGTACTAGTTCTTCTTTAAAGGTTTGGTAGAATTCTGACATAAAGCCATCTTGGTCCTGGGCTTTTCTTTTTAGGGAAGTTTTATATAGTTGATGCTATTTCAGAACTTGATATAGGCCTGTTCAACATTTCCACTTCATTCTGGCTAAGTCTTGGTAGGTGGCGTGCTTCCAGGTATTGGTCGATTTCTTTCAGATTTTCATATTTCTGAGAGTAGAGTTTCTTGTAGTATTCATTAAGGATTTTTTGAATTTCTGAGGGGTCTGTTGTTATTTCATCGTTACCATTTCTGACTGATGAAATTAGAGATTTTACTCTTTTTTTCCTGGTTAGGTTGGCCAAAGGTTTATCTATTTTATTGATCTTTTCAAAAAACCAACTTTTGGATTTATTGATCTATTGTATAATTCTTTTGTTTTCAATTTCATTTAATTCTGCTCTGGTTTTGGTTATTTCTTTTCTTCTGCTGGGTTTGGGGTTGGAGTGTTCTTCCTTTTCCAGTTGCTTGAGATATCCCATTAAGTTATTAACTTCCTCTCTTTCCATTCTCTTGAGGAAGGCTTGCAGTGCTATAAATTTCCCTCTTAGGACTGCCTTTGCAGTATCCCAGAGGTTCTGGTAATTTGGGTCGTGGTTGTTGTTTTATTCCAAAAATTTGGTGATTTCCTTCTTAATCTCGTCTATAACCCATCTATCCTTCAGCATAAGGTTGTTTAGCTTCCATGTTTTTATATGGGTATGCAGGTTCCTGTTATTATTGAGTTCAACTTTTATTCCTTGATGGTCTGAGAAGATGCAAGGAATAATTTCAATTTTTTTAAATTTGCTGAGGTTAGATTTGTGACCTAGGATGTGGTCGATTTTGGAGTATGGTCTGTGGGCTGATGAGAAGAATGTGTATTCAGTTTTGTCGGGATGAAATGTTCTGGAGATGTCTGTTAAGTCAAGATGATGAATGGTTAAGTTTAAATCTAAAATTTCTTTGCTTAGCTTCTTTTTGGAGGATCTATCCAGCACTGCTAAAGGGGTGTTAAAATCTCCAACTACTATGGAACTGGAGGAAATCAAGTTGCTCATGTCTGTTAAGAGTTTCTTTTATAAATTGAGGTGTGTTCTGGTTGGGTGCAGAAATATTAATAATTGAATTCTCATCATATTGGCTATTACCTTTAACAAATATAAAGTGTCCATCCTTATCCTTCCTTATTTCGGTTGGTTTAAAGCCTATTGCATCTGCGAATAGGATTGCAACGCCTGCTTTTTTCTGCTTTCCATTTGCCTGGAGTATAGATGACCATCCCTTCACCTTGAGTCTATATTTGTCTTTTAATGTAAGATGCGATTCTTGTATGCAACAGATATCTGGCTTGAGTTTTTGTATCCAGTCAGCCAACCTGTGCCTCTTTAGAGGACAATTTAAACCATTCACATTAATTGAGAATATTGATAAGCCTTTCGAGAGTCCAGTGGACATTTTTAATCCTTTTGTGACTATGGAAGTTGGAATTTGATCAAAATTTTCTGGGTGGGTTTACTTTTGTGGTGGAGGATTACGCTGGTCTTTATGGAGGATAGGTCTGAGAATATCCTGGAGAGCTGGTTTAGTTATGGCAAATTTATTCAACATGTGAATGTCATTGAAGTATTTAATTTCTCTGTCTTAAATGAAACTCAGTTTAGCTGGGTACAGAATCCTGGATTGAAAGTTATTTGTTTTAGGAGATTAAAAGTTGATGACCATCCTCTTCTAGCTTGAAAGATTTCAGCAGAGAGATCTTAAGTTATTCTAATATTCTTGCCCTTGTAGGTGATGGTTTTCTTTCGTCTGGCTGCTTTCAGAATTTTCTCCTTCATATTAACTTTAGTGAAGTTGATTATGATGTGGCTGGGGGATGTTATTTGGGTTGAGTCGTGCTGGAGTTCTGAAACTTTCTGCTATCTGAATTTCAGAATCTCTTGGCATGTCTGGAAAGTTCTGCTTCATAATCTCATGGAGAAGAGACTCTGTGCCTTGTGAAGTCACTTCGTCGCTTTCGGGGATCCCTATGAGACAAATATTGATTTTCTTCGAATTATCCCAGAGCTCTCTGAGAGAGTGATCTGTTTTTGCCCTCCATTTCTCTTCCTCTTTGAGAGTTTGGGAGCATACGAAAGCTTTGTCTTCAATGTCAGAAATCCTGTCTTCTGCTTGCTCCATTCTGTTACTGAGGGATTCTACTGTGTTTCTCAGATCTTTGAGGGCTGCAACTTCTTGTCTCAATGTGTCAAAAATCTTTGGTCATTTGGTCTTTGAATTTATTGAATACTTGAGATATCTTTTGGGTTACTGCTTGGAATTCTAATTTGATCTTATTTGCTATCCAGATTCTGAATTTGATTTCTGACATCTCAGCTATTTGTTTGTGCATTGGAATCTTGTGCTGTGTCTGCCCCCATTGATCCTTGGGGGAGTTGATCTACTCTGATTATTCATATTGCCAGAGTTTTTCTGTTGATTTCACCTCATGATTGTTTTTTCACCATTGCCTCCGGCCGTCCTCAGAGTTGGGGAGGTTCTCTCCAAGATTAGACCCTAGCGGGATCACTCTATTGTTGCTGGATCTTTGTAGGGAGTGACCCTGTGAAGTTCCTCTGGGGTTGCCCCAGCTAGGGAGTTCTGGTTGTGGAAACAGCTCTGGCATGTGACACACCTGGATCCAGCAACAGGGCAGGAGGTGGTGCGCATGGTTCTGGGAGTGCTTGGCGACCAATGACTTTGGCACCGAGAGCCCAAGGCTCCAGCAGTCTCTGGCCAGGAGAAGGGCTCTGCGCAGAGGCAGGGAGGGCTCCGGAGGGCATGCGGCTACCAGAACCCCTGGCCAGATGACCGGGCCGATGTGGAGGCAGGGAGGGTACAGGAAGGAGGACGCAGGGTTGCGTGGCTCCCACAGTTCCTGGTCAGGGCATGCAGAGGCCCGGCGGGTGCGGGTTATGGGTCGGGGGTCACAGAGAAGCTCTTATGGAGGTCTGGGTGGCGCCAAGCCCAGGAGTTTGAGGTTGCTATGAGCTGTGATGCCACGGCATTCTACCCAGGGAAACAGCGCGAGGCTCCAGTGTGCCAAAACCAGTCTCACTCTGCCCCTGAGGGTTAAGGCTTTAAGGCAGCTCAGTTCCTGCCTTTAGGCTGCTCAGTCACTAGGTTACTAGCTCCCGCCCGATCCTTGCTCTGCGACTCTGAGGGTGGAGCTTGCCAGGGCAGTTCTCTCACAATGGCTTCCTGCAGCCCACAGCCAAACACTATTAGCTCCATACAGCCCAGCAGCTCAGTCTGGGGCCCTAGACAATGCCCAAAGTTCTCCACACTCCTGCTCAAGCTCTCCCCAAGGCAGTTCAACTGAGTGCCAAGTCCAAAAACACCGAAATAGTTCACAGGTAAGGCCTTTCCGGTTTGCAGTCTCACTGCTGCTTGTACTCATGGCTGCCGGCGGGATTAGGTTGATCGAACACACAACCACTTGCCAGTTTTCCACTGTTTTTGTCCTCCTCTTGGGGTCCAGAAGTCCCTTGCTGACACCCTGTATCCTCAAAGGGATGATTATAGGCAGATCCCACCAGCCAGAGATGCCTGGAGTTTTATCTCCCCAGACTCAGTGTGCCCTATTGCAGGGAAGCTGTTACTCGGCTGCCATCTTGGATTGTTCTCTCCGAAATATTTTTCTTGAATTTCTACCTCACTTCTCCCCCTACCCCAATAGGATGCCAGGAAGACATGTGACTAAATACACCCTTTACTTAGTTTTTCTAATGTCCCAAACGTTCCTAGAAAAACCTTATACAGAAGCAGATTTTCTATCATAGCTAGAAAGCATGTTACAATTAAACTAAAGAAATCCATTCATTTTTTTTAGATAGGAGGCTAAGGCTTCTAAATTAAATGATTTGCCTCAAATCATACGGCCAATGGAAAGACAGCCAGCAATCAACTCCCAGAGAGCCTTCCCTACGTGGGACATCTTAATCATAGAAAGCAAAGGATGGAACATGTGACTTGAGTAATAATCATAACTAGTACCATTCTGGAGTGCTAGGAGAGAAGTTAATTCATAATATGGCTAACTCAGGACCCTGGTTGAAAGTCTACCAGAACACACCATCATCACCTGCCTTCCTGTGTCAGACTGAGTCACAGATTGGGGACTGATTCATAACATGAAGCCATAGTGAGTTTGTAAGAGTTCTACAATTAAAGTGTAGACTTTAGTGGTTTGGGCTGTTGGAAGATTCAGTACAGTGGAAACACAAGCTATTTCCTCTGTGACCTAGAGTTAGGATTGATTTTAGATAAGCCGTGGGTAATACATTTTAAGGGAAATCACCTTTGAGCCACCTTGAAACAGAAGCATAAATTTCATTTGAGTTCTGGGTCTTTGTAATAATGGCTTTGCCATAAAATGTTTCCTAAATAGCTAGACACTGGAAGAACTGACTAATAAAAACACCTTTGTGCTTATTAGAGAAGAGCAAAATGCCACAAAACTGAACAATTACCTGCAAATAGTTGTCAGGAACTTGTTTCTTGAAGCAGTGGGCTCTTTCTCTAAGTGGGCATTCGTACCCACAGGTGTACGGGAGCAGTGACCTCCTCTCTTACTTGTCATGGTGATGGTGGTTTGGGATCAAAGATAAACATGACCAGAAAAGTACTCTGAGACTGATTTTGTATGAGAGGCAGAACTCAGCAGAGGACAGGACCAAGCAGTAATTTATGTTTTGGGTTCTGGGTCTTTGTAATAATGGCTTTGCCATAAAATGTCAAATGACCACTTCACTGACAAATGACTGCTTATTTTTTCTTGTAGTATGTCCATGGGTAATTAAATATTCGTAGGTGGAAGACAGGGGCATCGTAACGCTGTCATGAATCCCTGTATATAGGAGGAGACACCTTGACTTCTGATATTGCCATGAAAGCCAGTTTTGAATTTAATCTCTATATAACCACTTATTCTAGCCCAAATGGCATGGTGAATCAGAATAAGCGTTCAGGTTCTTCTTATGTGCTACTGAGGGATCTTATGGAGTCGAGCATAGTTCAGGATTAAGAATGCTGAGTCACCCCACATTTCTAGGAGCTGTTTGAAATGAGAAACTGAAATCAGTATTGAGGACTGAGGTCACAGAATCAGATTATAATTCTTTGTTGGAATGGTGGCAGCCACTCTCTTGTCTGCCTCTACAACAAAGACTGGGAAATTGACCCATGGCCATCTTTCCCGCCTTCTGCAAAGAGAAAGTGAGAGAATGTAACACTCTTCTGAGCAATAAGACAAACAAAATCAAAACACAAACAAACAACAATAAAAAAAGAAAAGGAGGCTCCGCGCCTGTAGCTCAAGCTGCTAAGTCACCAGCCACATACGCCAGAGCTGGCAGGTTCAAATCCAGCCCGGCAGGTTCAAATCCACCCCTGCCAAACTACAATGACAACTACAACCAAAAAATAAGCCAGGCATTGTGGCAGGCACCTGTAGTCCCAGCTACTTGGGAGGCTGAGGCAAGAGAATTACTTAAGCCCAAGAGTCGGAGGTTGCTGTGAGCTGTGATGCCATAGCACTCTATCCAGGGCGACAGCTTGAGGCTCTGTCTCAAAAAAAAAAAAAAAAAAAAAGAAAGAAAAGAAAAAAAGGAAAAAGTTAAGTGCCTGGAATTGATTTTTGTTTTCCTGATGAAAGTATCAAAGGGTGCCAAGTGTCCTCCTGCCCCTTTCCTGGCCTTGAATGAAGATGCAATGTTTGAAAAGACAAGGGACATCTGTTATCCATGAAGGGAAGAGCAGGGTGACAAAAGGTAACTTTCTGAAGATGAAATAAAAAACCAGAAGAGAATTTGAGCATTGGTCTCTAATGACACCACGGAAAATATAAACCACAACTATCAACCATCTGCTTTAGGATGTTTTGTTAGTTGAGAAAGATGCTTTGAGATTTGCATACCCTGTGGCCAGTCGATTGAAATCCTAACAAAGATAACTAAGAAAAAACAGCAACCCAGAGACCACAGTCAGGAGGGAGACATAAGTCTGGGGACCCTGGATGTTTTCTCCTACTCCTGTAGAATTTTACCTGAAGTTTAACCAACTTGAGTATATTTGCTGCCTTAGAAGGCAATTACATAAGAAGTTTGCAGTGGCTGAGTCATCCATATTTTCTTTGGACAATAGCTGATGTCTGGGCAGAGAAAAACATAGTCCTGCCTTCGTGTTTTTTTTGACCCTTTCAGAAGAGCCTTGGAGATCCTGTAAAGAGCAGGTAAGTGAAGTGGGTAATCACACTGCTTTGTTTTACTTAGAGCAAAGAGGATCATTTATTCCTTTCATCATGTTCTTTTGCTGAAAAGCTGGAGGCTTGGCAGAGAAGAAAATTATATGGAAAGACATATAAAATATTTCCAAGTGTGGGGAATGGAAAGCATGCAATATATAAAAGTTCAGTGGGTCCCATCCTGGCTCAGAGGGGAGATGGGATCCCCAGCAGGGACACAATTGGAGGTTCTGGGTGACACTGTGTCAGACACTAAACATCCCTGAATTGTCCATATAACAAATCAAAACACAAAGTATTCATAATGTTCATGCTACAGTAAAAGAAATGCAAATGTCTTAAGTTTTAAAGTCACCCAGTGGTGATTTCTAATCCAAATGTGATTATCCAGTTAAGATGTCACCATGATTGTGAGGAGGTTTGTTTCAGGAGACTCTGAGGAAATTGTCACACATAGACAACAGGTGTTGTGATATTGGTGGAGTGAAGGTTACTTTGATGATATGTTTTCTCTGATGATTCTCTTAGATATTTTATTAAAATGAACATCATCTTTCTGTTGTTTAAACATTTTGCATTGTTACTACGGAGACAATTTTGAAGTTGTTCCTATCAGATAAGGTTAAAATTTTCTAGGTTGGTTTCCTTGTATTTCATTATAAATGTTATTATAACTGTAACTGGGGCAGAACAGAATTGAGAGGCTACTCTCTCTGTTCTCTAGAACCTAAACCCTGTCTCTGCATTTTGGCTGGACAGTGACAGGAGGACAGATGCTCTTATGTCCAGTAACAAAAGGATGGATGAAAGGTCTTAGTAACATTCATGCAGGGCTTCCAGTGAATGAGGCATAGTGAGGTGGAACAGAGGTGTGTGTGTGTGTGTGTGTGTGTGTGTGTGTGTGTGTGTGTGCGCGCGCGCTGGGTGGGACTGTGGGGAGGGGGCTCCGGGAGGGGCTCAGGGCAGAGGAAGCTATGGTGCTGAGTCAGTGGGTGGGGAGCAGAGCAGGGGTTCACTGGCCAGAAGACACTATACACAGCCCCACACTGGGATGAGGATGTAAAATCGTGGTTCTCTGGGAAAAGAGAAATTGATTATCAAGGGACCTAAAAGAAAGAGAGAGACAAAGAACTAAAATAAGAATGGTTAAGAACACAGACAAATGTTGTCATTCTGCATTTTACCTTTGGGGCCAGGCTTTGTGAATTCTATATTTGAGTCCAAAGGGGTCTCCCTAAAAACCTCCAATACCTTGAAAAGAAACAAACAACAATCAAAACCTGTTAAGGTGCCTGGGAGCACTCGCGGCTGCGGGGCTGACTGAGCTGAACTCCCCAGGGCCACGTTGTTGGGGACACTTAGATAAGGAGACTAATCACTGTGGGACAGTTTCGGCTCCAGGAGGAATGGTGATTAGGAGCAGGATCGGTGTTTACTGTCAAAAGGCTGAAACACAGCTTCACTTAAATCCCACTCTGGGCTGATTTCACACTATCTCCCCCCTGAAAATTTGACAGAAGTATTTTCAATAACACTCTACCAAGGAATCTAAAATTACAGTAGGCAAATGGCTACAGAAGCAGAAGAAAAGCACAAAGGATTTGCTTGTACAGCTCCCAAATCTTCCATCCCTCCTGATAAAGCCCTCATGGTAAAACCATCAGAAATGCAAACATTAGGACTCTCAGGGCTGTCATCGCTTGGCTAATCTGGGTGATAAAGAGAAGTTCACAAAGCCTTTTATTACCTCTAAGGAACTTGAAGCCTCTTGTGTGTACCAGAGAGACTGTCTTTAGAAATGGGTCAACACGGGAAGAGGTAGGTCTTGCTAGAAGATACTTCTTTAACACACACAAAGGCTCCGGCTTTGTTTCATGCCACTCAGCTACAGAATTTACACATCTTATCAGGGAAACGTTTAATCCTTTTCCCATCAAGATAAAACTCTAGGCTTCGTTTTGGAATAATGGAAACAATAATGATTTTAAAGCATGGTACATTTGGAATACTTTGCTTTGGGCAGAAAGCAGTTCCTTCTTACATTGAGGACTCTGTAAAGGACGGAAGGAAAAATGGAGACTTGATTTCCAGCGCCCCTGTGTTTTCTTAGCTGTTGCCTGATCCTCCAGGAGGTTGCACCCTGCGTCATTAGTTGTACACAGAAAAGGGTCACGTAGACCAAAGGCGGTGACTTGGAATGTGAAAGTGATTTATAGAGAAGGAGCACGTTTATAGGAAACCATTCTCTGAGAAGCTTTCCCCAAAGTCTCTGGGAATTTATGAAACGGGTTTGCTGATGAACCTTATTCTTATCTGTACCCCATGGCAGTCTGCTGGCAAAAGAAATGCGGATTCTGTGTATGCCAGAGACTGAAGTTCTGCACAGCAGTCAATAGCAAATAATGGAGATCAATTCCACAGCTGAACTGCTGACTTGATCAGATTTTATAACTCCCTTCTCTGGGGGTCTTTTTAATAAATCCACGGAGAGTAGTGTCATGCATTTAATGAAAATGTTTCTGTGTTTTAGTTTATACATAGGAATAAGTAACTGAAGGGAGCTTGACCACCTTACAGCAACTGATGTTCCTAAATACATAAAAATTAATGAAAAAAAGACGGCAGGATATTCAATCTCTATTAGATCTGAAGGAGTTATTATCTTTGTTTCTAGAACTTAAAGGACACTCTGGTTCCTTTGTTTTGAAGTTCACACTGCTCATCTTGCTAACTTCAGGGAGAAGATTGTCAGAATGTTGCTTTGGACAAAGCCCATTGGTCTTTTACTTTCTCTGTGACTTGTCACTTCCTTGGCGTCACCTGCATTGAGCAGGTTCTGACTTAGGAAATCTCATCTAATTTTCCACCTACAAAGTGGAGATAACAAAAACACCTACTTTCCAAACAAGGGTTCCATAAGGATCAATTTAAATAATACATAGAAAGAATTTAGAGCAATGCCCATTCCATTTTAAGAAGAACAAGTTCTTAAAAATATTGGTTGGCAATGTGTCATCCATCGCAGCCCTGTAGGCTCTGCCACGCCACTTCTGATCAGTTTAGAGGGCGATCTTAGAAAAAACTATAAAGCACATGTCCTCAATTCTTACATAAAAAGGGCACTACAAAGTTCTGAACGAGAATAGGCTATTTTACTATTCTGTCCTATTTTTTATTAAATGTCCATATTTAATAAAGAGTGCTTCTCTAATTTTGTATATATGAGAATCACATGGGGTGGGGTGGGCAGTGGATGGTGTTCAAATGCAGATTCTCAAGTCCTCCCCCCACACACCTGGAGATTCTTACTCAATAGACTTGGGATGAAGCTTATGGAACAGCGTTACCAACAACCTTCTCTACCACCCAGCGCCATGCAGGTGGTCCCCACGGATGGATCTCAGTTGGAGAAGCGCTGCCTTAGCCTCTAGCTTACACACTGACTTGAGGCTCAGCAAGCTCCTTGGAATGCTGCTAAATTTCATTTTCTCGCAACACTGATGAACTGAGAACTCTGTGCAGTTTAAAGTTCCTTAAAGAGAACTCAGACCCCTCTCCCTTACAGGTCTGCCTTATAGAAACCTCTACCTATAGTTCTGCCTAATGTTCTAAGAAGCATCCCAAGTGGGACATTGAAGCCACCATTTCAGAATCCGTGGTTTTTCTTCCACGATGCTCAGGAGGAGCCAACCACTTGCCAGGATCTTCCACTCAGAGTTTTGCCACCTGCTGGATTTGGATGACTTTGTCCTAAGAAAGCATTGAATGCTCTCAGCTGATTCTTTTTGGCTCCCGTATCAGGTGTAGAAATGATTTCAGCATGTCTAGCCATGTTTTGTTATGTGGGAACTGCAGAAATGACTCACCAATTATTCCTTCCACAAGCTCTCTGTTATGCCTGCCTCTGTCAAAGAAAATCTGCAGCCTCTTCCCAGGGCAACAGATTACAAATATCATGCTTGGCAAGCTTCCCAGGTGCTCAACACTAATATGAAGGCAGCAGAGGAACGAACACACCACGCCCACACAAGAGATAAGTTCAATTCAATTCAAGTTGGGGGGAGATCCAGTGAGGGGGTCTGATGAGCTCCCACCGAAGGGGCACAATGTAAGGGTATATGGTGCCCCTCCTGGGTGAGAGAGCAAGGGACCTCACCTACTACACACAAACCTAATTGTACCCTCAAATTAACCTGAAAATAAAAAGAAAGAAATAAACATGCTTGGGTCTTTAGAGATTTTAGTCTCTGCAGTGCTAAAGGAAAACAGTATCTATGATGTATTCCTGGTTTCATCAGCTACAGAGATCATCTACTGCCTCTCAAGCTTCTGGGAAACCTTTTTATGACAGTCAGGATAAAACTGCCTTCTTTTCTCATTCAACAAAAAGTACAATCAGTTGAAAATCATTCTTGGAGATACCCTGCCTGCTCGTAAAATATAAAACATGGCAAGTCACCCTCCCCTCCATATGCACAGTCACCTGACCTGGGCAATGCAGGCTCTGGGACTCCCGCCCTGCACCAGAACACGCCTATTCAAACTGCTCTGAGAAAAGAGGAGAGAAGTAACGGCCGCAGTCTTTGTGACTTGCATTTTTCTGTGCATTTTTTAGTTATTCATGTGGTCGCATGGGGTTCTAAACAAAGAAGCATGGCATCTCCCATTTGACATCTTCCCCATGGTAAATCCAATTAAACTGCCATTAAAGGCTGCGTTCACTCCATTAGGCCAAGGTGACCGCAGCGGCTGCTACATGTTAACCTCGTCTTCCTTCGCTTGCTGCCAGGCATTCAGGGAGACGCCAGAGCAATAGTCTTTATAGAAATAGGTTTTAAAACTATATAATTTTTTGGCGGCGCCAGCCCCATATACCAGAGGTGGCGGGTTCAAACCCAGCCCCAGCCAAAAAGAAAAAGAAAACAACCTATATATTTTTCCTTTTTTTCTGACAACTAATTTGCTAACTTTGAAATGAGCTGAGACGATGAATTCTCATTTGGGAGCAAACTACATATTTTGGAAGTCCTCCTGCACTCAGAGTGTTTCATGGACACTCCAGGCCAGTGTGTGCGTGACTCCACTTTGCACCAACTCCCCCAGCCTGTATTTCAGAGTCACCCACATCGGGACCTGCACCGTCCTGCCTCCCACAGCAGCACAGCCCGGTTCTGAAGGTGACAATTGCTCATGCTAATTTTCATTCCTCTTCTTCTTTTAAATCTAAATCCCACCCATCTTCAGGCCTAAGTTTGAAACGAAACTTTTCTTGGAGGTGGGCAGAAGGAGGGAGATTGGTGGGATTACACCTACGGTGCATCTTACAAGGGTACATGTGAAACTTAGTAAATGTGGAATGTAAATGTCTTAGCACAATAACTTAGAAAATGCCAGGAGGGCTATGTTGACCAGTGTGATGAAAATGTGTCAAACGGTCCATGAAACCAGGGTATGGTGCCCCATGATCACATTAATGTACACAGCTATGATTTAATTAAAAAAAAAAAAAAAAGAAAGAAAGAAAGAAAGAAACTTTTCTTGGCCCCAGCAGGCCAAGTAACTTCTCCTTCCCCTGAACTCAGTGAGCAGTCTGAGGGCTTCTGTCACAGGTGCCTGGCGACACCACCATCCGTTCATCAGAAGCTTCTGCTGGGCCACCAACCCGAGGAAGAACCAAGGACCCGGTAACTGACGCCTGCGCGGAAACGTCCCGTCTTGAGGCTTGTTCTCCGCTTCCCAGGGTTTAACTTAAATCTTAATTCTCCCAAAAGCCATGAGGACTGGCGGTTTCTCAGCATGCGGGGCACCCTCCTCTGGTCATTCAAGTTGTTATTATTTGCAGTAGTATATTTTCACCTTCTTTCTGGCCTATCCGCATCCTGTTGGAGCTGCGCACGCAGCTGGGGTGAGTCGTCCTTCTCCTCGCTGTCCCCTGGCTCTGTCCCCAGCACGTTCCGGCGCACGCGCACTACACGCTCCAACCCCCAGCACCGTCTGTTCCGGCGCACGCGCACTACACGCGGGGCTGCGGGCCCTCCTGACGCCTGCTCTGTAACTGCGCCTGCGCACCGGCAGTACCGCCCCTCTGAGGACGCGCCTGCAACCCCAGGCTCCCTGGCTTACCTGGGGCTTCTGCCAGGCTTGTCCCCTGCTCGGGTACTCTTGTGGTGCCCCTCCTCTCCTTAATTCTCACGGAGGACAGGCGTGTGGAAAGGCATTTATCTCACCAATTACATTACCTGCTCTGCTCTGCACAGGTCCCCGTGTCTGGTGCACTCTAAATATTTCAAAGCTCTCGTCAAAATGCTGATAGCAATCACATCAGCAACTCTCACTTCCCACGAGGCCCCCAGGAAGGGTCACATATGCAATTCTCACTTCCCACAGGGTCCCCAGGAAGGCTCCCATCTGCAACTCTCATTTCCCACAAGGCCCCCAGGAAGGCTCACAGCTGCAACTCTCACTTCCCACGAGGCCCCCAGGAAGGCTCCCATCTGCAACTCTCACTTCCCACGAGGCCCCCAGGAAGGCTCCCATCTGCAACTCTCACTTCCCACGAGGCCCCCAGGAAGGCTCCCATCTGCAACTCTCACTTCTCACAAGGCCCCCAGGAAGGCTCCCATCTGCAACTCTCACTTCCCACAGGGTCCCCAGGAAGGCTCCTATCTGCAACTCTCACATTCCACAAGGCCCCCAGGAAGGCTCCCATCTGCAACTCTCACTTCCCACGAGGCCCCCAGGAAGGCTCCCATCTGCAACTCTCACTTCCCACGAGGCCCCCATGAAGGCTCCCATCTGCAACTCTCACTTCCCATAAGGCCCCCATGAAGGCTCCCATCTGCAACTCTCACTTCCCACAGGGACCCCAGGAAGGTTCACATCTGCAACTCTCACATCCCACAGGGTCCCCAGGAAGGTTCACATCTGCAACTCTCACATCCCACAGGGTCCCCAGGAAGGCTCCCATCTGCAACTCTCACGTCTCACTGCCAGGATGGAGACTCAATGCTGAACAGAGGCCACCCGGTTATTTTCACATCTTGACAAAAATGTTTAAAATTACAGAAAGTGATAGGTGCTTTATTGTTGATTAGCACATATAACTATTTGAAAATTACTGATGTATTTTGGAAAACTCAAGCCAGACTGGGTATTTCCTTTTTGGAGTCTCAAAATTGTGTTTTTAATCTTTAGACCTGGCTTTTGACCCAAATACCTGGAGTATGCCACCCCTACTAACAGTTTAAATCGAAATCTCTCTCTCCTAAGTAGGTAATTTGTCAGCTGAAGGTTAATGATAGCAAAATGCTAAGGATCAAATAGCAATTAAATGTTTAAATTAAATGAAATTTAAAGCCAACTCCCTATAGAAGTGCTGCTGTAGGCTCACGCTGCAGGAAGCCTCATCTGTGAATCAAAGTCAGGGAGACCTTCCTTCTTGCTCGCCACATGTTCATCTTTAATATTTCTCTATTTCATTTCACAAGTTTCATAAATCATTTAGCAGCTGCAATTGTTGTCAAAATGTTTTGGTTTCAAATGTAAATATGTATAAGTATTGTTTTGTTTTCAAAAACAAAGAGGGAGAATTGTGTTGAAAACAGTGTCTAGACTGGCTGATGATGCTTTTAAGTTAGCTAGAAAGGCAACCTAGCAAATATTGGCTCAGCACCCATAGATAAGTGGTTAGGGTGCCAGCCACATACACCAGGGCTGGCAGGTTCGAGCCTGGCCCTGGCCTACTAAACAACAATGACAACTGCAACCAAACAATAGCCAGGCATTGTGGCAGGAGTCTGTAGTCACAGCTACTTGAGAGGCTGAGGCAAGAGAATCACTTGAGCCCAAGAGTTTGAGGTTGCTGTGAGCTGTGATGCCACCGCACTCTACTGGGGGTGACATAGTGAGACTCTGTCTCAAAAAAAAAAGTTAGCTAGAAACAGCCAGGATCCTCCCCAACGCCTTCCCCCAGCTTCTCTCTTGAGAATGACTTGGTCTTTATGGGATGGCATGTGCCAGGTTTCAAGCCAGAGTGCCAATTGAACTTTAAGGATTCCTAACCCTAACTGAATTGGATGGACTCATTCCAGACCTGGCTGTGCCCTGAATAAGTGGTTTTCACCCCAGATGAGAGGCACAAGCATATTTCTTTAAAGCAATTGCATTTCCAAGAGCTTCAAAGGCCATCGTAATTATTTTCATTCTGATTTATATGAGGAGACACGATTCATATGGAAAAGACACTTAAAATCCAAACAGGTTCATACTAGAGCCTCCTTTCCTTTCTGTTCCCGGTGTCTCTTTTCCAGCTGGGATGCTTGTCTGAGAATATGCTCTTGTCATCGGCAAGCTGTGATAATGCCAAGCAGTCATGGGCCCTTGGTGTCATGGCACTTTTGCCGGCTTCGTTTGAATCAATACGATAAGAAGGATGAGTTTAATCAGATTTATCTGAGAATTTGTTTTCAAAAAGAATCCAAGATGACTTACAATGAAAGTATGTGACTTGCAATGATCATTAAAAAAAAAAAAATGAAAACTACAGATGGGAAGGAGAAAAAGAGATATCCATAAGCTAATAGAGTTATTGGATCTGAGCACTGAATGTTTTCCTAAGCTTCCAGGAGGCTCGCAAGGAGAATCACAATGTCATGCCTAGCGTTCGTATAATCATTTCTTAATAGTAAAAGTGACATTGTCTTTTCTCAAGTTCTGAGGATGAGAAAAGCAGTATACTCCATCTTAACAGAGCCATTTCTTCATTTTTATTTTTGCATCTTCTTAAATGGCCTTATATTGTTCTATTCATAGTACTTATAAAATTTCATATTCTTCCTCTCTCCTCCTCAAAACCCATGTAAGCAGATAAATTTTGTCAGATAAATTTTGACAGAAACTAGATGGCCAAGAGTTCAAAGCCATCCCCTGAGGAGCTCCTGGGCTATGTTTAGTGTGTTGGTGGGGGCTCAGGCAGGGCAGCGAGCAGCTCTCTGGTTTCGGCTGTGGTTTCTGACCTGCGAGGGTCACTAAGTCCTTTGAGGCTTATGGAAACTGGGACAATTCTCCCTAGAAAACGTGCACTCACATGCTTACAGATTTATCATGCAGTTTCAGGAAGTGGCAGAGCCACTGCTGGAGGTCTCTGATAAGGAGGGAACTGCAGTGGAGCCTGCCAACAGCCCTGAGATTCCGACCAGAGATAACTCCAGGGTCAGCGAAAGGGGTGACCCTCAGGCTCGACACTTTGGGTGAGATGCAGTAACTAGAGACATCTGCAACTGTGGGCCTCAAATGGTTTTAGTTTTAGGACTTCTTTACGCTCTTTAAGATGATTGAAACCCCCCCAATTTTCATTTATATGCACTATGTCCATCAGTATTTACCACATTAGAAATTAAAGCTGAAATTCTTAAAAAAATATACGTTAAATTCAACATAACATTAATAATCACATGTTAACATAAAGGGCCTGTCTTAGTGAGATATCCTGATGAGGTGAGATCACTTTACGTTTTTTACAAATCTCTAATAGAAAACAGCTACTAGGATAGAAGATGACTGGACACTTAACACGTGTTCCATCAGTTGTTCTCTTGTTTTGGCTGAAGAAAATTCAGCCTCACCTGGCATATGGTTAGAAAAGGGAGGCGTATGTCAGTAATCTTTTTCGATATTTTGAATATTCCTCTTTGAAATTCGACAAGCGGTAGCTTCTTAAAGGTAGATTGCCAATGCATATGTGATCTGAATTACAATGCACCTTTTTCACTTTTACCTTAAATCCACTGACATGCCTTGCTTTAAATGTTTATTTTACCCAAAAATGGTTTGAACTTCCCGGGACGGGAACCCACATAGACACAGTTCTGCAGCACTCCTTCCCTGTGGAGCCTCACTGTGGGGGCTGCAAGTCCCCCTCTGGGCTTTGTTCCCAACCTTTAGGCAACATATTGTCCTGTTTACCCACAGTTAGCCACCAACTAAATAAAGTGTTGCACAGGTAGAAAGCACAGAGTGACTGTGGCCACCGTCTTTAGTCCATGGGACTCTGGCACAGGCCTAAAGGAAATGGGATGGGGGCTAATTTTTTCTGGTTTTTCTTAAGATGGCATCTTGCTATGTTGCCCAGGCTGGTCGCAAACTCCTGGCCTTTAGCAATACCCCCCCCCCCCACCTTGTCCTTCCAAAGCAGTGGGATTACAGGCATGAGTTGTACTGGCCCCCAGGTGACCTGTAAAAAGACCCTCTCAGGAGACTTTTGTCTGTTAGTCTCTGAAAACCCAGTGGTGGCTGACCTCATCAGATACCGGATACTAGTCAAAGTTCCGGTCCCAAACCTGAGCCTTTGCTGCCCCACAATTCTATCCCCAAAAAATCATTCCTTCTGAACAGGGATCTGGCCCAGCTGGGCAGCCCCTGGATTTGGAGAGCTGAGGTCCCTCTGAGCCTTGCGGCGTCCTTGTTATCTTTTTTTTTTGTAGAGACAGAGTCTCACTTTATGGCTCTCGGTAGAGTGCCGTGGCCTCACACAGCTCACAGCAACCTCCAATTCCTGGGCTTAAGCGATTCTCTTGCCTCAGCCTCCCGAGCAGCTGGGACTACAGGCGCCCGCCACAACGCCCGGCTATTTTTTGGTTGCAATTTGGCCGGGGCTGGGTTTGAACCCGCCACCCTCGGTATATGGGGCCGGTGCCTTACCGACTGAGCCACAGGCGCCGCCCCCTTGTTATCTTTTTTTTTTAAGATGTTTTCACAGCAAGGCCAGTGGATGATCGTCTTGGCCAGAGGCTCCAGAGAGAGCCGTATGTTAGCATGAAAGTCCCGTTAATGAAACGCCTATTATGAGACTGGTGTGTGGGTAGTGTCAGGCCCTGCCAGCCAATGCCACACTCCTGCTCCGGGAGACAAGAGCACCAAGGCTGGGCACTTTGCACACTCAGTTCTCCATGGCTGAAGAATGGAGCACAGCCAGTCTCTGAGATGAAACACCTTTCTCACTGAGCTCATTACCCATTGCTTGTCCAGAAAAGAGTTACTTGCTAACAGCACTTTACCTACTGATGAACTAGCTAAGATTCATCTCCCGTACCTTCCATACCCCTGTTATGCAACTAACTTCCCCAAAGGAAACAGAGTATGAAGTGTCTGGGGCACCTGAAAGACCAGGAGAGAGGCATCCGGTGTTGGAAGGCAGGTTGGCTTCTGTTCAGCAGCGCCCAGGCGCAGGGAAAACTTGTGTTTCTTCCAGATGGCTGCAGGCTCTGAGGACACATTTTCGGTCTCTGCCTCTGTCAAATGCTCCTGTATTTTGACTGTTAATGACTCAAGTTGGGGAAGAGGGAGGAGGTGATGTATTGGCAAAAAACATGAGGATAAATCCTGCTGATGTGCTTTTTCTGAAAAGATTAGGCAGCTGCCTTCCACTTCACATTCCAGGCATGTCTGGTACCTGTGCTTTCCTCCGTTCTCCAGCTCTCTGGTGGGAACAAGTTGGCGGGTACGCACAGCTCCAAAACACCTTAATGAGAAGAAGGCGATTGCAGGGCAGACGTTATGGTGAGCATCTGTGAACTGTAGCGTTTAATTGAGCTACAGCTAATGTTTATTGTGTGTGGAAAGAGTAGGGGATTAATGGCAGTTTGATTGTATTTAGATGGTTTCTTATTATCGTTTCCTTTCTCTCGTGATGTTTTGGCAGAAATTACAGAGAGGATCCAAAGTGCTAGGACTAGGCATCCAAATTGTCCAAGAGTCTCTGGGTTTGCAAACGAAGCAGGATAGAAAGAGTCTGTTCTTATTATCTTCGTCAGGAACACACAGCATGAAATTTGGAGGCAGGTGGGAAAGCAGTTAGCTAATCAGTGATGAGAAAAACATCCCTCCCCTCAAAGCAAAGAAAGATGTTCCAGAAAATGTGTTACCATTTCCCAAGTGGTATCAACTTTTAATCTTATTTTCAAATATACTTCTCAGAAACAGACTGGAATTGAGCTGGGGAAATGAAAATATATGAAGGATTTTTGGACAAAACCACAAGGCTCGGGAATAGTTTTGGAGACAAAAAGATAAATTATCCTTATTATTTTTCTTGACAAAGCTGAATACAAATACAGTCCCCATTCTCTTGGCTTCCCTGTATTACTGTGTTTTCTGGGGTTGCAGAGCACCATTCTTGTACCTCTGTGTCCTTGAGAAATCTCTCAATCCTTAAGCCCCCAAACAAGCTCTTTCTCTCCTCAGAGTGGCTCAAATCTGGAGGTCAGGAGGATGATTTCCAAGCTTCTTTTCAGTAAGAGCATCCCATGTGTCAGGAGTTGTAACTTCATTTTCATAAGGAATTTGGGTATATGTACATGTTCCCATTCTAGACTTGAGGCTATTCCTTTATGCTACACACCTGTGCTCATAGCTGCAAAGAAGGCATTCCTGTGTTCTTGGCAGGCAATGTTCAGAGAGTTACCTTTTGGAAGAACTCGTGGAAAACATGTAAACAGACATGGGGTGCAGACAGTTCTTTCCAGGTGAACAATGCCCTGTAAGGAATATGCCAGGTGAACAGACCTGGGCAGGGTTTGAAGGCCTTACTTGATGTCAGCATCCTCCTCTCATAAGCAGCGGCAGGTGGTGGGGCTGCAGCCACACCCTGGCACCCTAACCCAGCCCTTCAGCCCATGACCTTATTTCTCCTGCAGGTGTTGCCTGCTGTACAAGAGTAAAGAGAGAGTGTGCCTTGAGGCCAGGTGATGCCTCTGGGTGTCACCTCAATCAGAGGACACTTAAACAAAAAGAACACACAAACAATAAAACAAGAGCAATAAAAGACTTCAGGAGAAAGTTCCTTTGGTCTGAGTATATATATATTTCCTTTTGTTTTATTTTATTTTATTTTTTTTGTAGAGACAGAGTCTCACTTTATCGCCCTCGGTAAGTACTGTGGAGTCACACAGCTCACAGCAACCTCCAACTCCTGGGCTTAGGCGATTCTCTTGACTCAGTTTCCTTTTGTTTTAGCTGGCAACTTTTTTAAAGGAACCCGAAAGCAGGAACATGCTGAAAAAGACACACGTGATTGAAATAAGCTGTTATCTTCAGGATGGCACTGGATTGCATGTGGGATAATGAATTAAATGAAGTAGAAACCATGGCCTGAACTGGAAATGTGCTTTGCGCCTAATGTAATTAATCTCTATTGAAACAGCAAAGCCATTTAATTTGTGTTGCATGAATAATGAAATGAAGGGGGCACGTATGAATTAACTTCTTAACCAGCAGAGAAGATGAAAACTCCAGGCTTTTAAATTGACCGGGATCTCCCTGATGACTCCTTAGCCTTGCGTTCATCAGCCGAAGCTCCATTCTCTCACTGGTGGGGCCAAGATTGATCATGCTCTTCAGCCATTTTGAGTTAATCTAGACTTTTTGAAAATCCATCTCGCAAGGTCATTCTAGGACTGTCATTGAGTAAGCTGCTAGTTGCCCAGTCTTTTCTACAAAGTGGTTGTCTCGGGGGCGGAGACAAGATGGCAAACTGAAGCCAGCTTTCCACAGAGGCTCCTGTCCAGAAGGAGAGTTAAAGGACAGAAATTTAGCAAGTAACCTGGTGGATTAGAGCTGCACCAAGAGAGAAGGTTGAAGAACACACATCAACTGTGCTAAGGTGAGCTGCGACCCCAAGGAGACAAACAAAAGGTACAAAATCCATCACCAAGCGAACGGGAGTCCCCTCCCCCATGAGAACGGCTCGGAGTGCCCCACAAACAAATGAGCAGAGTTCAAAGGTCCTCCCACAACACTCCACGGGAGAGACCCTCTAAAAACTGGACCTACCTCCCCTACTAGGGTGCCACGGCGTTCTCCTGACAGGCATAAAACTGTATAAAACTGTATATATTCTCTACCTGCAATTCTGAGCTCCCAGCACTCCCCTCCACTCTCACTCTGAGGTCTGGAGGCCTGTCCCCCAGGAGTCCAGATTCTTATGTGATTTCTCGAGGGGTGTGGACAGGGCCTAAACTGCAGCTGGTCAGTGCTGACTCTGTGGCACGGGAGTGAGGAGAGGACCGTCGGCTGAGAGGGAAACACACCGAAGTGGCATGCCCTGAGGCGCAGAGCAGCAGCCGTCTTTTGGCAACAATAGGGCTCACTCCTGGATATTCTGAAGCCACACCCCGTCTCCCAGGTCAACCAGAGGAGGCCAGGCATCTACTTAGGTGGCAACCACCATGGATCTGGGACGGAAACACAGGCCCGGTGAGTAAAGGGTTTGCCTGAGGCGGTACCGGCCTGGGTGGAACGTGGGGACTAGAAACGCACATGCAGAGCCAGAAAGTTCCCAAGGTGGGGCTGACCCAGAGGACTGCTTCACTGAGCCTAAGATGCACCCAACCCTCAGGGGATCGTCAGCGTATAGACAAAAGAAGACAGGAGGCTAGAACTGACAGCTAACTGAATACAAACCTGCAGGAGCAGAGACAGGGCCTGAGTCGCAGGCTCTGGAAACTCAAAACAGCTTCTCTTCTGCAGGGGAATTTAGCAGGGACAGAAACAAATTCTTGCAAAATTGTTCTGTTCTGTTCTATCAGTGACATCAATCGGGGGCGGGGCTGGAACTGAGTGAACACCCCCCAACCTCCATCAAGTACCAGAGGTTGTCAGGGCTCACCTCCCCCTGCTAGATAGAGGCAGAGCACAGCGGCCTGGCTGAGCAGATATAGATTTCCTTGTGATTCAGGCAGGTGCAAACCCCTAGAGTATCTGTTCACTATAGGCAAATGGGTCACAGCCCTGCGGGGCTATCAGTGACTGGGTGTGACAGAGGTGCAAGGTGGGGAAGGAGGCATCAACCTTGCAAGACTGATCTATTTGCTGGGTGGGTCCTCCTGACTCCACGGAGCAATGGCACAAGCCATATCTGAGTAGTCACCAGACCCCTGCGATCCAGTTGTCAGAGACCATTTAAACTCTCCCACCTGAGACAGGTGCTGACTGAGACAATTGATTTGGACCTTTTGAACTGAGCCAATCGCCTGAGGACTATTCAGGTGGTGCCCTGGGTGTGTGGTTGTAGGAAGGCTTGATTTTCCTTTTCCAATTTTTGCCTGTGGGGGGGGGCGGAGTGACTTAATTGCCGGTATTTCTCCACAAATACCAGCTGAGACTTCAACCCAGAGTAACAGTTACACTAGGGTCGAACAGAGACCAGCTTAAAACAAGACAGAACCACTTAGCCCCACCACACCAAACAGGTCCCCTGTTTCTCAGGCTATAGCACTGTACGGGGTCCTTGACAAAGCTCCAGGGGAAAAATCAAATGGTGTAAAACAATCATGGGGCAGAATCAGCGGAAAAACTCTGGTAACATGAATAACGAGAATAGATCAACCCCCCTTAAGGAAAGATATGGCAGATGTAACTGAAGATCCCATTCATAAACAGCTGGCTGAGATGTTAGAAACTGAATTCAGAAATTGGATTGCAAACAAGATTAATAGAATGGAGGAAAATTTGGAATTAGAAATTCGAGGAGCAATTCAAAAGTTGGAATTAGAAATTTGAGGAGAAATTCAAAAGTTGTCTCAAGAATTTAACGAATTTAAAGACAAAACCACCAAAGATTTTGACGCACTGAAGCAAGAATTTGCAGCCCTCAAAGATCTGAAAAATACAGGAGAATCCCTCAGTAACAGAGTGGAGCAAGCAGAAGAAAGGATTTCTGACATTGAAGACAAAGCCTTTGAACACTCCCAAACTCTCAAAGAGGAAGAGAAATGGAGAGCAAAAATGGATCATTTTCTTAGAGCGCTCTGGAATAATTCAAAGAAGGCTAATATCCGCCTCATTGGAAACCCTGAAAGTGATGAAGTGGCCTCGCAAGGCACAGAGGCCCTTCCTCATGAAATTATGAAAGAGAAATTTCCAGACATGCCAAGGGATTCTGAAATTCAGATAGCAGACAGTTTCAGAACCCCAGCATGACTCAATCTGAATAAGACATCCCCCAGGCATATCATAATTAACTTCACTAAAGTTAATATGAAGGAGAAAATTCTGAAAGCAGCCCGACGTAAGAAATCCATTACCTACAATGGGAAGAATATTAGAATGACTGCAGATCTCTCTGCTGAAACTTTTCAAGCCAGAAGAGGGTGTCATCAACTTTTAATCTCCTAAAGCAAAATAACTTTCAACCCCGGATTCTGTATCCTGCTAAACTGAGTTTCATTTATGATGGAGGAATTAAATACTTTAATGACATTCATATGTTGAAGAAATTTGCCATAACCAAACCAGCTCTTCAGGATATTCTCAGACCTATCCTCCATAATGACCAGCCCAATCCTCTACCACAAAAGTAAACTCACTCAGAAACTTTTCATCAAACTCCAACTTCCAAAGTGGTGAAAGGATTAAAAATGTCCACTGGAGTTTCAAAAAACTCGATACCCAAAATTTTATCAGACTTATCAATATTCTCCATTAATGTGAATGGCTTAAACTGTCCTCTAAAGAGGCACAGGTTAGCTGACTGGATACAAAAACTCAGGCCAGATATTTGCTGCATACAAGAGTCACATCTTATCTTAAAAGGTAAATACAGACTCAGGGTGAAAGGATGGTCGTCCATATTTCAGGCAAATGGTAATCAGAAAAAAGCAGGTGTTACAATTCTATTTGCAGATACAATAGGCTTTAAACCAACAAAAGGAAGGAAGGATAAGAATGGTCACTTCATATTTGTTCAGGGTAATACTCAATATGATGAGATTTCAATTATTAATATCTATGCACCCAACCAGAATGCACCTCAATTTATAAGAGAAACTCTAACAGACATGAGCAACTTGATTTCCTCCAGCTCCTAATAGTCGGAGATTTCAACACTCCTTTGGCAGTGTTGGATCGATCCTCCAATAAGAAGCTGAGCAAATAAATTTTAGATTGAAACCTAACCATCCAACATTTGGATTTAGCAGACTTCAACAGAACATTTCATCCCAAAAAACTGAATACATATACTTCTCATCAGCCCACAGAACATACTCCAAAATCGATCACATCTTAGGTCACAAGTCTAACCTCAGTAAATTTAAAGGAATAGAAATTATTCCCTGCATCTTCTTAGACCACCGTGGAATAAAAGTTGAGCTCAGTAACAACAGAAATCTGCATATTCATAGAAAAACATGGAAGTTAAATAACCTTATACTGAATAATAGCTGGGTCAGAGATGAGATTAAGAAGCAAATTGCCAAATTTCACTGGATTAAAGATTTAAACTTAAGACATGAAACTATAAAAATACTAGAAGAGAGTGCAGAGAAAACCCTTGAAGAAATCAGTCTGGGTGTGTATTTTATGAGGAGGACCTCCCAGGGCAATTGAAGCAGCTTCAAAAATATACTACTGGGACATGATCAAAATAAAAAGCTTCTGCACAGCCAAGAACACAGTAAGTAAAGCAAGCAAACAGCCCTCAGAATGGGAGAAGATATTTGCAGGTTTTGTCTCCCACAAAGGTTTAATAACCAGAATCCACAGAGAACTCAAATATACAAGCAAGAAAAGAACAAGTGATCCCATCACAGGCTGGGCAAGGGACTTGAAGAGAAACTTCTCTGAAGAAGACAGGTGCATAGCCTACAGACATACGAAAAATGCTCATCATCTTTAATCATCAGAGAAATGCAAATCAAAACTACTATGAGATACCATCTAACTCCAGTAAGATTAGCCCATATCACAAAATCCCAAGACCAGAGATGTTGGCGTGGATGTGGAGAAAAGGGAACACTTCTACACTGCTGGTGGGAATGCAAGTTAATACATTCCTTTTGGAAAGATGTTTGGAGAACAATTAGAGATCTAAAAATAGATCTGCCATTCAATCCTATAATTCCTCTACTAGGCATATACCCAGAAGACCAAAAATCACATCATAACAAAGATATTTGTACCAGAATATTTATTGCAGCCCAATTTATAATCACCAAGTCATGGAAAAAGCCCAAGTGCCCATTGATTCACGAATGGATTAATAAATTGTGGTATATGTACACCATGTAATATTATGCAGCCTTAAAGAAAGATGGAGACTTTACCTCTTTCATGTTTACATGGACGGAGCTGGAACATATTCTACTTAGTAAAGTATCTCAAGAATGGAAGAAAAAGTATCCAATGTACTCAGCCCTACTATGAACTAATTTATGGCTTTCACATGAAAGCTATAACCCAGTTATAACCTAAGAATAGGGGGAAGGGGGAAAGGGAGGGGAGGGAGGGGAGAGATGGAGGGGGATTGGTGGGATTACACCTGTGGTGCATCTTACAGGGGTATATGTGAAACTTAGTAAATGTAGAATGTAAATATCTTTACACAATAACTAAGAAAATGTCAGGAAGGCTATGTTAACCAATGTGATGGAAATGTGTCAAACGGTCTATAAAACCAGTGTATGGTGCCCCATGATCGCATTAATGTAGACAGCTATGATTTAATAATAAAAAAAAAAGTGGTTGTCTCATTTCAAGATTTTCCTCCTCTGGGCCTTTGGAAAGGATAGTCGGAGAGCACTCCCGTAGCTCTTTTCATATTGGTCTGGGCCTCTGAGACCACTGTGATCCCTTGAAAGTCCTGGTAGGCACATTAACCTCAGGAGAGTGACAGAGCCAGGAGGGCCTCAGTGCCCTGGTGGCTCATGCAAATTATGAAAACTCACCCCACCCCCTTAAGTTCCTTTCAAATTTAACACAGTTTTACTAAAGACTGAGTAACAGCACATGATTATTATATAGTTGACCCTTGAAAACTGCAGATTAGAACTATGCCAGTTCACTTCTGCGTGGAGTCCTTCACCTCTGCCACCCCTTGCCGCCCCACCTCTGCTTTCTTTTCCACCTGCTCCGTTCATCTAGTCAAGGATGAGGACCCAGTGTGACGATCCACTCACACTCAGTCACAGGCTCCGTTCATCTAGTCAAGGATGAGGACCCAGTGTGACGATCCACTCACACTCAGTCACAGGCTCCGTTCATCTAGTCAAGGATGAGGACCCAGTGTGACGATCCACTCACACTCAGTCACAGGCTCCGTTCATCAAGGATGAGGACCCAGTGTGACGATCCACTCACACTCAGTCACAGGCTCCGTTCATCTAGTCAAGGATGAGGACCCAGTGTGACGATCCACTCACACTCAGTCACAGGCTCCGTTCATCTAGTCAAGGATGAGGACCCAGTGTGACGATCCACTCACACTCAGTCACAGGCTCCGTTCATCTAGTCAAGGATGAGGACCCAGTGTGACGATCCACTCACACTCAGTCACAGGCTCCGTTCATCTAGTCAAGGATGAGGACCCAGTGTGACGATCCACTCACACTCAGTCACAGGCTCCGTTCATCTAGTCAAGGATGAGGACCCAGTGTGACGATCCACTCACACTCAGGCACAGGCTCCGTTCATCTAGTCAAGGATGAGGACCCAGTGTGACGATCCACTCACACTCAGTCACAGGCTCCGTTCATCTAGTCAAGGATGAGGACCCAGTGTGACGATCCACTCACACTCAGTCACAGGCTCCGTTCATCTAGTCAAGGATGAGGACCCAGTGTGACGATCCACTCACACTCAGTCACAGGCTCCGTTCATCTAGTCAAGGATGAGGACCCAGTGTGACGATCCACTCACACTCAGTCACAGGCTCCGTTCATCTAGTCAAGGATGAGGACCCAGTGTGACGATCCACTCACACTCAGTCACAGGCTCCGTTCATCTAGTCAAGGATGAGGACCCAGTGTGACGATCCACTCACACTCAGTCACAGGAAATGCGTGTCTCTTCCTTACAGGTTCCTTAATAACATTTTCTTTTCCCTTGCTTGCTTTATTGTAAGAATACAGTCTGTGGTGCACAGAACATACAAAATACACGCTTATCAACTCTTTGCATAATTGGTAAGGCTTCCGGTCCACAGTAGGCTATTAGCACTTAAGATTTTGGGGGGTCAAATCCAGATGCTGATTTGCCTGCATAGATGGTCAGTGCCCCTGGCCCTCAAGTTGTTCAAGCATTGCCTGTAAATAAAAGAAAAGCTGAGTGGCACGGTGTCCCTCTGCTGGGCTCCCCTGCTGGCCTTCCCTCTCTTACCACCATGTTTCAGGCATCAGTCTCAGCATATCCTGGGTCCAGATATTCAGGCAGAGGTGGGAGGGTGAGGAATTGAATAATGTTTTTGAGGAACAAATAAGAATTTTCAGGGACAGTTCAATCTAAATTCCTATTTAGAACTTTAGGGAAAAGGTTATCCGAAAGGCAACTGTTAGTGTCTGAAACCTATATAGAAATGCGTCGTTTCGGTGACCTGTGTTTCATGGTGCCGGCCGCCTCCTGTGTCATCTTTTCTCCTGTCGTCCCTGGAACAAGTCCACTCACTCAGTGCTGAGTCCGTGAGCAGGACAGATCTCTGACAACCACGCTTGGGAAAAATATGATCTAAAGGTAGACATGACAGAGGCCAAAGCAAGAAAGAGAAGGCAAAGGAAAAGGGAGTTTGTGATTTATAAACATGAGTACAAGTGCCTTCCACGAGTTAGTACAAGTCATTGAATGGTTTGAATTAAACAGAAAAAGCAAACTTTGAAGGTGTTGTCTGCCACCATTACAGTCAGAAATCTACATTGAGCCAACAAAGATTTCTTTGCTGGGCCAAAGTTCTGGCCAAACTTTAGTCAGATTTCTGAACCTTCTCCTAGGCCTACTGTGTGCTTCCTTATAAAATCCAGTTTTAGCAAAAGAACCCAGCTAAATTGGTTTAGTTAGAGTCCACATGTCACATCATTCCTGGTGTCTGGTCAGGGTCCTCATCCTCTCCTCTCTCCACGTGGTGTCGGACCACCCTGGCCTGTCTTCAGCAAGAATCCTGTCCGGTTAGGTTAGCTAGAATCTTCCAGACCCCTCACCCTGGTCCTTGGACATTAATTCCCACTTGCCTGTGCCCTGTTCAGAGTTTAGCCCAGTGTCTCCCCCACAAAGATCTCATTTTAGTGGCCCCTATTCCTGTCACAATGATCTGGAATAAAGGCTCACTCTAATAGGTTTTTGTTAAGCAGTTGTGTTGCCTTGACTCCGATAGAATCAGGTTTATTACTGTGCCCCTGTCTTCTCATCTAAGACCCTTCATGTGCACCTCTGAAGCCTTTGCCATCACTCCTGACTGATGGTTGGGAGCTGCATTGGTGAGTCGGGCGGACTCTTGAGCCATTGCTCTAGAGAGCACTTTGACATGGGCAGGGAAAGATTTTCATTCTTAACATACGAGGGTATCCTCTGAAGCTGGGTTATTGTCCCAGGGTTCTTTCGAAGGAAGGCAAGGCTGGAAGTTTGTCTTCCTGGTTCTTGTTCTGAGCGGAGATTATTCCCTGACCCCCTGGCTGTCTCTGAGATCACTCTGTTCTCTGCTCTCTCCACTGGACCCCGCTCCTCCTGTGGGAACCTCTCTGTCACTTGGAGTCCTCTCCTCAAACCCCTGCTGACTATATGATCCATCAGCTCTGTCCACACCTTCTGGTTGGCCTGGTTCTGTGCTCTAGTTCCCTTGAATCCTTTGATTCAAGGTGTCATCCTACACTTCCTTATAAAATCCAGTTTTAGCAAAACAACTTCCCTTCATGCCCCTAACCCGTCGGTCCCCCTGTCCACCCCAGCCAGACCCTTGCCCTTCCCACTCCAGACCCTCAGTCACCTGAAATTCAGGCTCCCCTACCGGCCATGTGGGCATAGCAAGGGGGCCCCAGGGTCCCCGCAAAAGCAAACCTCCTAAGGCTGATACAGTAGGAAAAAGAGAACAATTTGGAAACTGAGCAAATAAAAAAACTCTGAAAGTTTTCTTCACAAATACTCGTGCAATGCTTTAGCTCTTATTAAGGTAAGCTCAATGTGTACCATTTTTATCAGAAACACAATTTGGATAAAAATAAAGCAGACACAAAGCAGTGAGTTTATATTACTGAGTTTTACTGAGTCATGACTAAAAGTTTTAAAGTAAGAAGTCGTAAGAGTTGACTGCACCTGCTCGTGTGTTTTTATGTGCTTATACGTATGTATGTTCACATGTTCTGTATAGGTGATATTTTTCCACTTCTAGCGGTATTACCAAACAAAACTACCCAAATTCTTGAGGATTAAAATTTTTGAGAAAAGTAGAAATTGATCCAAATGTTTTTTTTTTTTTTTTAATTCACACGATCTGAGATAATCTCTGGTGAATAAAAGCTAGTTTGAAAACTGTTGGTAAAATAAAAATAGGGATGTCTTCAAGTTGTTAGCATTAAATATGAGATAGACACACATTGTTTGCTGGTCCCACAGGTTTGTGTTCTCCTTGTTAAATATTTAAGGCCTTAAAACCATAAACTCAACCTAAGAGCAGAATGCATAATAAAAACGAGTTGTTGTGATTGTTGATTCACGCCAGTTGCAAAAGCTGGAAAAAAAAATAAACCAAAGAAAAAGAGGGGGTTGTATAAAGGTTGTGAAAATCTTATTTTGTGTGATCGAAGCTGGTTGAGATTGGACAGCCTCATTTATAAAATTTGTTTTAGTAGTATATTGATGAAAAAGTAAAATCTGGTCTCTTCTGCTAAAATAGCAAAGTTTTCTTGGAGTGCTGGTCTGAGAAGGTAAATGATTTTTTTTTCCTTTTAATTAATTGGTTTCAGAAACAAACTTTTTTTGTTTTATCAAAATAGTTTCTTATACACGATGCTGTCTTTGATTACATAAGAAAACTGAGTCTTCTCAGTATTAAAAGAGCTACATTTTTGTTTATGACCATATAACCTTCTGTATTTGCCTTTAAAATCTTTTATTGTCACTTTGATTAAAATAATAAAAAAACCACGATCATATCTGTTTTATACATTTTGAAAAATTTCTCAAGTTCAAATAAATCTAAATTAAGTCTTTTTAACCTAACATTAACTTTGGGGTTTTCCAGTTGAGCCCTTAGAAAGCTCAAAGGATGTGAACCTAGCCTCAGAAGGGAGGGAAATTAGACTAATTTGATATGTTAAATTATATCGAAAGCATCACCTAAGAAAGGGATGCTAATATTTTATATAAATATATTTATGGGTGTGTAATTGATTGTTTCAAAAATTGTATGAGATTCTTAGAAATCTAATATGTTAATCATAATTTTGGTTATTATATTAAAATGTTGTATGACACAGAAATAACCAAATTTCCTTGTCTGGTACATCCCTGCTACAGTGAACTCTTGCCAGATTTTTAACCACGGTCATTTTATGTCTTTCTTACTCATAGAGAGTTATTATTTTACTTTAGTTTTTCTCTAAAAACATTTTTAATCAACTCCAATCTAAAAATGTTCTTCTTCAAGAAGATAAGTAGGAAAAATCTCTGACAAATACTCTTGAAACAAGTTTCCGATAACGTTACAATTTTACTGTTGGGTCACGTAAAAATCTCCAGAACTCTGAAGAATAAATGGATGGCTTCACCAAACTTCCAACCAAGGTTGGGGAGATGCGCTCATTATCAGAAAGGAACCTCCAGAGAGAAGCCTCTGGCCTGATCAACACACTTCACTCTGAGCATTGCATGTCTTGTAAGAAAAGATGATGAAAGGCAAATGTTGGTTGGTTGAAGTTACTGATTTAAGTTGCTAGATAACTGAATTGTACATTGCCATTAATTTATTTTTACAACGTTAAAATTTTCAGAAATCTGGATTTTGAGATTGAAGAGAAGGTATTATATAGATCTGTACAATTCACATTTCTTTTTCCTTTACTGGTAGGCAGGTCTACAGCTAAGTTTCCAAACCACTTATTTTAATCCAGCTAACTTAGAAAAATTACAGTCGGTGGACATTTTTAACCCTTTTGCAACTGTGGAAGTTGGAATTTGATCAAAATTTTCTGGGTGGGTTTACTTTTGTGGTGGAGGATTACGCTGGTCTTTATGGAGGATAGGTGTGAGAATATCCTGGAGAGCTGGTTTAGTTATGGCAAATTTATTCAACATGTGAATGTCATTGAAGTATTTAATTTCTCCGTCATAAATGAAACTCAGTTTAGCTGGGTACAGGATCCTGGGTTGAAAGTTATTTTGTTTTAGGAGATTAAAAGTCAATGACCATCCTCTTCTAGTTTGAAAGGTTTCAGCAGAGAGATCTTAAGTTATTCTAATATTCTTGCCCTTGTAGGTGATGGTTTTCTTTCGTCTGGCTGCTTTCAGAATTTTCTCCTTCATATTAACTTTAGTGAAGTTGATTATGATAGAAATAGCTGAAGACGTTAACAAATGGAAAAACATACCATGCTCATGGCTGGGAAGAATCAACATTGTTAAAATGTCTATACTACCCAAAGCAATATATAATTTTAATGCAATTCCTATTAAATTTCCATTGTCATATTTTAAACATCTTGAAAAAATAATACTTCGTTTTATGTGTAATCAGAAAAAATCTCAAATAGCCAAAACATTACTCAGCAATAAAAACACAGCAGGAGGAATCATGCTACCAGACCTGAGACTGTACTATAAATCAATAGTGATCAAAACAGCATGGTACTGGCACAAAAACAGAGAAGTAGATGTCTGGAACAGAATAGAGAACCAAGAGATGAATCCAGCTACTCAGTTATCTGATCTTTCACAAGCCAATTAAAAACTTTCAGTGGGGAAAAGATTAACAAATGGTGCTGGGTGAACTGGCTGGAAACCTGTAGAAGATTGAAACTGGACCCACACCTTTCACCATAAACTAAGATAGACTCTCACTGGATAAAAGATTTAAACTTAAGACATGAAACTATAAAAATACTTGAAGAAAGTGCAGAGAAAACTCTTGAAGGAATAGGCCTGGGTGAATATTTTATGAGGAGGACTCCCCAGGCAATGGGAGCAGTATCAAAAATAAACTACTGGGACCTGATCAAACTAAAAAGCTGCTGCACAGCCAAGACCATATAGTAAGTAAAGCAAGCAGACAGCCCTCAGAATGGGAGAAAATATTAGCAGGTTATACCTCCGATAAAGGTCTAATAACCAGAATCCACAGAGAACTCAACGTATTAGCAAGAAAAGAACATGTGACCCCATCTCAGGGTGGGCAAGGGACTTGAAGAGAAACTTCTCTAAAGAAGACAGACGCACGATCTACAAACACATGACAAAAAGCTCATCATCCTTAATCATCAGAGAAATGCAAATCAAAACTACTTTGAGATATCACCTAACCCCAGTAAGAGTAGCCCACATAACAAAATCCCAAAACTAGAGGTGTTGGCATGGATGTGGAGAAAAGGGCACACTTCTACACTGCTGGTGGGAATGAACACTAATACATTCCTTCTGGAAGGATGTTTGGAGAATACTTAGAAACCTAAAAATAGACCTGCCATTCGATCCTATAATTCCTTTACTAGGTTTATACCCATCACCTACAAGGGCAAGAATATTAGAATAACTTAAGATCTCTCTGCTGAAACCTTTCAAGCTAGAAGAGGATGGTCATTGACTTTTAATCTCCTAAAAGACCAAAAATCACAATATAACAAAGACATCTGTACCAGAATGTTTATTGCAGCCCAATTCATAATTGCTAAGTCATAGAAGAATCCCAAGTGCCCATCGACCCACGAATGGACTAGCAAATTGTGGTACATGTACACTATGGAATATTATGCAGCCTTAAAGAAAGATGGAGACTTTACCTCTTTCATGTTTACATGGATGGAGCTGGAACATATTCTTCTTAGCAAAGTATCTCAGGAATGGAAGAAAAAGTATCCAATGTACTCAGCCCTACTATGAAGCTAAATTATAACTTTCACATGAAGGCTGTAACCCAACTATAGCACAAGACTATGAGGAAAGGGCCAAGGAAGGGGAAGGGAGGGGGGAGGTTAGGATGGAGGGAGGGTAATGGGTGGGGCCACACCTACGGTGCATCTTAGAATAGGTACAGGCGAAACTTACTAAAGGCAGAATACAAATGTCTACATACAATAACTAAGAAAATGCCATGAAGGCTACGTTGAGCAGTTTGATGAGAATATTTCAGATTGTATATGAAACCAGCACATTGTACCCCTTGATTGCACTAATGTACACAGCTATGATTTAAAAAAAAAAAGAAAAAGTACAGTCCACTTCTAGTGCAGAATCTGCTGCTGAGTTTTATATAGAATTGTTTCATGACATAGATATTTGACATAATGTGATGGTATTATACTGAATTAATAAATCTTAAATATTTTACTAAGTGTTATAAAATCACTCAAGATCCAAAATTTAAAAATCCTTGGGCAAACTAGAACTCTTCGACTTGAAATTTCCCAGTTTATCACATCTTCGGCTGCAGTCCAAAAATGCACGTCACTCTCTATAGCTATTCAAAGGGAAGACAAAGGCAGTATGACACCAGACTTGGGGACAGTAAGTGCTACTTATCTCATTTACAATTGGGAATAATTCAAATGGATGCTTTATTGTTGGAGTGTACTGTAGTTTTTTATTTTTTCTTTAATTGTAGCTGGTTGGAGTGGGACGATTATGCACCTTGGGGTCAAATGGATGTGCATACGAATTCTTAGCTGTGTTTGACCTTCAACAAACAGCTTAAACTCCTTGAGCTTCCTCTGCAGACAGCAGATGACGCCTACCTTTCGGGTTAATCAGAAGAAGTAGGAACAATTTTAGTAATGCTATTCGTACAGGTCTTGCCAGCTTGTGTGTCCTCAAAATATTAGCTCTTATTTACGTAATACCATCTCTCTGAAAATTTAGGTATATGTTAAGTTTCCAGATATTGAATCACATTTATAATACATTTAGGAATTTGCATGTAATAAAATCCTTTGTTAGTTTTTAGTTAGAAGCAGAATAATTTTTCTATTATGGAAAATTATGACCTTCAAACCACCAATAAGTTGGTCTAGAAATTTTTAAATATTAGGTTGGCCTTCAGTGGGGTACTGCACACTTGAGTGAGGTAAAACACCCCCATGATACCAGCAGTGGGCATCTATTCTTCAGGAAAGAGAAAGAAAAGGAAACTTTTCCTGGCCTTTTACTCTGTCTCTTTAAATTTGGTTACAGATGGAAGGGAGTCTGGGCTAGTGCCAAGGACAATAAATGTGACTTTCTCTTTAGGTACAGTGCAGTGTTTACAAGGTTAGCTGTCTGGCACAGGACTTTGGAATTAGGTGACACAACTTTTGTTGTGTTAATGGACCTCATTCATATGCTGATAAGACTTCTGTTGCCGGTGGCATGGGGATGTCTTTAAATTAATATAAAGGGCAGCTGTAAGTTTTTAATTTACTACAACCTGATCAGCTCAGTGTAGGTGCTATTCTCATCATAAATTTAATGACAGCTGCACTGCATGAGTAGATAATTAGAATGCACACCATTACTCTGCACTGAGTATAATATGCATTTTGTTCTCAGCCATACTTATTTTAACAGTTTGCAGAGTAAATTAGATTTACAAGACAATTTCCATCAAGGTGCGTGCACTGATATTCTGCCTCATAATAAAGCATGTTGGAGATATCTGGCTCCGCCCCTTCATTTTGCCAGTATGAAAATTGCTCCAAAGAAGAAAAGGGATTTCCCCAGGGTCACACAGCTCCTTCCCCCAGGCCTATTCTCTTTCCTCTTTAGTTTACATCACAGAGAAAGAAATGTGGTAACACTTTAAACAGAAGAGCTCAAGTTTCTTTTTCTCATCTACTCACACTTCCTTTTAAATAAATTTAAACATTCTGCCAACTTTTTTCTATGGAATATAAATCATCTGGTGAGTAACCACAGCATTTGTCGAAGGCTTTGGATGGCACTGTCTCCCTTCCTTTTTATGCCCTCTGGGTTTGCAAAGACTATTACAGGGAACTCATCTCCCTGTCTGCTCTCTCCCCACTCCATCCCAACCTGCAAAATGGCCTTGATCAAATCATGCCTTCAGTTCCATTCCAAGTATCAATACTGGAAGAGGCACCATTATTCTGATGGGTGTGCTGAAACCATCAGTGAAGAAACCAGGTCCTGTGTCCTCCTACCACCCTGAAGGAGCCTTTCTGGCCACAATAGCTCAGGCCAAACTCTCTTTTGCATTGCAATCACTAAGTACTGGTTTAAAAACCAGTTAGATTCCTGGGCACTAGTCAAGCCAGGGAATCGGGATCACCGGTTTAAAAGTTGATATTTTAAACAAGCACCCTGGTGATACGAAAGTATGCAAGCTGTACTATAACATCAATGTCCTTGCCACTCGCTGGGCACTTACCACAAAATGTCATCTTATTATTTGTCGTTTTGCAAGTGGATGAAATGTTTTATGTAGGCTGGCGCCCGTAGCTTATTGTCCTGTTTCTTCAGGAGCGTGGTTCTAATTTCTCACTTTTCTGGGGGTCCCACTGTGTCTAGCGCCACCTTATTAAATAGATTAACTATGCAATTTATTAAATGACTTCATAATTAAATGTGAAGTAACATTATTCATTCTTGATACACATTTTCCCCAGGAAAGTAGCACAAAATTTGAGTTTTTGTTTTAATAAAGGCTACTTTGCAAAGTTGCCGAACTGGACCAGAAGCTCTGGGGGGATGGTCAGGAGACCCCGACACTGTGGGGATAACTTCCAGGTCTCGCTCCCCCTTCTCTCCCATCCACCGCAGGTTATTGAATTGCTTGTCCGTTGCTCTTAGGCCCTGGCCTTTATCCTTAGCTGACAGGTGACTCGGGACTAAACTAAGCAGTGTGGTCCCTCTATTAACTGCAACATATTCAGAATACATGTTACTCATCAGGGCCAACAAGACTCAAAGAGAGTTGCTGGGACCTCCTAACCCGTGAAGACTTCTGCACAGGGAAGAGAACGCATGTGACCTTTGAAGCCATCTCACAACCTTGACAGCAACGGGCCTCATCATACAGCAAACACTGTGGAGAGTGGAGCAGGGACAGGAAGAAACACAGTCCCCAGGAGCTCAACAAGCACACAGCTCAAACCAACCCGAAACTGACTTCATCTCTGGCTTTTCTTGTTGAGTAAGGCCTCGTCCCCTTTTCTTTCTTTTTTCTCAGTAGAGTGCCGTCCCGTCACACCTCACAGCAACCTCCAACTCCTGGGCTTAAGTGATTCTCTTGCCTCAGACTCCGGAGTAGCTGGGACTACAGGCGTCCGCCACAACACCCGGCTATTTTTGTTGTTGCTGTTGTTGTTGTTGCAGTTTGGCTGGGGCTGCATTCAAACTCGCCACCCTCGGTATATGGGGCTAGTGCCCTAGCCACTGACCCACAGGCACCACCCCATCCCTTTTTATTATTCAAGTCATTTTGAGCAGTCAGATCTGTTTTACTTGTGGCCAAAAGTATTCTGAGTGACACACGTAGGGACAGTTTATCTTCTTCCCTGCTGTATCCCCAGGGCTAGGCATGGCACATACGCAAAGCAGAGAACTGAGCATGATTTCTGAGTGAATGTATGTTCTCATTTTCCTGGTGGACTAAACACCTGCAATTGAATATATTCGGATTTGCTTTTGAGAACACAATATACTAAGCTACACGTTCCTGTCCTGAGACCCTACCATACTCTAGGGCTTTGTTATTTCCATGGATGTAGAAATTTTTAATAGGGAAGATGAGAAGAATTCTTGTTCACTGAATACCTTAAATAGTGCAGGAACTGTGCTAAGTGCATTCCTATAAATGTTCTCAATTAACCCTTACATAAAACAAACAAAATCATCTCAGGGTGATCAAGTGATTGGACCAAAAGTCACTTGGTGCTACGCAGGGAAACTGACACACTCAGGTTTAGGCCCTTTGTCCCAGGCCCCAGTGTCATGTCTGTGCCTGAGACCCCTCCAGGCTGGTCACCCCTCCCTGGAAGTCTGGGGAGGGGGCGGATCGCTGCCAGACAAGCTGGGAGCTTGGCAGGTGCATTCTCCATAGCGGGAGTTCCGTAATTCATGGTTCCAAGGTCGCTGAAGGGGAGAACATAAGCCTCTGTCACAGAGGAATAGAGTGTTTGTTTTAACGCTTTTCCCCTCCTTTAAAATTTAATTGGAGCTAGTTTTTTTTTTAAGCTTCTGTGACTGGTGAGTGACCCTGAAGTCAGTGGTCCTGCTGCGAGGTTTTCCAGCCAGTTCAGAAGGGTTATTTTACCTGACAAGGGGACTGTTCTAAAGGGAAGACTTGTCACAGCCTATTCAAATCCTGGTTTCCAGCTCACTGTAGCAAATTTGGTTAAACGACTCCCCTGCCCGCAACACAGTCCCTTAGCAGATTTTTCTCGCAGTAGCCCCACTTTGAAATGCAGAGAGAGCTGGTTCCAGCCAAGCTGCTCTGGGCCAGGCTGCACTTCCCATCCAGACCGTGCCCTTGGCAGACCCACCGCGCTGCACCTGCCGCCAGACGCCGCCCGGGTGAGGACCGGTCTCCCCGGTCTCGGTCACCATCAGACGCCCCCCTGTCCCGGAGCCCACCCTGCTCTGTGCTGCTCTACTGAGCAGCAGCTCCAATGTCTTCTCAGCAGCAAACGCCATCGTTCAGCTAAGTGCCTGGAAATGAGTCTCCAGGCAGCCCTGCTTCCCAGCGAGAAAGTGCCCGTGTCTCGTGGCTTGGGGACGGGGCTGGATAATGTCATTAGCACTAAGACACAACCACGGAGATACGGAGTGAAAACGTGGACAAAGGAAAAAAAGGAATGAAAGAGGGGACAAGGAAGGAAAGAACTAAAGCGAGAGGGGAAGGGAAGGGAGGCATGTGGCTCAGAGGGGTGTGACCTTTGGGAAGGAAGGGCCTGGTCCCCAGGCTCTCAGCTACGGTCACTCAGCGCCTCTGCACCAGGGTCTGCTGTCTGGCCGGTTCCCTGGACCAATGCTAAGATTGAGAGCAGGACAGAAATCTCATTATCGCTGGCACAGCAGCTCACGCCTGCAGTCCTAGCGCTCTGGGCAGCCGAGGCAGATGCATGGCCGAGCTTAGGAGTCCAGCCCAGCCTGACCAGAGCAGAGACGTCGCTGCTAAAAATAGAGACGCTAGTCTGGGCTACTCAGGAGGCTGAGGCAGGAGGATAGCTTGAGCCCAGGAGTTTGAGGTTGCTGTGGATGGCAGAGTAAGACTCAGTAAGAAAAGAAAGGAAGGAAGGAAAGAGAAAAAGCAATCTCATCATCCCTGCAGCTGAACTCTGGAACCAGTGCCAATTCCGTAGCACCAGGCCCCTGGATGAGCCTAGGGCTCCCTAACACACTTTCCCTCCTTATTTAAAAAGTTAATTTATTTCCTGGTGTTTAAAAACAATTTTGACACGCAATAATAATTATACATATTTACGAGATACAGTTAGATGTTCCCCATATTTGATCTGCAGCTTCCCCCACGCCCTGAGCAGCCGTCCTGGTCTGGTCTCCCCCTGAGGCCTCTCAGGTCTTCAGCTTCTCATGGACTGAGGTCCTGCCTGGATTCCTGGATCAGTGATGGCAATGTGGCCCATATCCCAACACTCATATTTGGGATTGGGGGAGGGGGAGCATGTTGGTGTCTGTTAATCCCAGACTTTACAAGGCTCCTGTCTCGACAAATCATTGTGTCTGCGTTTTCTCATTCAGAAAAGTGCTGGTTGTGCTGGAAAACTAGATGGAAACCTTCCCTCTGGAATGCTGAACTTGGTATAAATCAGGAAAATACTCTAATGTCCTTGGGTTGCTGTTGCCATCAGGGAACAGCATCATTTGACAGCTGAGACCCTTCTCTTAGCTTTCTCCCACCCAGGCCCCATGTCTTTCTTGCCTCATGGCTGTTGCAGCTGGACGAGGGGCCACCTGCCTCCGGGGTCCCCCTCTGCGCCCACATCCCCAAGCAGGCAGAATGATCTTCCCAGCACAACCCCCTCACCCCAGGCCACTCCCTTGGTTAAATCTCTTCGGTGGTGTCCCACTGCTCTCAGAAAGAAAAGGAATGAAAACGATAAAATCAGAGCAAATTTAAAAATCAATTCTAATCAAAAGTAGATGCTCTATCAAATAAAGAGGATAAACCTCTGGCTAATTTCCTCAAGAAAAATAAGAAAGAAAATACACTACAGAGCAATGATAAGATATTAATAGATTTACGAAGGTATCATTTCACACACACACATACATACGTACATATATGTATAGTCCTATGTAGATTTATATGTGTACATTTATATACTATCAGTACTAAAATTAGAGATTGTGATAAAATTTGGCTATATTTAAGGCGTTTTAAATAACTCAAGTAGAAGAAGAAAATTAGAATAGGCCAAAAATGTGAAAGAAACTTTCAACTTTATGAAAGAATAATCTCTAGGACAGATGCCATGGGAGATTTATTACAAATTTTCAAGGAGCACATAAGTAATCTCCGTGCAATTTAAGTGGTTTCAAAGAATCCAAAAGAATTTAAAAGCTTTACATTTCATTTGACTTAACCCTGATATTAAAATCTCATTAAACTGTTTTAAAAATAAAACATTTAGACTAACGTCACTTATAGATGCCAAAAATAATTTTAGAAAAGTAATATAGTTTGTATGTTAGGGGAAGAACACACTGTGTCAAGGAAGTTTTATTCTAAGAACATGGATAATTAAATATTAGAAGACTTATGATAATAAAGGATTTTAGTAGGTTTAAAGAAAAATATATATTTGATAGAGTTCAAAATTTTTATTCTAGATTTTTAAAAGTATTAGTAAAAAGTAGGAGTGGAGAAATATGTCTTTAATACGACAGAAAACAATAGCAAACATTTACTTAACAGTGAGAGTTCTGGTGGTATTGTGTCTAAGACACAAAACAAGTTCCTTTTACCACTCCTAATAGTCACTGTAAACTTTGTCACTGTACAAAGATAAAGAAGAGCGATATTGTCAATTCTTGTGCAAAGTTTTCTACAATAAGGAATCGGGCATTTTTATTGCCTAGTAATCAGAACACTTTCATAAAAACATTTCAGAAAGATATAGTGGGTTAAATAAATTATATCATAAAATTACTTTTTTATATTTTTAAATAGTTATTGGGAAATTTAAAGCTATGCAGTTTCCTCTTGTGTTCTGATTACATTTTTATTGGTTCTAGACAATCCGTGGGTGGGTGTTTGCCCTCACACGACCCTGGAAGGATGTACCACCTGTATTTATGGCTCGTTTCTAGGTTTTGAATAATTTTTCTTGGCAGAAATATGGGTCATTTAAATTTTCTTTATTTTTTAATTATTTTACACAATCTTTAAAGTAAATAAGCATTCCTTTTATAATCTAAAAATCGTTTTTGACATCTCTCTGAACACAGGAACAAACCACCTAAGCCAGGTTAGGAAACGCAGAGCACGCAGAGCAGGGTTTTGAATGAGACTCAGGGGTTCAGCTGTGTTAGCTCAAAAGTTCTCCTGTGACTTGTTTCCATTATGATTTTAAGCAGCCAAGCATCTCTACTTCGGAGAAAATGGGAGAGGCCCCAGGCATGGCTGTGAAAACCCTGTCTGCATGAGAGGATGCCTCCCCGGCCGCCCTCTGAGGAGCATGGCCTCGTGAGTGGTTATTAAGGTGGGCAGCGCAGGAGTCATCCTGCAGGTAATCAGCTTCCCATGTGAGCTTGGGTTGCAGAGATTTGGAGAAGGTAGGGAAATCAAAACATATTCCATCAGGTTCCTGGAGTATCCAGACTGGAGGTTGCCTGAGGATCAGAGATGGCCAAAGCTTGAGAGGGTGAGATTCCCAGGGGTGCTGAGGTCCCAGGAGTGCTGGGGTCCCAGGGTTGGCATATCAACATCCTGTCCAACAGCCTCCACATTACAGACCTCACAGGGACTGGTCAACTTCTGTAGGTAACATCTGTCCCTCTGGTGGCCTCTTTCTTTTTCTTGGTATTTTACAGGGACCTCCTATTTTTGGATCAAATTTAGGGACACAATTTGGGTGATGGCTATGCCAATATATGCATATTATATATATATAGATAGATATAGATATGTCTTGAAATATCACTGTATATCCCATAAATTAGTACAATTATTATGTTTTAAATATATTCCCAGACACTGGGAGTTATCTTCTGGCCTTCTACTACCGTGTCCCCCATAATCAACAATGTAAAATCCCCAAATACATGAAAGGTAATTGTTACACATTTAGAAATCAAGGCTACCCACAGTCTCATATCTAATCTACTAGTTTTTTCGAGCTATAAATATTTTCTCTAAAGTACGTAAAGTGAAAATGTATGATAGTACCCCTGACTTCTTGGGTTTTGGGGGGAAGGAGGCATAACTCATGCAGAAAATAGGACTTATGTGAATTGTAAAACTGAAGTAGCAATTTTCTTTAAAAATAATAGATTATCTCTTCCTCTTTTTTTGCACCCTGTAAAGATAACAATTCTTCAGTTTGATGTAACAGTAAACTGAGATTTATCCATACATTTTCTCTTTGAATTTTGAGCTTTAATCACATGCCCAGATTTTCTTTTTTTTTTTTTGCAGTTTTTGGCCAGGGCTGGGTTTGAACCCGCCACCTCCGGCATATGGGGCTGGTTGCCCTACTCCTTTGAGCCACAGGCACCGCCCACATGCTCAGATTTTCAAGTTCACTTGGCAAAGTGCAAACTTGTTGAAGTTGAGACTACTTCACCCAGGCTTGTTCAATAAACAAACTAAAACATGAGGTTTCTCTCCATGCACACCTGTTCTTTGGCTGAATCGTGCGAGCTCTGCTCTGTGCAGACCGGTTGCTTCATTTACTTGTATTCTAGTCTTGAAATTCCATTTGTCCCGTCAGCCCCTTCCTTTCCTTTGGCGTCTCACTGACCCCGGTCTTCCAATGTTCTCTTCTTGTGGTTCTCAAAGTGATCTGAAGATTTTTAGTGTGCCCACAATCCTTTTGAGGACCTCCCAAAGGTAAAATGTTATTTTTATAATAATACTAAGATCTTATTTCCCGTCATGTTAAAATTCACACTGATGGTACAAAAGCAGTGTGTGGCGGGGGTAAAACCGCAGGTGCCCAGCATGAATCAAGGCAGTGGTCACCAACCATGCCAACAGTTACTGCTTTTCTCTCCATTCAGTGCCCCTGAAGAATGTTGTTGATGAGATAGTAAAAATTAACTTTATGAATTTTGACCCTAAGTATATTTCTTTTAATATTCTATGTGAAAAAAATAGAAAGTACAACAAAAGGGCTTCTACTACAAAGTATAAGGAGTATCTCCAGGAAAAGCACTTGTCTGGTGAAATGTTTTGTTCTGGTATATTAAAATCCATTAGTTTATACAGACTAAAATCCATTAGTGTGTATTCATACTGTTATGCTTAAATCCATTAGCCTGCTTTGCAAGACTCTTTTCCTCACATCCGGCATTTGGTAAGCATGCACTGGTCATTTGGAAAATACTGGCTTGCAGACTTATGGACGTTTTCCAAATGTGGACTCATTAAATTTGAGATTTCACAAGTTTAGGGAGGACTTGAACCCGTGAGCTCAGGCAATCCACCGGCCAGGGCCTTCGAAGTGCTAGGATTACAGGCGTGAGCCACTGCGCCCAGCCTCTTACTGTTGTCTTTAACCATAAAGAAACACAGATTGGATGAGATGATTTCTAATGTCTCAACTAGGGTGAAAATCCCCACGTCTAAGTTTTGCTTTTATACCTATGTTTGCTAAAGCAGAAAAAGGGGCATCAAGGAACCTGATGAGGAGGGTGTCCCCCCAACCCCACTCCACTCTGCAAGTCTCCTATTCTTTGACATGGGAAATTGACATTCCTTAATTATCCATGAACTTATGCAAGTCGCTAGGTCCCTGTTTCTTTCTGCACTGCCATCCTTAGGCTCTTCTGTAGAATATTTGGAGTCATCATTTCCTTGAGGGCCCCAGGGGAAGCACAGAGACGTGGGATCTTCCTGCAGCCACCACCCTGGGGCCCTAAGAATCTTTGCTCACATGGCTGGTTCAAGGACCTCCCTGCAAAATCACACCCATGAGGATCCCTACAAACCACACTGTTCCTGGGTTGCCACTCAGGCTTTAACTCTTGCCCTTCTCCAACGCCTCACTGATAGAACTGGACAGCACTTAGCAAACGTTTACTATGTGCCAAGCCTTCTGCGTGTGTTGTTCCTGATTCTCATAAAATCCATGCAAAAATATAATTATCCCCACGTTACTAATGACAGAATTCAGGTTCAGAAAAGACGGGTAGTTAGTTCCAGAGCTGGATCTGACTCTTGATCTGCTTGATTTCAAACCCCGTATTTTTGTTGATGTGTTTCGTCATTCTATTGCAGTGTTCTGCCCTTTTTCTAGCTACAATTAACATCCCTGGGTCCAAAGCAATTCATCGCCAATATAAAACAGAGCCATCAGGAAGTGTTTCTTCCCTAAAATTGAGGCTTACAGGCTGTGCAGACTCGGGCCTCCCTACCCCTCTCTGCTCCAGGTGGAGGGACGTGACCAGTGACTTTAGGAGACTTTAGTTCATTCATGTTTCATCCCCTAGGGCCTCATATGAAAAGATTCCTAACTTTTTCCATGCAGTTTTCATATTTGTGAACAGGAACTGAACACTAGAAATTGTTTCTTTAACCATGTTACTTTGGAGATGATTAAACCAAGCCTTAGTGAGGTGACGTGACTTTATCTACATCAACAGAGTAGGTAGTGAAGGAAGGCCACATTGCAGGTCTCCTGATTCCCCACACAGACCTTCCTTTGTTTTCTTTTCTTTTATTTTCAGGTTAATGTGAGGGTACAAACAATGAGGTTACAATGTTTGCATGTTAGGTAGAGTCCCTCTTGTAGTCGAGCCCCACACCCAGGAGGTGTGCTGTGTACCCTTACTGTGCCCGTAATCCCCCTCCCTCACCCCATCTTGAATTTAATTAAGTTTTTCTCTTGTGTGGGCATGTATCAGATCATCTACTGGCTTCATATTAGTACTGACTTTAGTAGATACTTGCTTTTCTATTCTTGTGATACTTTACTAAGAAGAATGTGTTTCAATACCACTCAGGTTATTACAAAAGATGTAAAGTCTCCATCTATTTTAGTGGCTGACTAGTATTCCATGGTATACATACACCACAGCTTGTTAATCCATTCCTGGGTTGGTGGGCATTTATGTTGTTTCCACACTTTGGTGATTGTAAATTGAGTTGCAATAAACAGTCTAGTGCAAATTTCCTTTTGATAGAAGGATTTTTTTCTTCTGGGTAGATGCCTAGTAATGGGATTGCAGGATCAAATGGGAGGTCTAATTTGAGTTCTTTGAGGATTCTCCATACTTCCTTCCAAAAGGTTGTATTAGTTGTAGTCCCATCAGCAGTGTAAAAGTGTTCCCTCTCTCCACATCCATGCCAGCGTCTGCAGCTTTGAGACTTTGTGATGTGGGTTATCTCACTGGGGTTAGGTGGTATCTCAGGCGGGTTTTGATTTGCATTTCTCTGATGATGAGGGACAATGAGCATTTTTTCTTGTTTGTTAGCCACCTGGCACACAGACCTCTTTTCAGATGCCCGTCCTGCGTCTATCCACAATCCATGTAAGTTGTTTCCCCTCCCCACGTCCCAGCTCAACCCACAGCCAACACGGATGTGACCGGAAAGCCTGACAGAGGACGAGGGTTGCTCTAGACCCCACTGCCCTTGATCTCACTGACAAGCACCCTGCTGTCAGACAACCTGGTTAGAAACCAAACAACACCAGCAGCCGGTCCTGTCAGCTAAGACAGGCGTCCCGCCGGCAAGCTAAATGCTTGGAGGAGTTATATTTCAACTTGTCTCGAAACAGCTCCAAATGCTCTGAAGCCAAACACTTAGTGAACCACAAAGAAAACAGTGCAGAGCCCTAGTTTAGATATTTCCCTTCTTGCATCATTGAGAATTTTGAAGTTGGTAACAAATCAGAAAAGCACAAGTGGCCACAGTCTTTGGGAGTCCGTCTGCGGGGGGCATGGGGGGCTGGGTGGGAGAAGCTCCCTAGTGAGGGGCAGATGGGGGGGCTTGGGCTACGTTCAGGCAGACTGCATTTTAACTGGGAGACATTGGTCATGTCATCTCTTTGGGCCTTAACCTCCTCCTTGCTAGATTGAAGGGCACAGGCCGTCACTAAGATCTTTTTGGCTTTTCCAAGATAAACCAGCGAAATTTAAAATTTAACCAGTATATTCCACTTAGACTTCATCTTCACTCCCACCTCGTATGCTCTTTGCCCCATCGTGACCTCCAGATCTTTCCGCTTCTCTCATCAGTATTCTCAGCCCCCTTCCTACCTTGCCCTTCCTTCCCACCAACTTTGTTAATTCCACTGTTTCACCAGTTCAGTTTCCTCCTATTCCTGAGAAACCAGATCTCAATGGGGGAAAAAATGGATTTAGCCATTTCAATTGGACCCATTCTGAGTTTATGACTTTTTCTTTTTTTACAAGAAGATTCTCAAGGCTCTTTAGAAATTCTCTTAATCATTGGTAGTTGGCTTCCTCTTACATTCCCCACCAGACTAGGCACAAAATTTATTATTCTTCTTAATGTTCTCCTTTCATACATGATTATAAATTAGATGGCATTTTCTCCAAAGACATGAGAAATGTTATTCTACAAAGTCAACGACTATGAATTAAGCACTTTGTATTAGCAGGCCCTGATGCAGGTAGCAAGGGTAAAGTAAAATATCATTTGGGCTCCTATACTGTAGTAGGGAGAATAGAAACAGATAAACAAATTAGTGAAACTTAAAAGGCATTTCCTTGAGTATGAGATGATTTCGTGTGTGTTGTATAGGGCAAGATTCCATGATACCAGGCACAGAATAACTACTGGGAAACTGTGATGAAAATATAGGTTCCAGGGCGGTACCTGTGGCTCAGTGAGTAGGAAACCGGCCCCATATATGGAGGGTGGCGTGTTCAAACCCGCCCCTGGCCAAACTGCAATAAAAAAAAAAAAAAAAAAAAAGCTGGGTGTTGTGGCGGGCGCCTGTAGTCTCAGCTACTCAGGAGGCTGAGGCAAGAGAATCTCCTAAGCCCAAGAGCTGGAGGTTGCTGTGAGCTGTGACACCACAGCACTCTACCAAGGGCGATAAAGTGAGACTCTGTCTCTAAAACAAAAACATATATATGTATATATAGTGTTTCTGAAGCTGGCCACCCCTTTGTAAAATTTTCGTATTGCATTGTATATAGGACCATCAGGCAGGGCTACGTTGATAAATGAATTTTGGGCGGATACCAGAAAGCGAGGCTACACATCGTGCAGATAATAAGGGAGGAAACATTTATCAAAAAAGAATTATCCGTAAGAATCCTGAGAAATGCAGTTAGTGTATCCGAGGGGAGTCAAGATGGCCAGTGTGTCTGCACTCAAGAGAATAAGAGCTAGAACAGATTAGAGGTCAGAGAGACGGCAGGAAGGGATGGATCAGGGCCTTGTCAGTCTTGAGAAGGACTTAACACTTTTGTGTTGAACAAGCCAGGGAAATTCCAAAGGGCTCCGAAATAAATGAAATAATAAAAGGCATTTGGCTTGTTTAATATGTTGGACTTATGCTTCTTGTGATTAGAAAGTAATTTCCACTGGACTATCTTCTCTATTATAAAAATGGACTAAATATATGAAACAGCTAATTTTAGGTTTTGGATAACAGTTAGCATGAGGCAGTCATCCCAGAAAGAGTGGAAAAGATGAAGTGAGCCCTGCAGTTGTCCTGGATTGAATGCCTTGGGGCCCTTTCAGTATAGCAGCTAAGGAAGTTGGAGTCCATGCAAATTTGTATTCCATACAAATTCATAAAATAAAAATACCATGTTGAGTATTGTGGTCTGAGCTGAGGACAGATAAATCAAAGTTTAAGGTGAATGATATTTATAGGACTGAGTGCCAGAGAAGAGGGGACTTTGCAGGGAAGTTCGGAAACATTGCCTGGGGCTGGCTTTGGTTCTTGACGAGACTAAGATGCTTGTGTGCTGGGCGAGACTTTATGACGCTGGACAAAGAATAACTCTGGGGAGCCTGTGCTGCCATAGGTCTGCAGCCTCTGTGTGGGCCACAGCCACGTTTGACTTGTATCTCATCTGCACTATCCCTAGACTTCATTCATCCACCCCATGCCCAAGCGTTTTCTTGTGTGTTGGTTTCTGATTGCAGCCGCAGACATCACTCTTTCTGGACCTTCCCAAGCTGAGCAGATAATTCCTCACTGACCCCTTTGTTGCTTTTGCCTTTCACATTGAACTGGGTGTCAACTCCTGGCAGATATGGCCCCGCAGTGACTCTCGCTTCTAACCTCCTCCATGTTGCCCATGACCTTCCAGATCTTATTCAGAAGGGTACAGCTAACAGCATGCTCCTATGCACCCTGAACTGCAGCTCTGCCAGCCTGTGCTCTATCCCAGAAATCACTCCACTTTCAGAGTGTTTAAAATTCCCTAGCATCAATCCCACTTGTGTAGATTCTTCTGGTACTTTAAGAACTATCTCTACTATTCCACCCTTGTGAGGTAGCTTCCTTGACTCGCAGTCCAAATTCCTTTCCCCAATGATTAATTCCATAGCGCTCTGTTTATCTATCTTTGCACTTGGCATAGTCTGACATTAGTACACACACTTGTGCATTTCTCCGACTACAGTATAAGATCTTTAAGAGCACATGTATAAACCATTCTTACCCATCGTTGTGTCTTCAAGAACCAGCAGTGTAGCTGGTAACCAGATATCCATTGCATATTTATTAAATTAAGTTAAATATATAATTTTGGTTTTCTGTAATACATATACCTTAATAATGTAATATTCTAAATAGTTCTTCCTTGTAGTTAGGCAAGGCTCTATTTGTCTGGCTCCAGACAGATAAACAGACAGATGGTTGTACAGAAAACAAAACCTCTGCCCCAAAACTAAACTAAAAAAGGTTAGTTTCTAGAATAACCTGGTTGAAATAGCATCCCACTCTCTATGGGGAGAGGACTTTGTCTTTTCCTTTCAGAAGTTTCTTACCAAAGTCATTTCTAAGAGACCATCAAATGGGTGCAGAAGGGTCTTATTCTCTCCTTTTGCGGATTGATTCTAAAGTACACCCCACAATTTACTTGCAACGTTCTCACCTGCTGGTCACAGGTGTCCTGCCGTGACCCTCACTAGGAGGAGAACAAATGATGAAAGTGAAACAGGAGACAGGCTTCCTGCAGGCAGGGAGGGTTCATTCATCGGTGGGCATCGCTTAGGTGCTCGGCCCACGGAGAGCACAGCACTGACTGCTACTGAGGGTCACACAGAAATGACAGGTGAGGGCTCTGGCTTCCTATTTCTCTAATGGGTATGTAGGACAGACAAAGGTAACGCAGATAGAAACTCGAGAATGGGGTGTATTAGCAAGCTACCAAATACGCTCACACTCTGAGTAATGCCAAGAATGGGATTTGAAGGCATGGCCAGCTCAGAGTGATGCGGCTGGGTTTTTAGCTGTAATTTCTTGACACCTTCTCCCCATCGGTCTGCCTGTCCCAGTATCTCTCCCTTTCACCAACATTAAACTCATTTAGATGCTTCAGTTATCCCAGCTGACGGTGATCTCTGACCTCTCCCAACACGGCAGCATCTACTGTCTGTTCCTCTGAGTCGGCCACAGTTGCCACAAAGCCTTATTAGCTTATCTGTGTGTGGTGCCATTGACACAGTCACTATAGTGTGTGACCGTGTGACCATCTGGCCACTGCACTGTGTGACCGTGGGATCATTGCGGTGTGTGACCGTGTGATCACTGCGGTGTGTGACCGTGTGACCATCTGGCCACTGTACTGTGTGACTGTGTGACCACTGCGCTGTGTGACCATTGTGACCATCTGGCCACTGCACTGTGTGACCGTGGGATCATGTGATCACTGCGGTGTGTGACCGTGTGACCACTGTACTGTGTGACTGTGTGACCGTGTGATCACTGCGGTGTGTGACTGTGTGACCACTGCACTGTGTGACCGTGTGATCACTGCGCTGTGTGACTGTGTGACCGTGTGATCACTGCGCTGTGTGACTGTGTGACTACTGCACTGTGTGACTGTGTGATCGCTGTGGTTTGTGACCAGGTGACCACTGCGCTGTGTGACTGTGTGACCGTGTGATCACTGCGGTGTGTGACCATGTGACCACTGCGCTGTGTGACTGTGTGACCGTGTGATCACTGTGGTGTGTGACCATGTGGCCACTGCGCTGTGTGACTGTGTGACTGTGTGATCACTGCGGTGTGTGACCATGTGACCACTGCGCTGTGTGACTGTGTGACCGTGTGATCATTGCGGTGTGTGACCATGTGACCACTGCGCTGTGTGACTGTGTGACCGTGTGATCACTGCGGTGTGTGACCATGTGACCACTGCGCTGTGTGACTGTGTGACCGTGTGATCACTGTGGTGTGTGACCATGTGGCCACTGCGCTGTGTGACTGTGTGACCGTGTGATCACTGCCGTGTGTGACCATGTGACCACTGCGCTGTGTGACTGTGTGACCGTGTGATCACTGTGGTGTGTGACCATGTGGCCACTGTGCTGTGTGACCATGTGGCTGTGTGGGAGATGCTATGCTGTAAGTACGGTGTGTAGACTATTTCATCTAAGTGTTCCAAGACCCTATGAGGTGTAAATGTTTTTGTTGTGACATTACAAATGGAAAAAGAAAAAATGTACCCAAAACTCCAATGATTTGAATCCCACTCAGTCTGAAACCTAAAACTACACTCTAAGTATACTTCTCTTGGCCAGGTGTGGTGGCTCATGCCTGGGATCCCAGCACTCTGGGAGGCCGAGGCAGGTGGATTGCCTGAGCTCACGAGTTCCAGAACTGCCTGAGCAAGAGGAAGACCCTGCCTCTACTAAAAATAGAAAAACTAGCTGGGCATTATTCCACCTGTTTGGGAGGCTGAGGCAGGAGGATCTCTTGAGCCCAGGAGTTTGAGGTTACTGTGAGCTACAATGATGCCACAGCACTCTATCCAGGGCAACAGAGTGAGACTTTTATTTGAAATAATAAATAAACGAACAAACAAACAAACTTATCTGGAACAGCTCTGAGCCTTCTTTTTGTGGGGGTGGGGGGGGAAGGAGAGGCATCACTTATGCCATGAAAAATCTAATGCATATGAGTGCCATTTTTGTCAACGGATACTTATATCTTTGGAGTCTTAAAGAAATTAGACTAAACTCAACTAAAGTAAAAAAAAAATAAAAGGAGAAATTATAAAGATGAGGGCAGAAACAAATTAATGACAAATGAAATAAACGAATAAAATATAAGAAAATATGTATAACAGAGTGGATAAACAAAGCCAAAAGCTGGGTCTTGGAAACTGGAGAAAACAAATGCACAAACAAAACCTAGCTAAATGGATTAAGAAAATAAGAGGAAAAGCACTAATTAATATTTTTAGGAGAGTGAATGAAGATGAAACTACAGAAATTTACAAGAGAGAGCAGAAATTTAAAAGAAAAGTGTACTACGAATAACAATTTAACTAATTTTGAACATGAATAAAATACACATAGCCCAAGGAAAAAAATGTGTAACAGAATTAATAAGAATAATGGTCCACGCTCCCCCAAAATAAAGAGATATGGCAAAAAAAAAAAAAAAAGAATAATGGTCCTATAAGCACTACATTTACTGAATCCTTAGTTAAAATAATTTCCAAGAAAACATGACATCTAACCAGTAAAGTCAAATGCTATCTTTAAGGAACACATTCCAATCCTATAAAAATTCTTTTAGAGAAAAAGAGGGATCCTCCTAAACTCATTTTTATGAGGCTGTTGTAGTTATACTATGAACCAGACAAGGACAGTTCAATGGAGAGAAAATAAGACACCAATTCCACTGACAAACTCGGATGTCCCTAACAAAAATCAGCAAACCTAAACATTAGCAATGTTTAAAGGAAACGATATACCCTGACCCCATTGGGGATAATCCCATATTGATTTGACTTTAGGAAATCTGTCCATATAATTCCTTACATTAATAGGTTAAAAGAGAAAAGCAATATTATACCAGGAAGCCAGAATATTACATGACACACCTGTTCAAAATAAAGAAATCTGCAAACCCAGAACAGAAAGAAACTTTCTTTTTTTTTTTTTTTGCAGTTTTAAGGCTGGATTTGAACCCACCACCTCCGGCATATGGGGCCGGCCCCCTACTCCTTTGAGCCACAGGAGTCACCCAGAAGGAAACTTTCTTAACCTGATAAAGTTTCAAACAAATGCAAAAGTGATAGCAAAGATCATATGTAATTTTAAATTGTTTAAAACAGGACTTTTAAAAACAGGGGGAAAGGCAAGAATGTGAAGAATTCCTTCTGCTCAGCATGATGTTTTATCACCCAGTTTAAACCCAGCTGCCAGTTTCCACTGCCTTTCAGGTAAAATTCATGGGCTGTCACGGACTCGCCCACCCTCATTCCTGGGTGCTTCCTATCCTTCTGCTACGCAACTTACCCAAATAATCTACTGTTATCACTTCTAAATTAGTGAGTCTGCTAGGCATGTCACCCTCACCGATGTCTTCTTCCCTTCCTCCAGACTGTTGAGAGGTCTCTCAGCACCAGGCACAGTTTCACACACAGTGCTACATCTTGGCCCAGAGTGCTCCCTTTTCTCCCCAAACCCCCCACACCATGAATCCTCCATATCCTTCTGAACTGCAGGGGGAAGCGGGGTTCCTGGCTGGTTGTGTCAGTGACTGTGAAGGCAGTTCCTAAGGGAATGTCCCTTAGGTCATTGGTCCTTGGACCACTAACGGAATGAAGTTTTGTTTAGTAAATATGTGGCCTCCCAGGGGACTGAAGGATCGTAGCTACTGGGATGTTTATTTTTTGGCATGTTCATTTAAAAAATAACTCGCCATTTCCTCCAAGCTGTTTCTAATTATGCAGTGGAAGATATTTCTCTTCCTTCTTAATGCCCACAGTACTTTGCCTATTGTATCTAAGCCTTGCTGACAACCCAGATTACTCGTTACCTTTTATTATAAATTTTTGTCTGTAAGTCTTATCTCTGCTATTAAGCAGTAAATTATCTAATCTACCATTATGTATCTCAAATAATCTTACCAGAGTGGTCTCTTACTAAAATGGTGAACATTTACCATTTTTCCACAGATAACATATATTGGATACTTAACATGCTTCTCTGTGCTGTGATAAGCAGTTTTCATGCATTAGTCAAGCATCCACAAGAAAACATCCCCTCTAACTAGTGTAGTCGAACCACTGGGGGTGAACTATTCCATTATTATCCCCATTATATAATACAGATGACTTGAGAGATTAAAAAAAACTGTCAAATGCCAATTGACTGTCATCATCGAAACCAGTGTTCACATCCAATAAGCTGAACTCAGGTGCTGTCACGCCTCCCTTTACAAGGTCTTTGCAGAGGCAGCAGTGTAGGTACCAGAGCGCCTAGTTCTGCAATTAATTCTTGTGTTTTTTTTTTTTTTTTTTTTTGAGACAGAGCCTCAAGCTATCACCCTCGGTAGAGTGCTATGGCATCACAGAAACCTCCAACTCCTGGGCTTAAGTGATTCTCTTGCCTCAGCCTTCTCAAGTAGCTGGGACTACAGGTGCCCGCCACAATGCCCAGCTATTTTTTTTTTTTTTTTGGTTGTAGTTGTCATTGTTAGGCAGGCTGGGGCTGGATTCGAACACAGCAGCTCTGGTGTATGTGGCTGGCACCTTAGCTGCTTGAGCTACAGGCGCCACCCAACTCTTATGTTCTTAAACTTCTTGTGCTACCATAACGAAATATCATAGGCTCAGTATCTTAAACAACAGAAATTAGTTTCTCGCAATACCTGAGGCTAAGAAGTGCAAGATCAAGGAGCTGTGAAGGATGAAAGCTCTTCTCTTGGCTCACAGGTGGCCACGATGCCATCTCTCTGGCTTCTCTGTGCATGTGGGGCTGTATGAGGGCCCTGGAGCAGGTGGGCCTTGGAGCAATCTCTCTGACATCTCTGACATCTCTGCTTCTAAGGGCACCAATTCCAGCCCCTGCCGACCGCACCCTCACGATCTCATCTAATAGTAAGTACCCCCCTTCAAACCCTACCTTCAAATACTATCATATTGAAGGTTAGGGCTTCAATATGTGAATTTCGAGGGGATACAAATGTTCAGCACATAACACTTAACAATAAAAATTAAAACCCTAAGTCTTTAACCCTGTTTTGCTGCTGAGAGAACTCAGGAAGTTACTTGCCTGTCAGCCTTGGTCTCCCAAACTGTAAAAGGAGTGTTGTTACAGGCTGGTTTGAAGGTTGCTTTATCCTGTGGCTCTGGGTGCCGTAAAACTCCCTCCCTCCTGTTTTGCTAATATAAATGGCCCCTTGCACAGACTCCCCACTTGTCTCGATATGTGCTCATAGGGATTCTGCCTTAACGCCCTTCCATTCCACCCGCGTAGTTCAGAACACCTTGCCTCTTCCTGTCGGCCTGCTCAGTTCTCCTCCCCTTGAAGAACAACCTCCCCCCAAGACCTTTCCATGAAGGTCATGCAGACCCACACCAGTCACCATTGGCCCTAAAAATGCAGCACTTTCTATCTTGCATTGCTCTCTGGTTGTTTGCTGCACACTGTTTTGCACTAACATTTAAAATACAGGCTCCTTAAGTTTAAAAACTATGCCTTTTCCTTTGAATGTTTTACAAACTCATAGCACAACTGTGAATGTAACATAAGAGCTCATTTACATTTGATTGTTTATTTGGGGGCTAAAACCCCTGATGTTTAATGAAAAGGGAATTCTGTGAGAAAATTCAATGGGTGTGTAAACTTAGTGAGGAGCTTTGGTATCACGTCGCCCACGGTCAAGGTATGTACACCAAGAAATCAAGGTTAGAATGGCCTGTGTGGATGTCAGGCCTCCACGGCAGACCTCACTGTCTCCTGGGGACCTCACTGGATAATATAAGACTGAAAGAGATTTAACTTGTCTATTAAAATCAGCATTCCTGGCTGGAGAGAAAACTGACTTGAAAAAAACCCAAACACTAAAAACAAACAAACAAAAAACGTGCAACCCACAATTAAAGCAACAACAGGATGGCAATGCTAAAATCCGTCTACCATGAAAAACGTCAGGAGAACTAGTAACGCACTGGTGAGCAGACACTCTCCTTCCCACCCACCATCTCGCAGAGAAAGAAGTCACCTGAGGAGCTGTCAGAACGGGCGGTTCCAGGGTCCATTCCTCCTCCACCCTGTCTGGTTGGGTAATAGTTCACGATTCGTACCCACTCCTCAAAATACAGTCACCTGACTCTGGGAGATAACTGCACTTCTTCCTGCTCCACCAAGCAGGCGGAGACTGACAAGGGGCTCCCTGGACCCCTTGGCTGTCTCTTGGCCTGCGGCTCCTTAGGGCCTGACTGTCTCAGTTCTTCTCTGCAGCGAAGGTGTAGTCACCTCTTCTAGTCTAATGCCCTCCACTGTCCTCAAAGTGGTTTTTATCTTAATAAAAAAAGAAAAACAACCCTGCATCCCACTTTCCCATTCCACTGCTTCTGACCTTCATCACCAAACTGTATCACACATCCAGCTGCACGGGTATCTGTGCTCCTCTCTTTCCTTACTGCCCAACATCTCGACCACTAGGTACATTCTGGTTTGTGATTTCAAGACTCCCCTAAACACAGCTCTTGGGGTCATCAACATCTCTTGCGTTGTCAAATTCCATAGAGATTGGACGTGGCTCTGGACTCAAGACGCTCTAGAGTAGATTCTCCCTCCCCCATTTATCAGCTGTTTGACCTCCCACAATGGCTTGGCTTTAAACCTCAATCTCATTCCCCACCATGTAAAATTAACAGAACAGATCCGCCATCAGAGGAGTGCTGTGGCGATTAAACCAGGACATGTGCATGGTGGGCTGGTCCAGCACACACTCAGGATCCGTCATCAGAGCAGTGCTGTGGCAATTAAACCAGGACATGTGCATGGTAGGCTGGTCCAGCACACACTCATGATCTGTCATCAGAGGAGTGCTGTGGCGATCAGGACATGTGCATGGGGGGCTGGTTCAGCACACATTTAGGATCTGTCATCAGAGGAGTGCTGTGGCGATTAAACCAGGACATGTGCATGGTGGGTTGGTCCAGCACACACTCAGGATCTGTCATCAGAGGAGTGCTGTGGCAATTAAACCAGGACATGTGCATGGTGGGCTGGTCCAGCACACATTCAGGCCTCTCTGCATCTTTCTGTCCTATTGGTGCCTGATCCCTCTTGACCTCTTATCTCTGCTTAGCTTCTGATGCTGTGGGTTGTTTCTGCAAAGCTAATGATATCCTTCCCTGCTGGTTCTGAACAAATTGACAAATATAATGGAAATCAAATCAGAATCCGTACGTTAGCATAATGCAGGTAAGACTGTATTGGAGTTGTTCTTCACTTATGGCTCAACTGAGACTTCCAATATCTGCCTCAAAGTTTGAGTTTGGATCCACATGAAATTGTAGCCACTTGTGACCCGGCCAGTTCCAGTTCACTATGATAAACTTCCCTGCCCTTGTCTCTCCTCCCAGTCATAGCTGCTTGCTCCTGGGGGAGGCAGGTGAACGAACCTTGTCTTTCTTTACTGTACTGGACAGGGGCCCTCACCTAACTCGTCAATTAAACTGAGCCCTTTAATTAACAAGTAAAACCCGACTTGTTACTTATCCCACAGTTCCTTCTGTAAGGGATCACCCAGGATAATCTCTCTCTTTTGATTAACTTAGAGGTAACTAATTAGTAGTCCAGCCATGGAAGTGGAAGACTATCCCATCCCCAAGGGCCCCCAAACTAAGGGGAGCTAGTTAATACGTCATGTATGCCGAGTGGTGGCCGCTGTGGAGACCAACTCAGAATTCTGCCTGGTGCACAGATCATCTCTTTCTTCTTCCTGACCCACAAGGACATATCTCTGTGCAAAACACGGTCTGAACAGCTCCATTTACAGGTCCCACCAGCATCTCAAAATAAATAGGACCAAACCTGAATGGCCTTTCTTCACTCCCCCGGACAGTCCAGAGGCCTTTGCCTGAGCTCTGGAGAGGAAAGTAACTTCAATGAGTTTGTTTAATAGTGAGTGAGTGATGTTCATGGCACCAAAATGAAAGGACAACGATCTTGGTATTCTAACTAAAGCTGATTAGACCAGGAATTTGTGCCTTTTCTGGGTCTGTGGGTTAGGTGAGAATCCGTGGGAGGGCGTGAAGTTATTGGGTCTGCTCAGCACCTCCCTGAGAGTCATAACATTTCTCCATGACCAAAAAATTATCTTTCTGTAAATTATCAGATTCCAAAACAAAAATCAGTATTTAAGATTAGTGTACTGTAAGTGATGCAGAGTAAGAGAAGAGAGAGCTTTCAATGTACTAAATAATGATATTAAAAACTGTGGTAAGTAAAACTTTACAAGACTCACCTCTATGATAAACACTAGATACAATAGGGCTTTTTTTCTTATAACCTTTTTCTAAATCACCTTGTATTGTTGTTTAAAAAACACTGCTACATTTCCATGAGCAAATCTGCTGAGGCAGATTTTCCCACAAATTCTATGTCATGCAAAAAATTTTCATTTAAACATTGTCAGACTAGTTTTCTGTGGTTGAAATCCAATGCATTTTGACCTCTGTGCTCTTGTTTTGTTTTTGCAAGTTATGGGAAAATACTTATATAATAGCCTGTTCTTTATTGAAATGATACTGAAGGAGGTGGGCCCTTCCAGCCACAGTCTGGGTTTGGCTTTCAGTCAATGTACAGCTGTACCTCCTTACCCAGGGGACATGGTCTAAGATTCTGGGTGGATGGCTGGAATCATGAATAGAACCAGAACGTGCGCATGATGTGTTTTACCCTGCACACACAGAACCATGAATAGTATCAGAACGTGCACACTCTTGTGTTTTACCCTGCACACCCAGAACCATGAATAGCACCAGAACGTGCACACGTTGTGTTTTACCCTGCACACACAGAAACATGAATAGAACCAGAACGTGCACACGCTGTGTATTACCCTGCACACACAGCACCATGAATAGTATCAGAACGTGCACACGCTGTGTTTTACCCTGCACACACAGAACCATGAATAGTATCAGAACATGCACACGCTGTGTTTTACCCTGCACACAAGCACCATGAATAGTATCAGAACGTGCACATGCTGTGCTTTACCCTGCACACACAGAACCATAAATAGTATCAGAACGTGCACACATGTGTTTTACCCTGCACACACAGCACCATGAATGGTTTAAGAACGTGCACACGCTGAGTTTTACCCTGCACACACAGAACCATGAATAGTATCAGAAGGTGCACACGCTGTGTTTTACCCTGCACACACAGCACCATGAATAGTATCAGAACGTGCACACGCTGAGTTTTACTCTGCACACACAGAACCATGAATAGTATCAGAACGTGCACACGCTGTGTTTTACCCTGCACACACAGCACCATGAATAGTATCAGAACATGCACATGCTGTGTTTTACCCTGCACACACAGCACCATGAATAGTATCAGAACGTGCACACGCTCTGTTTTACTGTGCACACACAGCACCATGAATAGTATCAGAACGTGCACACGCTGTTTTACCCTGCACATACAGCACCATGAATAGTATCAGAACGTGCACACTCTGTTTTACCCTGCACACACAGCACCATGAATAGTATCAGAACATGCACACGCTCTGTTTTACCCTGCACACACAGCACCATGAATAGTATCAGAACGTGCACACTGTGCTTTACCCTGCACATACAGCACCATGAATAGTATCAGAACATGCACACGCTCTGTTTTACCCTGCACACACAGCACCATGAATAGTATCAGAACGTGCACACACTGTGTTTTACTCTGCACACACAGAACCATGAATAGTATCAGAATGTGCACACACTGTGTTTTACCCTGCACACCCATGCCTATGATCAATTTTAATTGACAAATCAGGCACAGCAAGGGATTACCAACCATAAGTAATAAAATAGAACCACTCTAACAGCATGCTGAAGTAAAAGTGACGTAAATGTGATCTGTCTCTCTCTGCAAGTCTCTCACTGTGCTGTTTACCTCTCTTCTTGTGGAGATTGAAATGACACTGTATCATCTGCACATGAGACGAATGAGAAGCGATGATGTGGGGACTGTGACCTGGCGTTACCAAGTGCCATCGGGTGGCTGACACGATGCAAGTGGGTGGCAAAGACAGCGCAGGAGGCAAAGGTGTGGTTCACGTCCTGGGCAGGACTCAGCAGGACTGTGTGAGGCTTCATAACTCTACTCTGAAAGATGCTCAATTTAAAACTCATGAGTTGTTTATTTCTACTTAATGGTTTTGACTTGTGGTTGAGCATGGGTAACTGAAACCCTGGTAACGAGGGGACTACTGTATTAGCAGGCAGAAAGGGACTTGCCTCCCTGAACTGCCCCACTAACAGAAATGATAGAATTTCTCGATTTCCCATCCACAGACGCTCACATTTCGGTTAGGGGTGTTGAGTTTCTGGGGTTTCCAAGTACATAGGGTGGTCCCAGAGCTGCCTCTGAAGGACAGAGCAAAGCTAAGTTAGGAGCAGGTATATGGCAAGCTCAAGTCCCCTGCAAGGCCCGGGCCTTCACTTAAATTTTACTGTGTTGTTTCAAAGCTAGTCCACATCCAAATCCTTTTGTGGTTTGTTCGGCTTTGTT